>NC_048894.1:74733029-74770427 GCF_011077185.1 Oxyura jamaicensis
GAAGGAAGGAAGGAAGGAAGGAAGGAAGGAAGGAAGGAAGGAAGGAAGGAAGGAAGGAAGGAGAAATCAGAGAGGCAACAGCCTAATGTGGTTTCCTGGTTTCATACATCCTGTTTGCAAGATACTTCATATGAAGTGTTTGTGCTCTTACTCTTCAAAAACTACGTGAGCTGGGACATGACAACTTGAGGAGCACAGTTAAAGGCAAAAACCAGCTTAGCACCATTAAGGGAACAGATTAAAGACGAGACACAAGAGACAGGAACTGTCCTTTTTATTTATTTATTTATTTATTTATTTATTTATTTATTAAAAAAACATACCAGCTTCAACAGGTACTTCACAAAAGAGGCATAGCTTCAGATGATTCTCTACTTAGAGTGTGGACAGAAAGGCGGACCTAGCCATGAAAGGAAAATTGAGGTAAATCTGGCTTTTGAGAAAAGCAGAATTTTTATGCACATTTGATTTAGAAAGTTACCATTTAACTATCAGAATATTTTCTTAAATGGTGAGTTTTTATAAAGGAAATCAATGCACAAATATAACAATGCATATTTATGACACATAAGAAAAATGTATCCACATAATATTTTAAGTAAAAAAAAGGATAGAATAAAGGGTACATTAAGTCTGTATGAAATATTGACCTAATTAGAAATTGTGAAATTCGATGAAATTAGAGTAAAACATGCCGTACTTTAAAACATACTTAGGACAACAGTTTAATTGATCTGCATAAATTAACCTTAAGTTCACCCTCTAATAGGGGAGCAGTTAATTGCTCCTAACAAGGTAACCAAACTGTCTTCTATAAAAATTATTTTACTGCTTACTGATTTGTACATTAGTAAAGGCATGTTCAATGGTAACTTCTATCGTTTCTTTTAGTGATAAAATATCATAGATGTATTATACTCATTATGTTTAAATAATATTTTTAATTCATTGTGAGGCCCTTTAATATTTCATAAATGAAAATTTTGAAATACTTTTACACCACCTATTTGTTTTTACTTCTTTTGTCTACATTTTATTTTTCCTCTTCTCTTTTCCTTAAGCAACAAATGGTTATAAATAGCACATAATATAAAATGTGAGTTTACAATTTCAGAGATAATGCATAAACAAAAGCAATGTACAAAGGAAAGCTATTATTTTTTAACTCATAATACAGCATGTTCTATTGCCTATATCATTACTAAAGTTATACATAAATATGTCATTTAAAAATATGCAGTCCCATTTTCAAGATGAATGCAGTTGCAAAAGAATTAATATCACCTCAAAATTAAGTGTTTTGTCTAAGCTAGTCAGCCAAGTTCCCCCTATCAACAATCAAGAAAAATAGGCATTTGTAGAATATGTATCTACCTTTTTCTACTGATTACTGAGCAAGTCTATGTGCCGAAATTAGAGGATATTAACAGCAGTTTGGAAGTCTAATCCGCTCTGAAAACAGTCTTTTCTTTCAGTCATTATGGTTGACAAGTTTTAAAATATGTTAATTTTACTAATATTTTATACTTCTGGGGTAGCTCAAATAACCAGACTATCACAGAAATCTTTCTTTCTCTTTACCTACACGAGTGAGACAGAGCAAAAAATTTGTATATATACACATATGTATATACAAACACACATACAGGATGCCTACCTATGGTAGGTGTTGAAGATGTGTTAGGAAAGCACACCAAAGTTTATTTTAATGTAGTGAATAAATCTGTCTAACTATACATGTGTTTATTTATTTATCTATGTTTAATGATCTTGAAAGAACCCCAAGGTTTAAGTTACATTTGGGAAAAGAAAATGTGATTTGATTTTTTACATTGAGCTTGTTTTGAAAAAAAAATAATAATAATAATAATAATAATAATAAAAAACAACACAAAAACTAATCAAAAAAAAAAAAAAAAAAAAAAAAACAAAAAGATGAAGATTAAAAGGCTTGGGAAATATTAAGACCTTTGAAAATTCTTCCAGTCTCATTTGACGTATCAATAAAATACCTATTTACACACTTATTATTTACCAGAAAGAAGCAAAACAACAACAACCCAAAACCCAACCTACAAAAACAACAACAAAAAAACCAAACCTTGGGACAAAAAATTTAGACATTTCCTTTCTCTCTCTTCTTTCAGAGAAGAGGAGTCTGAGAAATAATTGATTCATCCTGCTCTTATTGCCAGCTCTCCAGTTGTATTGATCTTCCTTGCCCTTAAGTTTTTCCTGGTGAGCAAAAAACAGACACTTGACTTCCTGTCTCTTCTCTTTCCTACTATGAGTTTGTTCTGAATCCCCAGTGAGCTCAGACCTCCTATTGACTTTAGATGGAAAATCTTCTTATAAATGACTGCACAGCTGTGAACTAAAATTTTTCTGCTGGGTAACTCTCTGCCACCAACGATTTGTCTAATTATATGCCTTAGCCTCTCCCTCTACTGTCCAACAAGCATGTGCACTGTCTCCAAAAGTCAACATAAAACTGTTTGTAATTGTTCGTTTGAATGGAGCATTCCCCCCTATCATTGCTTACCCTTAATATATATATATATATTACCACACAAAGTAGTCTTTGCAATATGTAAATTATTTTGTACAGGTAGAGCAGAGCCTTTAGTGCCTCATTTCCTATATTGCTTAAAGCAAAATATAAACTTGTATCTGCCTGTTACCATTATTTAGAAATTTTCTTCAAAACAAATTGAGAGATATGTAATTGCAAATTATTTTGTCTTTATCTTGAACAACACCAGAGATTTATTTAATTACTTATTTCACATCTGCTTAGAAAGAGACAGTTACTTCAGGGCTTCTTCACATAGAGACTTTCTAACCAAAGACAATTCTAAAATAAACGTTTCTTCTGGTAAAATATATTTATGTTCCTGTGAGATTAGATGTCACAGGGTTTTTTTAGATGAAGAAGAAATAAGGAAATATTTTGATATTGGAAAGTCTGCATTTACACAACTGGGGAAGTACAGAAAAGAAAAAGAAACCAAGTTTGCTCCTGTTTGGCTCATAGAACTAGATATGCATCAAGATACAAACTTGATGTTACAAACCAGGAAAGAGCAGAATCACTGTCATGTTTCTTTGAGGTTGCAAACAATCTGTTGGTCAAACTGTTTAGAAAAGTCTGGAAAGCTATGTAAGAAGTGCTTTATTTATACCAGGTCCACAAAGGTCATTGGCATAGTGCTGTTTACTCCTAGAGGTTATTGACTCCCAGAAATGCAATTGTCCCTTCTGTGTGGTGGCAGAAGCATGAACTATTAGAGAGCATAGTAGGTCCACAAGGAAATAAAAAGTGTCTGACTACCATACTATTATACATGCATGTGGAAAATTTTATATATGCAGGAATGTTCTCTGACCTACAACGAGATATCTGTGATATATCATATTCTTCAGCAATTAGCTACAATTTGTATTTGAAGAATTGGCTACAAACTCTTCTAGGCATGTTTGCAATTGTTTATATAAGGTTATTTTTGTCATATTGCTTATTCCAAGTCAAAGCAAATCTATCCACCTAACATATTAACTACATAACAAGAGCAAGGTGCCTCACAACAGCAGTGGCACAATAGCAGTGGTTTAAAAACATCTATTAACAGACTACTTTTAACAATACTCTGTTTACAATATGACCTATTATCTTCCATTACATATCAGGTTAAAGAATTACACATTGGTAAAACTGATCAAGTAAGAAATTCCTACGAACTTAGAATTCCAGACTCAGATAACACCAACTTTCAGAATATACAAATCCAAGGCTACATCAATGTAATATCCTCCTCCAAGTAATTTATTGTTATGATTATGGTTATATATGAGTACTTGAAAGGATACGTGTTAGAAATTATGTAGTATGCCACTTAGAAATATGTATCGTCAAACTCATCTTCAAATTTGGCTACACAAATAGCTGTTATGGGTCAGATTAATGATCCTTCTAGCCCCGTAACCTCTCTCTGATTCTGGACAATGGTATATAATTATCTAAAACTTAGGAAAAATCAGGTGGATCTTTTCCTTCCAGTAAGATGAAATTTAGTATCTTCCATCTATTATTTCCATGCGTATTTTGTCCAGTTATTTTGGACTGCCATCATTTTCTTTCCTGCCCCTGGTCCTGAAATGTTAAGCTATTTCTTCACATATAATTCTCTGCTAAAGACTTTGCCTTTACTGTTGTTAATAACAACCTATGGATTTAGAGTCCTGCTTCCAGACTAGCCAATACATCCAGTTTCCTCTTACCTAATTTTCATATTATAGACCTTTACAAGGAGTCACTATTCCCTTTTCTGGGTTTTACTAATTATATGATTATTTCTTACTACAGGAATAATAAATAAACAAATCATTATGAGACTTTTGATGAGAGAATGCTTTTCTGTATCATCCAGAAATCATTCCTGTATCATTCCAGGTTTGTTTTTAATTTACTGGTCCAGACACTCCTGTAAAACAGCCAGTTTGTGCTATCATCAGCATAATCATTTTGCAAAAGGCTGTCATAGATCATGAAAAAATTTCTTATAGCATCATCTCTTTAATCCAACCTGAGGTACTAGAAGATGGCATAACTATAAGAAATGAACACAGTTGAGCTTAAAACTCTCTCTTTCAGCCTATTTTAGCTAGAAAACTTTTGAAGTAATGACAGGAAAATATGAAACTTGAAACTTGATGTAAAATTGAAGAAACAGAGGCATATAAATAAGTTGAGATACAGGAATATTTCTGCAGAAAGACTTATTTTGCAAGTTCCTTAGGCCTGCTTATTTTTACAAAAGTTTTATGGCCATTCTTAAATAGTAGAGATGACAGCCAGAGCTGTATATAAACTCATACATGGAATGGAGAAAGACATTTAGCTGCTTCTGTCACTTTGCATTTTGGGTCAAAGATTTCCTGAAAGTAACGTCTTTTCCCTAGACAAAGAGATTATTTTCTGAACATAGCATATGGATTATTGAATTTAGGTTTTCCTTAGAAGTTCCTGATGAAAATTAAATTAATTCTTGTGATGAGATTACAGATGGCAGCAGGCCATCTTTGCATTATCATATTTTTATATATCTTTTCCCCCTCAAATCCACAATCATTTCTAAATACCTCATGAGAAAGAGAGAAACTTAAAAAGCCAAAACAGTATTTTTGAGTTTTAAAGTGGATGTTTTGATAGAGTCTTTGTGGAAAGACTCATACAGTCAGTCCAGCAGTTTTTGGAGTTTTTTTTGGTAAGTACTGAGATCAAATTATCTTTGTAATTTGATTGCACTTCCTTCAAGGTGGAATGAAGCTTTCAGTTTGAGGTTCAGGGAACTGGGATCTGAATCCTGAAAGTAATTTAAAGAAACTAGATTAGATAAAGACAAATCAAGAAATTATGCACTGCAGGTAAAGGGATAAGTATTAAAAGACAGTATTAGCTTTCCTTTGAAAGCTAATTCATCATCAGAGATTTTCAATGCAAATTAATGATCTAAACAAAAATATTCTGTAGTTTTTCTTATCTATTCATATATGAAAATGATTTTTAGATAATTTTAAACATTTCTTATCTTTATTAATTCAGTGAAAATAGATTATTTAGAAAATAAAATAAATAAATAGATATCAAAATGTAATTTAGAAAATGGGTAGAAGAAGTTTTGGGGGTAAGTTTACTGACTTTCTATCAAAAAAAAAGAATCCAAAAGAAGGGGGAAATGGTTAGATAGATTATTCATGAAACTGAAAACTGAACAAAATGTTATGAAATGTTTTAAATACATTTTATAATATTTATGTTTCAGATAAAGACTACACTTGAATCAAACTTGCCTTGAATCAAGTAAGCACTTGATTATATCACATGCTCTCAGGCAAAAAAAAATCTACCACTGTCCCTGACCCTATGCCAAAACCCCAATAAGCCAAGATTTGACTTCTGCCAGCAACAGCTTTCACCATCTGGACTTCTCTTACACATCTGTTCCCTCCCCTTTTCTTTCACCAGTCTGTGGGAACTTAGCTCAAAACCTGGAAAAATTAGAGTCTCTTTTCTTCAGATCACTAGAGTAATGCTCATTGCTGTGGTTCAAATCTACTACAATGATTGTAAGTCCAATTAAAATGTAGAATTTGATCTCTTCCTCTCAATACATTATGTATATAGGGCTTTAATTTTGTTACCTTCACATATATATTCATAGACAGGTAATTCACATTTTGACTGTTACATCACTGTACCACATGAAAAACAGCAATGGACACAGCCCCCACCTGAGTGGGAGAAGTTATGTAGACATAGCCATGATATACAGTGCAGGACTATGCACTGGTCCAAAAATGTGAAGATGAAAAACCTTTTTCCACTGTTTTGGTAAATCCATGCCTAACGTAACTTTGTAAATATACAAATAAAGTAAGTGAAAGTTGTGGAAAAAAAACAAAAGTGAGAGGATATAACAGACTCAGTCTTGAATACCATCTCTGCATTACTTTACTTTTATGCTAAGATTAATACACTGGTGTTTCAAGTTTTTGCTCCAACACCAGATGAACTAAGACAAAAACGGTGCTGTAATAAACAAGAATTGATGCCAGCAGTTAGCTTAATACTTATTTCTTTTTGTCTTTTTTCACTATTTCCACTTTATTGGAATCTCTTTGACCTTGTCTGATTGTTCAATATGGGTGGCTTAGTAACATGGTTTGTGCATCTAAAGCATTGTATCTGGGATTAATCTGTTGCTCTACAGTACAAATAACTGTCATGTGATGCACTTCACTAGTTTTATGATGTTTCTCCCTGCAGACTACTCTGAAATGGTACAGATTACCTTGATGCTTCCGAAAGGTAGCTCTGTGCAGGACACCACTTTCTAAGAGTCTCTGTTATGCTGCTCATTGGTCATGCTGAGAAAATTCGATCTCAGTTTATACACTGTTCTATTGTTCTTAACCTAGTCTCAAGGAAGGAAAAACACGCATGGATTACTAGCTAATAATAATATCATATCATATCATATATCATATCATATCATATAATATCATATCATATCATTATTATATTATATTTTAATTTATATTATATTATTATATTATATAATATATAAAATATATATTATATTATTATTAATATATTATTATTATATTATATTATTATATTATTATATAAGGCTGAAATAAAAATGTTATCTCTTTCTGAATTATATTGGAAGTTAGGAAAACAGAAGATAAGTTATATACTTTTGTAACCAGCAATTAATTACATATACAAATAGTTCCTAATTATACATATCAAAGGCAGAAATAGATAAAGCTATAACATTATAACAAATAATTTTAATTTAATTTGAACCCAAAGTGCTATGCAATGCTTAAACTATGCTTGGAAAAAATGCAAATCATGCATAAACTGATACATTTTTTTTCTTTTTTTTGGTGATAATTTATTCAAAAAACAATTTCATAAAGTATTTTGCACAGATGAAAAAAAAAAAAAAAAAAAACATTCTAAATAATAATATGGTTGCCCTTGTATGTCATATCACAGAATCACAGAATCACAGAATTTCTAGGTTGGAAGAGACCTCAAGATCATCGAGTCCAACCTCTTACCTAACACTAACAGTCCCCACTAAACCATATCCCTAAGCTCTACATCTAAACGTCTTTTGAAGACTTCCAGGGATGGTGACTCCACCACCTCCCTGGGCAGCCTGTTCCAATGCCTCACAACCCTTCCAGTAAAGAAGCTCTTCCTAACATCTAACCTAAAACTCCCCTGGCGCAACTTTAGCCCATTCCCCCTCGTCCTGTCACCAGGCACGTGGGAGAACAGACCAACCCCCACCTCTCTACAGCCTCCTTTAAGGTATCTGTAGAGAGCGATAAGGTCGCTCATCTCTGTGTCTATGAAAGTGAGGAAATTTTTTACACAAATAGTTAGTTATTCACCATGGGTAAATACTACTTGTAGTAAGAATAGAGACATGCAACTTCAGATGTTTGATTCTGCTTGTTTACACATACGTATGTGTCTTTTGATGCTTCTATAAGATTCAATAACTGTAGCAAATAAATGGCTATGTATCTCTCTCATAGTATCTGATGTAAAGAAATGTTAGTATTTGTATTTTATAAACTGAGCTGAAGGACTGGCAATTAAATGTCATGCTTGAAATGAAAAAGTGATTATGTTGATTGAACAGTGGTAATGTAAAGACTTAAGCTAAGGTATTAATCATGGAACTATTTTTCTCTTTATTTAGATGATGTCTGGTACAAGTAAATAACTGAGTCTTCTTTTCAACAGTTTTGTTTCTTCCTTTTTCTAAATAGATAGATAGTTATAATTTATCATTTGTCTCTGCTGCTAAGGAATGCAATAAAATGTCTCAGTTCACAAAGACTTAATACCATCCATACAAAACAGGCTTACATGAACAGTTGCAAAACCTACTACTGAAATTTAATATGATTAAAATTTTCACTGCTACGTGGAATGCACATGGATTTGAGAATACTTTAAAATACAATATTGGAACTACCCAGATAGATCTAAGTAAAAATAAAATAAACCTCCAGCAGAATGTGTATGAAACCAAGTACTGAAAAAGGTCAAAAAACAGGACTTATTATATGTAGTTTAGGTTCAAAAATCAGGGCATATTCAGTCTGTTGGGTACTGTAATAACATACTCTTTCAAACACTCTAATTCTTTTAGTAGCACTTTCAGATTCTTGCACATGTAGATGTTATTCTTTCTGGCTCTAGTTTCTGAAACTGTCAGTTCCTAAACTAAAGTTTCTTAATTCCCCTAGTAGGCAGAACTAACTACCTGCTCTACCTTCTCTTCAGTGAGAAGGGTGTTGGTCTCTTTTCTCAGATGACATCTGATAGGACACGAACAAATAGCCTCAAGTTGTACCAGGGAAGGTTTAGATTGGATATCAGGAAAAATTTCTTCATGGCGAGAGTGGTCAAGCATTGAAACAGGCTGCCCAGGGAAGTGTTAGAGTCCCCGTCCCTGGAGGTATTTAAGGGATGTGTGGATGTGGCACTAAGGGGCTTCGGTGGATGGTTAGACTTGATGACCTTGAAGACCTTTTCCAGCCTAGATGATTCTATAAATCATCTATACATCTATAATATCTAATCATCTAATCATTTATAACACAAGCAACAAAACTGATCTGGTTTGTGAATGCAATTCAGAATCAAAATTAATTGAATTTTTATTTTGTAGGCTGAGTTAACTTTCAGTCCTTGGGTTTCATTACCTAGCTAGCACTCACAGAATGACCGACTCCAAATGTAATATCAAATAATGATTTTTTACCCAAAGAGATGTTGTTTACCAACTACAAATTTTAGGGATGAATACCACTTATGGTAATAAAGAGTTATCCTACATTTTATTATGTCTTTCTTGTTTCAGAGTTGGATTTATTAAGAGTACACTACATGTTATTCTTAAATTTGTCAAACATTTTGATGCTTAAGAAAAATAGTCTTGTTTTTCTTTTTGCACCAAGATTATCTTTTTTTCCTTTTTTTTTTTTTTTTTTTTTTTTTTTTTAGCTCTGGCATGTACCTAAATGATTAACCAGTAAGGATTAGCTGTGAACTGAGCAGACAAGGGTCACAGCAATCACCTTTTGTGCTTCAGTTTCACTGAGTCCAAAGTGAAGTTAATGACCCCAACCTATTTTGCAAAGTGCTTTGATGAGAAGTTCTGCTAATAAGGGAAATAGTTATTAGTAATCAGTGATACAGAAGAATGAGTTAGGTGTACTGATGAGCAGAGACAAAATACACAGAGTTCACCAAAATTACAACAATCCCTAGTTTGGAGCAATTTGAGGAAATTAATATCAGAGAAAAACGTTTTATTCACATACTTGTGCTTGCTTTTCTGTGCAGTTAATTAGATTGCAAGCTTTTCTAGACTGTCACTGGCTTTTTGCAACAACAGTCAGCATTTCTTTCTCAAGAAAGGTAGAAGTTTCTTCTTTTGTGGTAGAAGGTTCTTGTGACTAGCAGTGTTCCCCAGGGGTCAGTGCTGGTTTCGGTCTTGTTCAACATCTTCGACAACCTTGATGAGGGAAGAGTATCCACCCTCAGCAAGTACTCCGACAATACAAAGCTGGGAGGAGTGGCCAACATACCAGAAGGCTGGCCTGCCATGCAGAGAGACCTGGACAGGTTGGAGAGCTGGGCAGGAAGAAACCAAATGAGGTTTAATAAGAGCAAGTGTAGAGTCCTGCACCTGGGAAAGAACAGCTGCATCTATCAGTACAGGCTAGGGGATGACCTGCTGGAGAGAAGCTCTGCAGAGAAGGACCTGGGGGTCCTGGTGGATGACAGGCTGACCATGAGCCAGCAGTGTGCCCTGGTGGCCAAGAAGGCCAGTGGGATCCTGGCGTGCATTAAAAGGAGCATGGCCAGCAGGTCAAAGGAGGTGATCCTCCCCCTCTACTCTGCCCTGTTCAGGCCTCACCTGGAGTCCAGTTCTGGGCTCCCCAGTAGAAAAAAAGACAGGGATCTCCTGGAAAGAGTTCAGCAGAGGGCCAAAGATGATATGGGGCTTGGAGCATCTTCCCTGTGACGAGTGGCTGAGAGACCTGGGTCTGTTCTGCCTTGAGAAGACTGAGAGGGGATCTTATTAATGTTTACAAATACCTTAAGTGTGGTAGACAGAGGGATTTGGCCAACCTCTTTTCAGTGGCCTGTGGGGACAGGACAAGGGACAATGCCACAAAATGGATCACAGGAAGTTCCTCACCAATATGCAAAAGAACTTCATGGTGAGGGTGACTGAGCACTGGAACAGGCTGCCAAGGAAGGTTGTGGAGTCTCCTTCTCTCGAGATATTCAAGGCCTGTCTGGATGCCTACCTGGGCAACCTGCTCTAGGGAACCTGCTTTGGCAGGGGGGTTGGACCCGATGATCTCTTGAGGTCCCTTTCAACCCCTACAGTTTTGTGAGTCTGTGATTCTTCCCCTTTAATACAGTGATATACTTGTATTCACTTTTTATGTTTTTCCTCTGCACAATCCACTGCCCTTTATGGGCAGCCAGGGAGGAGCCTGAGCTGGGGTTTGTCATGCAGTAACAACCACGTCTGCTCACAGTGTCACTGCAGACAGTACTGCACAGCCCCACCTTGCCCCCAGAGTGAGAGGCACTCACATCTGGGCTGCTGGGACTGCCAGCACCTGGTTCTTCAGCCTTCTTTGTATCTCTGATCTCTCAGAACTAAACTTCAGATATACACCATGTCTTCTTCACTGAACACCTCAGGTAGTCACTTTTCTATTGATTACAGCCATTTGAGCCCCTGGAACATCACCTCAGCTGTAAATAAATGTTCTAAATCCCAGTGCAATCATAAATGATATAAGTAGAACACTGCTGTGCATTTGCAGTGCTGCAGTTATCCATTGTGACAAGACCACTATCATTCTCAATTTGCATGATAGATGAGTTTTGCTAAAAATGCCTATGACTATTAAACTAGGTTGTTAATCAGGGACACAGATAGAGTTCCTATTACTCTGGTTAGTGTTAATAATGTCTGCAGTAGTCCAATAATATAATTCCAGCATTACCTCTTTACACGTTTGGCTCTAGGTAATTTATGGATAGTACCGAGTGATATATCCTGTAGCTATGAACTCAGTAACTACCCATAGAAAGTTTCTTAGCAACCTATATGAAGCAATTTCATAGCATGCTACTGTGATTTAAGACTGCACCTTCATTAAAGTCTGCTACTTTACAACTGGAATCTTTTTCTGCAATTGATACATTACCACCTAAAAGCAGTCTCACATAAGAGTCTGAGTTATTTAGAGCTTACTAGCATTTTTCTGTCCCAGCTTAAAAAGTGTGAGAGTCACAAATATATGTTCCAATGGATCAAAGCCTGATGCCCTTACTTACTCTTTTTCTTTACACAATCCCCATGATCACCTGGGCCTGCCCCAGTTACATGGTCTGCTGGGAATGTTTTACTAGGCAAAGATCTCCGGAGAAGAGCTCTCTGACTTTTTTCTTCCTTTCCCCGAGTACTCTTAGTAAGATTCAACCCCAATAAACTTCCCACAGTGGAGGGAGTAGAAGACCATCATTAAGACAAAGCATAAGGTAGCCCTAGCAACCCAGAAAGGGTAATCTAATGGCCCTTTGAAAAGTTCAAAAGAATTCTCTTAGGCTCTGCCTTTTTTTTTTTTTTTTTTTTGTCTACAGTTGAAAAATAGAGCTGCCACAACTTTTCTTGTAACCTTTATAACTCTCTCAAGTGCTACATTTAGATTTACACACCAGATATTACCTCTTTTTATACACTGTGATGGAAATAGCCTATGCAGTTAATGTTTTATCATTACCAGAGATAGTTAATTTAACCTACAGAAGTTCACTCAAAGTACCAATTTAGTTCAAGCTTGTCTCCATTTCCCAGATGCTTCAAACACACCTTTTAGATGCTGAGGAAAGTTCATTTAAGCCTCCAGAAGACATGGCTATGATCTTAACACCTACCCGAACTGCCCATTTAAGTGTGGATCCTGCAGAATGCTTGAAGTGCTCAGACAACAGTAACCCACTTTGAGCTGCTGGCTTTCCCAGGCATTTCTCAGACCAACCATGCTGTGGCCTGCAAATGGACTTTTCTGAGTAAATCCAGAAAGTCCAGGAAGCAAGGGGCTTTCTGCACATATAGCCATTAAGGGATTAGCTGTATCTCCCAGCATGCTAGAGGGGCTGTGCTGTAAGTAGCATCTTGTTACTACAAAAGATAAGATCTGCCAAGCTAAAAATAAGTGCCAGATAAGCAAGGTCTTTTCTAACCTCATATATTGTTTGTTTTTCATGTAGATGTGCTTCAGCATTAAAAGAAACGATGGAAGTTAAGAACCAATGTAACTTTAAAAATTAAAAATTCATGAGGCATACAGGTAGATGAAAGAAAATTGCAAGAGCTACTCTGTGCACTGAAACAATTGGATCTTTTAGGACATTCTCATTAAACTTCAGTTCTCAGAAAAGCAAATGGATTTACCAATTACTACCAAGAATGACTCTAAGTACTATATTAAATTATGAAAGAAAACAGTAGGTAAAGAAACCTCCAATTTATTTCTACTGCAAATGTGATAGTTTCACTGTCTGTGCTTTTTTTTTTTATTTTTTAATTTTTTTTCCTTTTCTTTTGCTTTTTGGGGGGGAGGGTGAGGGTTAAATGAGTCTGCTAATGATTGCTTGGAAACACTAATTCTGACTGGGCCTACTTTACCACATGGATATAACAGGTGTTTGCTAAGGGCAGCAAGCAATATGGGGCAAGAAAATCTTTGATGGCTTTTGCACACATGAGTGAGCGTGATACAGGTGGGTCAGCAAAACATTTAAATTTACCAACAGCAGCAAAACAAAAACAAAACAAAACATAAAAACTGGGCCAACAGAACGTGGTATTTCTAAACTAAAATATATCATTGCATTGTGTGAATATCTAACATTTTGGATTTTGCTGTCATGACGATTCACTGGCAAAATCCTGGTTTCAAATGGGATGCTGAATGTTCCAATTACGCCAGTCCAAAACATGAATACTGCATCATATCAGGAGAAGGATAAAAAATACAAACTCCATGCAAACTCCATGCAAAAAAATATAGAGCATTATGTTTTATAATGCAGAGAGTGTTTGTTTATGGCAAAAATGATATTCCTTTTCAGGACAGGTTGCTTAATGCATTTCCCTAGCTGGCTAAACACGCAGTGATGCAATTTATTGGCTCAGGAAAATCAAACAAAACTTATTATTATTATTATTATTATTATTATTATTATTATTATTTTAAATTCCCTGCTTTTACTGTAGCATAAATGCCATAATATTAGAAAATATCAATTATGTCTCACAACATGCTCCCTGCAATGACTATGGGGCTTTTTTGAACTTCAGAGAATAATATTTTACATCTGTTAGTATAGTAATGATACAGATTATAAATTACTGAGATAAAATATGTTATTGATATTGCAGTGCCTTGGTGGAAAATTCTCTCAATAATGGAGGTGTTCTGCTATATGGTTTGAATATTTTCTGTGCTAGAATTGTGCCTTTATTTTTCAGTCAGTGATTGGAAGGTACCTCAGCAAACTGAATCCAAAAAAAAAAAAAAAAAAAAAAAAGGCTGATTTCCATATGCCTGTGTTCAGTACTTTCTGTATCTCTATGTCTATTGTTCCTTTCCATCCTGATGCTCCCACCACCATCTACTCCTTCCTGCTGAATCTAGTATTTGTTTTCTCTTCCTTCCAGCTCTACAGTTCTCTCACTTTTACATTGTCTGACATTGTTTCTGAGCAGCCATCTCTGATCAAGTCTTAACACTTTGTTAGAATACTCTTTCCCCATTTTCCTTTCATGATTCATGGGGCTAATTGGATGTAACCTGTGTTCTTCCTTACAATAGTTCAGATAATTCAAGGGTTTCTGGGGAAATGGATCCCTTGCTTCATCTATCTGAACATTTAACAACTAAGTTTTTGTTCTCATTTCCAAAGTGGCAAATTTGGTACTAAGTAACTTTTGAAAAATTAAGTTCCTTTAGAAGAGCACAAAGTTTATTCCATTGCAGAAGAAAGGCCTCATATCATACAAAAATGGCTAGGAAAAAAAAAAAAAAAAAGGCAGTTTCTCAATTAAACACTTCTAAAATGATTTAATACAGACAGAATGAAATGAATAACGACACCCAAGCCATTTCTTTTCATATAGAGAGAACCTTCATTTCCCCAGTCAACAATCTCTATGTTAGCTATTTACTGACCTGTAGGTAATGAGCTATTTATTTCCTGTTAAAATGTGGCTCAGTATGCCTGAAAAGACGAAGAATAGAGTTCCATGTAGGTGATAACAATTACCATTAACAGCTCCCTTGCAGAAAAATATATATATATATATATATATATGGTCAAAAATACTCTATGTCCTTTGCAGCCCCTTATTTCTTGCACATAAAAAGCCACTTGTATTTTATTTCAAAACTGATGGGGATGGAGAAAAGGAAGTGTTCCCTCATCCTTATTTCTCTTATATTTCACAGAAATCTACCTTTGGATTGAAATCCCATTTCTGCCTTGATTTAGATATCATTTGCCAACTTGTTTCAGAATTTCTCACTATTCTCTGTAAGTAGTAAAATTAGGATAACAGAATGAAAGGTGAAGCTGAATTTAAAACATTTTGTAAAAGATATTCCAGGGACATGGGAGGTAGGAAAGGGCAGTGATACAAATATTGAGTCACCCCAGAAATAAGATCCTGTGATTCAAGAAAACAACATAAGATAAAACATTTGGATCTCCTACTGAGAGCCAGATGGGACTCACTGACTGTGGTTATTGGTAACAGTGAAATTAGGTAGACAAAACTGACCTGCAACTGTGCTTTCAAAGGCAAACAGCTGCCTGAGGTTAAAAACTACAACAATAACAAGGAAAAAGAAAAAGAGAAGCAAAAAACCTAAGCATTAACCAAACAGAAGCCTCCTCCACACACATACGTACTGCATCCAACTCAGAACAAATTAGACAAAGCTTACTTGTGGAGCTGCCTCCTGCTTCCATCCTTTATTGGGTGGCTAAGAACATTTGTGATGATCAGTGGGATGTTTACACTTTACTATTTATCTAGAAAACAACAACAACCAAAGCAACAAACAAACAACAACAACAACAACAACAAAAAACCACAATGCCATATACAGAAGAGGAAGATAACTTGTGAAACCTGGTTTGGGGTTGAATACACCTGGATAAGGCTATCCCCACTTAATAATTTCTGACATATTACTAAGTCAATAAGCAGAACTGTTACATTAAACTAAACAGAAATATTATTTAATAAGATCCAAGCTTATTTTGTTATCTAAGTCTTTGAATGCAGGATTATCAGCATTCAGACATTACAGACAAGAGGAACCAGACTCCCCATTTTAGAAAAGAGTTCTCCCCTTCAGAGCTTGGGATATTTTAGTGTTGGTCTGTACATTTTTTTCCATTCAAGACTTGTCATATAAGATATAAAGATAGCAGAGAGCATGGTTTGTAATGCAGGACTCCTCTTCCAGCAGTCTCCCATTCTCTCCTCTGGAGAGTCAGAAGCCTTTACTTGGCTCTACTCTTCTGTTCTGAGAAACCTTGCATTCCTGATGCCCACTCAAACTCCCTGACTGTGTGGATAAAAAAATGATCCTATTCAATATCTCCAATTGAATGGCTACAGCATCTCTTCCCCAACCTCCTTGTATAGTTCAAAGTGAAAATGTCACCACAGGTGGTTTCTACCCATGGAGCACAGTCCAATCCAAGAAGCTGAGCTGCAGCATGAGCATTCCCAGTTGTTATCAGTGGAAGAGGTGAAATTTAAATAAACTTTTAACCTCTCAAAGGGGAGCTGAAGATAAAAAAATTATGCCCTGGATTTTAAGAAATGACGTAAGCTATCAGTGTACAATCCTCCTAACAATTATGATATGTGGTTATTTTGTGCAACCAAGTTGACTGGTTAATTTCCTCGAGAACCCTTAAGAATGTTCCTACTGAATACCCTGCCAAGGTCCCACTGAAAATGAAAGCATGACTGGACTGAGTGCAGTACTTTAATCTATGGTAAAAGTGTTCTGTCCTTCAAATACAAATTAATCTAAAGGTAGATAACTCCAACTATACCAGAAATAAAATATCATAACAACTTACAGAGCACCAAGGAACAGTGTAGCAAAGTTAATAAACTAACCAAAAAAGTCACAGCAGAAAACAAAACAAACCAAACAAAAAAAAACACCACAAGGAAAAGGTCCCATTGTTTTATTTCTTACTCACATCAGAGAACAACTGCATTAAATAACTTCAGCTGTGACAAATTTTATTTTGTGTCCTATTAATAGGTAAAAGCTCCAATCAAAGACAAACAACATGGTGTGTCATTATTGCTCTGGCAAGCAATACTCTTACTTAAATAGTTAGGTCAAAAGAAAATAGATCAGTTTTATTTTCCCATCATTTCTTTTCCACTTTGTACCACTCTGGCAAGTCCCTTTCTCCTATTGGAGAGCTTTTTTTTCACTTTCACTAGAGATTCAACCTATTGAAAGGTACATCAGGGTTGAAAGAAAGTGGGAACATGAATAATAAACTGATGGGAACAGATCATGCACACGAAAAGAGACTGCTGAGGAAGGACATGGTGATGAAGAGGACAAGGAAGCAAGGAGCAGCACTAACCCTGCAGAAGTAATCCATGGTGGCACAAAATCCTGCCTTTTGATGCAGGCTCCAGAAAGGGAGCATCACAGTGGAAAATAGATGGGAGGAATTAATACAGGGCAGTGGTTCTTGGCTCTCACGGGTTTACTGTGCTCTCTAGCTTACACTCTCACTTATGGTCCCATCCTTGTGTTCACCACCTCTTTGAAGCCACTTCCCTGTAGCACAGCTCTGACCTGAACTCAAGACAGAAAGCACCATTCTCAAACTTATTTAAGAAAGCCCATTGCTTCACAAATTGTCAAAATACAACTCAAGAACTATTCCACTTCAGAAATGTTCTTTAACTTTTAGCTTGCTAATAAATAGCCATCTTGTACCCAACTTTTTCATGGCTTGCCTGCTGATGATAAATAATTGTTATGGTTTAACCCAGCCAGCAGCTAAGCAGCTAAACACCACACAGCTGTTCGCTCACCCTCCCCCCTCCCTCTCTGGGATGGGGGAGAGAAACGAGAAAACCAAAAACAAAACAAACAAAAAAAAAAAAACTGAAATCTATGGCTTGAGATAGGGACAGTTTATTAGGACAGGAAAATAAAAAAATAATAATAATAATATGTACAAAACAAGTGATGCACAATACAATTGCTCACCACCCGCTGACCAATGCTCAGTCTATTCCCAAGCAGCCGGCCCCCCACCCCGGCTAGCCACCCCTATATATTATTTAGCATGATGTCAGATGGTATGGAAAACCCCTTTGGCCAGTTTGGGTCAGTTGTCCTGGGTCTGTCCCCTCCCAGCTCTTGCTGCACCCCCAGACTGCCTGCTGGCAGGACAGAGGGAGGAGCTGAAAAGTCCTTGGCTTAGTGTAAGCACTGCTCTGCAGCAATTAAAACATCAGTGTGTTATCAACATTAGTCTCATCCTAAATCCAAAACATAGCACTCTACCAGCTACTGGGAGGAAAATTAACTCTCTCCTAGCTAAAACCAAGACATATATCCACCCCTTATTCCATACCATTTATGTCATGCTCAGGTTACACCCTTTTTAATAGATTCCATTTGACCACCATTTCATTTATAATAT
Source organism: Oxyura jamaicensis (assembly GCF_011077185.1). Classification (NCBI taxonomy): domain Eukaryota; kingdom Metazoa; phylum Chordata; class Aves; order Anseriformes; family Anatidae; genus Oxyura; species Oxyura jamaicensis. Next base: position 74,751,427 of record NC_048894.1, read on the forward strand.
ATATATAGAATGTCCACTGAGTTTTCATAGTCCATGACTGACTTCAGGCTCCATCTGTCATCGCAGTCTTTCAGGGCAGAAGAAATGGTGTGTGATGTTGGAATGTCACACGCTGAAGCCCGTTCTCGTTCCACTGCATCACTTTGTTTTTCCAATTCTATTAAAATTCATTCATCAGTATCTGCACAGTTGTTACTGTGATACCATTAATAGGACATTGACATATAGGAATCATAGTAGTGATGACATACAGTATTATATAATAATTAACATAATACAGTCCAACTCGTGGGCTTCTTTCACCCAGTATTAAATCCCCTTGAGGTACACACCGGACTTCCCCATTCTTTTGCATTACCCACCAAGTACATCCAGGTCCCTGAGCAAAGCAATCCCACGAATGGGTTTGCCTTTTCCTGAGACAGGAGTAGCCCAGACTGTCTTTCCCAGCATGTTTCTTACATGCACTACAGGGACTTTATCCCCCTCTACAGTACGTAAAAGGTTTGATTGGGCAGGTCCAGCTCGGTTGGCAGACTAACCAGGTGGCCTTTGCCAAATGTGCATCCCAATTTCTGAATGTCCCAGCACCCATTGCTTTCAGTGTAGTCTTTAACAGTCCATTGTATCGCTCAACCTTACCGGAGGCTGGTGCATGATAGGGGATGTGATACAGCCACTCAATACCATGTTCTTTGGCCCAAGTGTCTATAAGGTTGTTTCGGAAATGAGTCCCATTGTCTGACTCAATTCTTTCTGGGGTGCCATGTCGCCAAAGGACTTGCTTTTCAAGGCCCAGGATAGTGTTCCGGGCGGTGGCATGGGGCACAGGATATGTTTCCAGCCATCCGGTGGTTGCTTCCACCATTGTAAGTACGTGGCGCTTGCCATTGCGGGTTTGAGGGAGTGTGATGTAATCAATTTGCCAGGCCTCTCCATATTTATATTTCAGCCATCGTCCTCCGTACCAAAGAGGCTTTGACCGTTTGGCTTGCTTGATTGCAGCACATGTTTCACAATCATGAATAACCTGTGCTATAGTGTCCATGGTCAGGTCCACCCCTCGATCAAGAGCCCATCTCTATATTGCATCTCTGCCTTGATGGCCCGAGGTTTCATGGGCCCATCGGGCTACAAATAGTTCACCCTTATATTGCCAGTCCAGGTCCACCTGAGCCAGTTCAATCTTGGCAGCCTGATCCACCTGCTGGTTGTTTTGATGTTCTTCAGTAGCCCGATTCTTGGGCACATGGGCATCTACATGGCGTACCTTTACAACCAGGTTCTCTACCCGGGCAGCAATATCTTGCCATAATGCGGCAGCCCAAATGGGTTTGCCCCTGCGCTGCCAGTTGTTCTGTTTCCATTGCTGTAACCACCCCCAAAGGGCATTTGCTACCATCCATGAATCAGTGTATAGGTAGAGAACTGGCCACTTCTCTCGTTCAGCAATATCTAAAGCCAGCTGGATGGCTTTTACTTCTGCAAATTGACTCGATTCACCTTCTCCCTCAGCAGCTTCTGCAACTCGTCGTGTAGGACTCCATACAGCAGCTTTCCATCTCCGATGCTTTCCCACAATGTGACAGGACCCATCAGTGAATAGGGCATATCTCTTCTCATTTTCTGGTAGCTTGTTGTACAGTGGAGCTTCTTCAGCACGGACCACCTCCTCCTCTGATGACATCCCAAAGTATTTGCCTTCTGGCCAGTCCATAATCACTTCCAAGATTCCCGGATGACTGGGGTTTCCTATTCGAGCCCGCTGAGTAATCAGTGCAACCCACTTGCTCCATGTAGCGTCAGTTGCATGATGTGTAGAGGGGACCCTTCCTTTGAACATCCAGCCCAGTACTGGCAGTCGGGGTGCCAGGAGGAGCTGTGCTTCAGTACCAACCACTTCTGAAGCAAATCGAACTCCTTCATATGCCGCCAATATCTCCTTTTCGGTTGGAGTGTAGCGGGCCTCAGATCCTCTGTATCCCCGACTCCAAAAGCCTAGGGGTCGACCTCGAGTTTCCCCAGGTTCTTTCTGCCAGAGGCTCCAGGTGGGGCCATTCTCCCCGGCTGCGGTGTAGAGCACATTCTTTACATCTGGTCCTGTTTGGACTGGCCCAAGGGCTACTGCATGAACTATTTCTTGCTTAATTTGTTCAAAGGCTTGTCGTTGCTCAGGGGCCCATTCAAAATCATTCTTCTTACGGGTTACTTGGTAGAGTGGGTTTACAATCAGACTGTAATTTGGAATGTGCATTCTCCAAAACCCCACGACACCTAGGAAAGTTTGTGTTTCTTTTTTGCTGGTTGGTGGAGACATAGCTGTTATTTTGTTGATCACATCCATTGGGATTTGACGACGTCCATCTTGCGATTTTATTCCTAAAAACTGGATCTCTCGTGCAGGTCCTTTGACTTTATTTTGTTTTACGTCAAAACCAGCTTTCAGAAGGATTTGGATTATTTTCTTCCCTTTCTCAAAAACTTCCTCTGCTGTGTCACCCCACACAATGATGTCATCGATGTACTGTAGGTGTTCAGGAGCTCCCCCCTGCTCCAGTGCAGACTGGATCAGTCCATGGCAAATTGTAGGGCTGTGTTTCCACCCCTGGGGCAGCCGATTCCAGGTGTATTGGACACCCCTCCAAGTGAAAGCAAACTGTGGCCTGCACTCTGCTGCTAGAGGGATGGAGAAAAATGCATTAGTGATATCAATTGTGGTGTACCACTTGGCTGCCTTTGATTCCAGTTCGTACTGAAGTTCTAGCATGTCTGGCACTGCAGCACTCAGTGGTGGTGTGACCTCGTTGAGGCCACGAAAGTCCACGGTTAGTCTCCACTCACCATTAGACTTTCTCACTGGCCATATGGGACTATTAAAAGGTGAATGAGTCTTGCTGATCACTCCTTAGTTCTCCAACTGACAAATTAGCTTATGGATGGGAATCAGGGAGTCTCGGTCGGTGCGATATTGCCGCCGGTGCACAGTTGTGGTAGCAATTGGCACTTGTTGTTCTTTGACCCTCAGCAGCCCCACAATAGAAGGGTCCTCTGAGAGACCGGGCAAGGCAGACAATTGTTCAATGCCCTCTGTCTCTAAGGCAGCTATGCCAAAAGCCCAGCGGAACCCTTTTGGGTCCTTGAAATATCCTCTTCTAAGATAGTCTATGCCAAGGATGCATGGAGCATCCGGGCCAGTCAGAATACGGTGCTTTTGCCATTCATTCCCAGTTAGACTCAGTTCAGCTTCCAATACAGTTAATTGCTGGGATCCTCCCGTCACTCCATAAATACTGATGGGCTCTGGCCCTTTATAGCTTGATGGCATTAGAGTACATTGTGCACCGGTGTCTACTAAAGCCTTATACTTCTGTGCGTCTGATGTGCCAGGCCATCGAATCCACACAGTCCAATAAACTCGATTGTCCCTTTCCTCCCCCTGACTGGAGGCAGGGCCCCTCTAATCTTGGTCAGAATCTTCATTTCTGTGTCTGGAGGACTGCCCGCTGGATGTTGTAGCAGCAAGTTTCTCAGAGAAACCCTTTTTCCTGCTTGTTTTTCCTTGCAACTCATGTACCCGGGCCTGTAGGGTTGAGGTAGATTTTCGATCCCATTTTCTCATGTCCTCTCCATGGTCACGTAGGTAAAACCACAGGGTGGCACAGGGTGTGTACCCCCCGTATCGTCTTCCTTGCACAAAAGGGCGCTTACCCCTAATAGCTTAGACACTGGTTCGTTCAGGTGGGGAGGAAAATAATCTCTCTTCAAGGTGCTGGACCTTTTCAGAAAGTTTCTCCAAAGTATTCTCTTTTAGTTGATGGACACTTTCAGAAAGTTTCTCCACAGCCGAGACGCAGGCCTGTAGGGAAGAGGAGAGACTTTCTTCGTACTGCCGGAGTTGTTTAGCCACATCACCCACTGTGGATGCCTCATCCTCTTTCCAGGCCATTATTGCCAATGAGCTGGCATATGATGATGGTGCACTTCGTACAAACTTCTGCCACATGGGTCGTGTATACCTGACGTCATCTGGATCTGTGGATATTTGTTCATTGTCTAGGTCCTCATAGATCACCTCCCGTATGGCTAATTCCCTCAGGTACTGGATTCCCTTCTCCATAGTGGTCCATTTGCCTGGAAGACATACAACTTCTTCCTTGTAGGGATACCTTTCCTCCAGAGGCTGTAAGGTCGTACTCCATCTCCAATTGCTTTGTCAATGCCTGAATCTCTAGCAAGGGATCCCAGCCGCCTGGCTGCCCCACCCTCTAATTCCACACTATTGGCTCCGGTATCCCAGCACCAGAGCAGCCAGGTGACAAGCTGCTCGCCTATACAGCGACTGAAATCTTTTCGCACATCTTGTAGCTCACTCTCATTTAGGTTTCAGCTAGATACTGCTGTTTTTGCGACATCTTCATCTTCATCCTCCTGCTCCTCTAATAGCCCAGCGTCATCTTTTCTACACCTAGACCTAGCAGAAGACTCTGAGTTCTAAACGACCTGACTCTCTGTACCATTTTTTCACCTTGGTTATGGGTGCAACTGACACTGGTACAGTTTGTTTTCCTGGCTCAGCCTTGGGGCCCGTTTTAGGGCTTGGAGTGGCTGTTGGGTCTGTCTCAGAGGTTGGAGTGGCTGTTGGGTCTGTCTCAGAGGTTGAAGTGGCCACTGGGTCTGTCGCTGGGGTTATACTGGTATTGAGTACAGCTCGGTAAGCATAGGCCAAGCCCCAGCACGTTGCAGTGATTTCTGTATGTCTGGTACTGCCAGGGTGATGACACACCTTTTTCAAGCACTCCACCAGTTTTTTAGGATTTTTCAATTGTTCAGGGGTAAATTTCCAAAGCACTGGAGGTGCCCACTGCTCTAGATGCCTGCCCATATCCTCCCACTCTCCCTGCCACTCATAACTATCCTGCCTCAGGACAGATCTCTGGATAACACTCTTAAGTATTTGTTTAACCTTATACAGAACCTGAAACGCATTCAGGAGACATAACAATGAGAACATGCTGGTCTGAACATCCCAAGGATATTCGAACTTTTGGAAAGCTACCATAACTCGCCTGGAGGAGAAGAAAGGGAGAGTGAGCAAATGGGAAAAAACATCTTCCCCTGACCCCTCCATAGATTGGCTCCCTGAAGAAAAAGCATTAAAAGTGTAATTATTAATAGTTTCTGAGGTAGAGTTCCCAAAGTATGGAGTTGATGACAATGCTGAGTACAAATACCAGGTTAGTCTCATGACCGGTAACTTTATCATATCGTAAGCCAGTGTTACACAGTACAGTAAAATAATAACCTTGTACCAACCCCCAGCATTGATAAGCAACACAACAGGGAAAACATACAGTAAGTAATGTGCTATGTAACTCAATTCGGAAAACAGGCACAGCAGACTTGAGATCACAAAAATCGACATTGTTATTAGTAAATATTAAACTGATGAAATGTTTATCAGAACTTTGTTTTAATACATTCTATTCAGATCTGTCATTATAATAATAATATGTACAAAACAAGTGATGCACAATACAATTGCTCACCACCCGCTGGCCAATGCTCAGTCTATTCCCAAGCAGCCGGCCCCCCACCCCGGCTAGCCACCCCTATATATTATTTAGCATGATGTCAGATGGTATGGAAAACCCCTTTGGCCAGTTTGGGTCAGTTGTCCTGGGTCTGTCCCCTCCCAGCTCTTGCTGCACCCCCAGACTGCCTGCTGGCAGGACAGAGCGAGGAGCTGAAAAGTCCTTGGCTTAGTGTAAGCACTGCTCTGCAGCAATTAAAACATCAGTGTGTTATCAACATTAGTCTCATCCTAAATCCAAAACATAGCACTCTACCAGCTACTGGGAGGAAAATTAACTCTCTCCTAGCTAAAATCAAGACAATAATATATGACTGATTGACTAGAAATGGTGGCTTAGTTGTTTGTTGGGTTCCCACTTACATCTCTTCTTACCACCTGCATCTGAAAAATGCCATTTGTTGTGATAAAGCCTGTTTACTGCTATCATTTATATAATTGACTGTTTATTCAAGAGCAGTTGATCATTTATTCTATTTATATCCCATTCTCATTCCTTCATAACAGTAAGTAACATTTTGAAAGATCCAAATAAATCAATGTAATATAAATTACTTACATTGCTATTGGTTAAGCATGTCTGATTTTAGTTAATTCATAATTAACATTTCTATCTGAGTCATAATAGTGTGTACTGGGAATATCTGAATTTCCAGTAATCAAGGGAGTTGCAATTCAGCCTAAAAGCCTCATGTATAGGCAAAATACATACAAGAAGATTTCATGAGATATGATGATGCACCCAGTTCTTAATAGTCAGTATCACACAGGACAGACAGCAAATATTCTTCAGACTTTTGATGATGATATTTTCTGATTTCTTCATTTTTTCTATACTGCCATATGCGTAAATTTAGTGTTTGCATCCCTTCCAAAAATACATAGATAAGGTACCCAAAAATCAAGGTAGGAAATGTTTTCTATCCATGTTTCCCTTCTTTCTTGAGTATTGGTGAATATTAAGTAAAAGGAAAATAAGTCAAATGGAACAACAGTACATATATCAACAGATTTCTGCTGACAACCACATACATTTAGAGTGTTTTGGTACAGTAGAAAATGGTAAGATAGAAATCATATGTTCTAGGATATTAACAGGAATATGAGTCATTATGAGTTTACAGTGAATAAGGTTTCTGTTTACACAAGAAACATGCTCAGATGAATGTGTAATTTCTGTGCTCTTGCTGCGATATTAGAGCACTTTTCAATTAACGTAATCAATACATGGCAGGAAATGGCAACACTTGAAAAATCATTATTCAGAGGTTGGATATACAAAATGAGCTTTACAAGAAATGGTACTCATCTAATATTTTCAATCCATCCAAAGTACTAATTCTAGAATATAGTGCTATCACTCACTTCATTACAACTACAGGAATCAATTAACATAATGTCATCACAGCTCATCCTTCTCTTCTTTAGCTGAAATTTCAAATTATTAATTGACTCATGTGCAGTAGATGGCACACATAATCCTCTGCAGACTAGAGGCACGAGTTTCTCAAAAAGAAGGTGCACCCTAAGCTGCCTAATGGCCCTTGTCGCTCCAGCAGGTAATTAAAAGGCTTCCCACTTTGGCAATTAGCCAGTAGAAAAGCAAACCAAATGTTACACTTGTAAAATGAGGAATGAAGCTCACACTTTGAAGAAGGAATGTTAATATTTTGCAATTCCATAACACCCTTTCTTCAGGGATTTTAAATATATTAATAAGCATTAATTAATAGGACCTTGTACATTCCCTGGGAAATACTTATGCTACCCATTATAACAGAACAAAAACAAAGTCTTTGCCTCATTTTCCACAGGATAATTCTTCCTGGATGCCTCAGTACTGGAGAATTTAACCAGATTACTATTTTGCTTTTCTGCTTACACCAACACAAAAGTTATTGTTAATGCTCAACATCACTGAAAGTCAGACTTTGTAAGTATTTTGTGTGACAATCAGAATCCATGCACAAAACTAGCATCACATAAGAGTCAGAAATTGGTCTGGTGCAGGCAAAAACTTGCTACTAATGCAGATACTGTCATAGAAAAAAAATATTAGACTGCAATAATGTTTTATTTGGTGTATATATATATATATATACATTAATTAGCTTTTGGGACACTTACAATTAACTTTGTATTAATAAAATTGAAGAATAACATGTATTAATGTTTTAACTCATTTGATCAAATTATGTGTTCTAGCCATTCAGAGGAATTCTGTGAAAATTTTCCATTCTACAACACTGTGTTGAATTTCAACAACTAACAGAAATAACATCCATGACTATAAAATAGCAAATGTGTTATTAAATCTCTGCAGTGGAGCTTTTAAAAACTACTGACATAGTTTAAATACTATTTTTATGTGTTACATTTGTTCTTTGGGTAAAACATCTAACAAATTTTTAATTGACAGTTATGACTATAAAACAAACAAACAAACAACAACAACAAAACAAAAACAAAAACAAAAACAGAAAACTGTAGAGAGATAAATTATTTTGTCAATACACTATCAACCAATGTGTGACTCTCCTTGAAGAACAAGGTCCCTTGAAGAAGAATAAAATGAATTAAACTCAGAGCAGCTTAGCAAAGATGTAATCTTTATCTCTACAAAACAGCCATTTAAAGACAAATATGGTTTTAAAAGAGTTCTTTAAAGAGTCTGCAGTTCTCTTGGAGTGGAGATTTTCTGTTCAGGAAGCATATGTTGTCTGAGTCTGTTATATGATATGGTATGAAAAAGACCTTTTTTCACTGTGTCCATTGGAGGGTGAGCAGTGAAACAGGGCTAAAGATTTTCTAATATGAAGCCTTTTTTTTTTTTTTTTTTTTTTTTTTTTCTCCCGTACTAGTATTATAAACCTTTCAGATTTCAAGAAAACACATAACAACATTGGGGAAATGTTGGAAAATGTTCCATCGAATGTATCCAGCAGCATATTAGCAGTGGTAAGAGTTGACAAAACCCTACCAAACCCTTTTAAAAGTATATAATTCTAGATATCATAAACCTTAATGTAAATATTTGCAACAGTAATTACTTCAGTAAGTATGTTACTAGAAAATGAAGTGACTTCCATTTAATACACCACGGTTCAATCTGATTACCATTAATAGGACACATTTCACAACTGTTCTGGTTAAAGAATTTCTTAAATATCAGTTTGCTTTACCAGTTCAGAAAACATCTTATTTATTTATTTATTTTTAATGTCCTGGGAATAATACAAGGAAAAACATCAATCCCCATGCTACTTTTAGATGGATTTTAAGTCCAGTTAAGTTTTAACAACAATAAAAATAAATCTATCAGCAAATTAAATTAAAAAGCAAAATCTTAGGAAAATTGATTAGAAGTTGCTAGTGAATATTAAGAACTGAAGGCAGCTAATTCAAAAATGTTACTGAGCTGATACAAATGAGTTTTCAGTGACCACTTCCCAAGTTTTAGGAATTAGCCGGTGTTGTTAAGACTAAGGCCTTGATTATAACAGTTTTACTGAAATCTGTATAGATCTTCTCTTTTGCTTTCAACCTAAATTCAAAGTGAAGAGAAATTATCAACAGGACTGCAATTGAGGAGCCAGGGCACAAATGGGGAGAAGAAATAAGGGAATCCAGACACTTTCTTTCTCCCAGACCTCAGGCTCAGCATCAGATAAGCATTCCTTGTTGCTCTGAAGCCCCCTCCTTCTCCAAAGCAGCCTGTCCCCCTCCTCCCCATCACCACTGGCAGCCTGGACTACATTGCTGTAGCAGCCTCTCCATGGTGTACTTGCTGCCCATGGTGTACTTGCTGCCCATGTGTCCCCTCCTAGCCAACTGGCGAGTCACTCAGCGTGACCAAGGTGGAAGAAACCTGTGCAGGGGAAGAGAGCTCTTTTCAAGTAGGAGCCATGGGACTGCCCAGTAACATGGGCCTGGGTCTGGTACAACCAGTGCAGACACCAGTGGGAAGGATGCTTAGTGGAACTCCAAAAAGAATGGTCCAGAGAAGGATGGAAGTCACTTTTGCTGGTTACCTTGGATCATTTTAAGCTAGATGAAGCCTTACAATCAGGGTTTAGGTATCCAGCTGTGGGACTGCTTGTATGGCTGGCACTCTGTGCAGTGTGTCTACCTTGTAATCAAAGATCGTGTGAGAAGGGCACCTTTGCCTGGCCTCCTATGGCTCCTGAGCAGCATGGCTTCTATGAACCCAGGGACAGTTAAACATTGTGTAATTGAAGAAATTGATCTGAAGACCTAGCAAAACATAAAAATTAAAAGAAAAACAAAACAAACAAACAAACAAAAAACAGGATGGAATATGCAAGAAAAAGCTGAAGGAGAATATAGACAGTGGATATGGGTTGCAATAATAGATGGCATGATAAATATGCAGTATATGTAAGAGTATACATACTCTTGGTATTTATTTTTATCATCTCCAAGTACGGAACTTACTTAAAATGTTGAATTGGCAATTAAATATATGAAATCAGAATGCGCAACAGACAAAGTATCACATTTGTATCTACTTTGTGTGTGGTTGGATATTTTCTGCCTTTCTGGGTAGTATATACCTTCCAAAGGTACAGTGCTTAAAAGCTTTCTAAAAGTTTTCTGTGGGTTCAGAAGAGCTGGCCATTTGGCTTGAAGGAGTTGGACTCAATGATCCTTATGGGTCTCTTCCAACTCGGGATATTCTATGATTCTATGATTCTATGTTTAGCATACTCTACTATTGGTCTGACAGGCTTCTGTATGATGCAAGATTTCTCAGAACAGTTGTGGTGTGTTAGGGCCTTTTCCTTCCTATCTGAAAAATCATTTTATTAAATCACCTCCCACGTGTTATTTGCCAATTAACCTGATGCATTTTTTGACACATTTTTTGCACATTAAATGCTCATTTTTATGTCTCCTATGCTTCAGTGTATGTGAAGAGTGCTGCCCTGCTGATTCCAGAGATGAACTGTCTGGTTTGTTCTTATTTACAAATACTTTTTACATCATTTTTTAATAAAGACAAATACAGACACATAAGCAAATTCTAGTCCAAATAATAAAAAGAAATCCTCCAGGGCAGTGAACAGCAATGGTAGCATAATAAAATACAGAAGGCCAAATGAGTGGAGGAGCAAAATGTAATACCTAAGGGTGGTAGCAGCGTGCTAAATATGATTACTTAAAATGAAATAAGAGTAGTAAGAAACAAACCTAAAAACTTAGAGATAATGAAAGTCTGAGTTTCTCAAATAGAAACAATGTGCATTCAGCTCTCAAATATATATATATATATATATATATATATATATAGCCTTTGTATTAGGGAATAAAATTCAGTAATATCTTGTAAAAGTTTCCATCAAAAGTGTTAGGTCAACTATGGCTTTTTTAGTGGTAATCAGCAGAAGAATTATCTTTTAATACATCTGTAAAGGGCCAAGAAATCTACAAACTCAGCAAAAACTGACAGTAATAAATACATCTATATTTGTTCCTCCTAAAAGTTTTGTGCCTAGCAATGATCACTTCCATATAAAAAAACAAAAACAACAACAACAAAAAACTAACGCTGGCACATGTGAAGGGAAACTGGCTCATCTTCAAGGCAGAACTTTGACAGAAAGTTAGTCTTGCTCTGCAAGCTTATTCCAAAAACCTGCAAACATTCACCTACATGAGTACATATATACATATTTTGATCAATTTTCTATTTTATGTACATATTACAAACTATCTACTTTATGTAAATATTACAAACTATTTCTATTACTTATTATGGGCAGAACTCAAGGACTTTGCCATATAATACCAGTGCAGAAGACATAGAAATAGTGACTTCCCAGTATAGACCTGTTCTCAAGTTGTTCTGACTTTCTTCATTCTGCAAAGATAACCTACACAGTACATCTGGCACTCCTCAAAAAGGAAGTTTAGATATGATTATTATCACAATCTAGCACAACTTTGTGGTAGATTGTTTTCCTGGATTCATAATTACCCCAAACTTTACAATGATAAAAACATTATTCTATTTTGTCTTCAAGTGAGGCCTCCATTACTCTCATCAGAAATCTGCCACAATAAGTATCTCAGAGAAGTAGTTCAATATGTGCACATCATAAAAAGTTTACAGTTGGTGTAGTTCTCTGGCTAGTGTGAAGTCTGGTAAAAGGCAAAGTGCAGCTCTGCCTTGTGTAAGCCTTCTGTGCAACAGTGTGGACTTTTGTGGCCCTGTCTGCTGTTATCTTATATAATGTAAAAGACAATTTCTGAACAGGCTTCTCCTGATGAGGGAAGAGAAGGGCAGGGGAGGGCAGGGGAGGGCAGGGCAGGAAAGGGAAGGGAAGGGAAGGGAAGGGAAGGGAAGGGAAGGGAAGGGAAGGGAAGGGAAGGGAAGGGAAGGGAAGGGAAGGGAAGGGAAGGGAAGGGAAGGGAAGGGAAGGGAAGGGGGAGAAACAAATCTGACGGCACAAAATCTCAAGTGAACAGGTCGTTGAGGCATCACTTCAGGACCAGCTTTCCACTTCCCCTTTGGAAATCTCTGCTGAGCCACAAATAGCTCTACCATCTACTGCAGATTAATCAGATGTGCTGATTAATATATAACAAATGCTTTCACCAAGGCCTTCATGTCCTGTTTACCCTGATACATTAAACCAATGCTAATTACATCTATTCACTATTAATTCAATATGGTATTTTCTAAGTAGACTTAAAAGAAATGACAGAATGGTCCTAGCAAATCAAATTGCTACTAAAAGCCTAGAAGAAATTATAAAGGCATTTTTTCTGTTAGGCAGACACAGTGTTTACAGCCCCCCAAAATGTTTGATAATGTTTGCTTACTAAAAAAGTGTTTTTATTAATGAGCGAATCCTTTTGTTTGTTTGTTTGTTTGTTTGTTTGTTTCCTAAACATACTCAATGTCAACTTTTTATGTTTTTCTCCAGATCTTAAAGAATAAAATGAGATTTGAAAGAGATTATTTTAAGAAGGTAACAAAAATCTGTAAACTTTAATGGTAAATATAAATATTTTATCATCCACTCCATTAACTATGCCTGCTTGTTTACTGAGCAGCAATGCTGTAAAGCCTTTATTTTTTATTTTTTGGTCACATCTTCAAATCATGGGATTGGGATGAAGAGTACTCAACACCAAGGCTATGTGTATTTTAGCAGCTAGTGTTTAACAGTAATTTGTAAAGCAAAATAGTTGACATGGATGACTATCATCCACACTATACAGGACTGTAGGCGGTGCCCTGGTTTAGAATCATAGAATCATTTAGGTTGGAAAAGACCTCTAAGATCATCTAGTCCAACTTTTAACCTAGCACTGCCAAATCCACCATTAAACCATATCCTTAAGCACCCTATCTACACATTCTTTTGAAGACCTCCAGGGAAGGTGACTCAACCACTTCCCTGGGCAGCCTGTTCCAATAAATCATATCCCTTTCAATGAAGATTTTTTTCCTAATATCCAACCTAAACCTTAAGGCCATTTCCTCTTGTCTTATCTCTTGGTGCATGGGTTTCTTGGTGCATGTTTCCACCTTGCTATAGGCTCCTTTAAGTTAATTGTAAAGCCAGTAGAGTTTGCTCCTGTAGACTGAATGTCCACTCCTGGATGTAGTGTATCAGATGTACTCCTGATGCGTATCTGTGGTTTAATATCTTCCAAGAGAAATACATTTCATGGACTCCAAGATCAAACAATTTTTAAATCAAAATAATGCGAATGGATTTAAATCAGATTCACGGAGGTAGAAGACTCCCAGTCAAGACCCTAATGCTTATGCACTCAGAGTGGTAAGAATAAAGCCAGTAAAGTTTTCAGACAGACTGAGCATGACTAGTCCAAGTTACAGGTTTTCCTGCATTGCTCTGCTGATGGACATTTCTCCTTACTGGAAGGATCGTCTTTAAGGGAAAAAAAACAAGACTTATATTTAGCTTCTGGCTCTCATAAAGGAAGCCTCAGAGGCCTATAGGTAAAATGTTCCATATATCATTCCCCTCCAAAGTGGTGCATTTTAATGAACCAAATGTAGCAGCTATTTTTAATATACAGGTATCTAATCTGCTTCTTAGTGGAATGTCTTCTTTGGACACTTCAAGTATTCCTTATGGTTCTGCTGTCCTAATGCATCAAAAGGCGCCAGGGATACATAGTATAACAAAGGCTTCTATTAAAAATGATCACAGTTTAAATTTCACATAGTAATACATTTTTTATGTAATTATCTTCTCTACTTATCCTAGCACTGTAGACCTTCTCTTCATCTCAGTTTTGATGACACTGTATTTCATCTAACATTTGAATAAAACTTATGCCAACATATACTTTCTCTCAGCCTTATAACCTTTTGAGCCTCTTATATTCCATTAAGCCTTCTATTAAATGTGATGTCTCAGCTTTATTTACATCTCCCTTTCCTTGCCTTATCTTTAATAGCTGTATTAGACTTTTATTCCAGCAAGGAACAAGGATTTTATTACCTTTCAAGTAAATGGATTAAAAATATTTTTATTAGCTTCTCTTACAGCTGCATTCACCCCATTATTAATAAAAAGTAAGCAACATCATTTGTATATATCGTTTTCAATTGCTTATAAACATTTTCCTTCCATCCTAGGTGGAAATCTACAAAATCATGTTTTAGAGAACAAGTTGATTTTTTTTTTTTCTCCCCGCACCCTCTTTTAAGTAGCTTGTTTAATGGAGGGGGGAGAGGCCCAATAAAATTGCTTACATATATTTTTCTAATGGTTCTGGCTTTCATGCACTGTGTCCTTGTGTTTCAAAGAAAAATCAAGTATGACATAAGGCAGTAAAGTAACATTATTCTTTTGCATTACTGCTTACATTCAGTGTGTTTTCATATATCTGCTCCAAGTGTAGATAACTAGAATAATGTCATAACTACTCTACTTCTCAAAATCCCTTGCCAGAAAACTGTTAGAATTTACTGGACTCTGGCCATATTGTTTAATGTACAAAGTGAGCCCTGAAAAAATATGTACACAGATGGTTTGTGTTCTGGTTTCAGTTAGGACAGAGTCAATTTTCCTCCTAGTAGCTGGTAGGGTGTTATGTTTTGGATTAGGATGAGAAGAGTGCTGAAAACATGCTGATGTTTTAATTGCTGCAGAGCAGTGCTTACACCAAGACTTTTCAGCTCCTTGCTCTGTCCTGCCAGAGGGCAGGCTAGGAGTGCAGCAGGAGCTGGGAGGGGACAGACCCAGGACAGCTGACCCAAACTGGCCAAAGGGATATTCCATACCGTATGGCATCATGCTAAACAATATATATGGGTGGCTAGCCAGGGTGGGGGGCCGGCTGCTCGGGGATAGGCTGGGCATCAATCAGTGGGTGGTGAGCAATTGCATTGTGCATCACTTGTTTCGTACACATTATTATTAGTAGTACCATTATTATTATTATAATCATTATTATTATTATTTTACTGTCTTAATAAACTGCCTTTATCTCAAGTCACAGGCTTCACTTTCCTGTTTCTCTCCCACACCCCAGAGAGGGAGGGGGGAGGGTGAGCAAACAGCTGTGTTTAGCTGCAGCTGGGTTAAACCACAACAGTTAGAAATAATGCTACTGCAAACTCTTAGTCTACACTGCCCAGATCTTCAGTAGATACAATCTAGTTAAAGGGCCTTATCTCTTTGTATCATTGTCAACACTGTCTATACTATCCTATTAATTTAACAAAATGTCATTAGAAATTGTGGAGCAGTGATAACAAAAAAAGGAAAATAATACAAATCTTCATTCAGCTGAAGTGAATAAAGAAGAATTTCTTATGTCGGCTTCATGGCAGCTACCTGATTGTTAATTAATATTAAATAATTTGGAGGGAAGTGCTGATATTTCTCCATACAATCACAAAGATTTTTTTTCCATATCCTGAATCTCGCTTTTTGGAAAAAAAAATCAATCAAACAAACAAAAAACAACTTGTTTCAAAATGGGTTGTTGATTAAGAAAGAAGAACTTCACATTTTTATTGCTCATCAAAGTTTTTTTTTTTTTTTTTTTTTTTTCACATTCCATTGTCCATTAACAAAGAAGAAGATGTGAGAGAGAACAACAGTTAAATATATAGGCAGATGCCACTGAATATTGCTTTTCATTTTTGAATTGTTTTAAGTACAAAGTTCAAGCTATGGAGGATGTTTCATAAGCAAAGTAGTATCAAAATAAATAATTATGTTAATATAAAATCCGTTTCCTCTAAATAATTACACCCTAAAGATTTTCAAACACCTGTGAAAAGGCAAACCATCTTGTTTTCACCCGTTACAGTTAAGACATCTCAACTTATATCTATCAAAGTTTATCAGAGCTGGTAGTTTAATTGCAGCTAACTGAGGGAGTCTCCTTGACATTAAGGCTCACAAACAGGAAAACAAGGAAAAGGGGAGTTATTAAAATTTCAAACCAACTCAAGTACACCTAAGAAACTTTATCGAAAATTAAATGAAGTTTTTGAGATATAATCATTGGTTCCCTTTAGCATAATTAAATTGTCATTTTCCTTATAAAAGCCCACACAAACATCTCTGCTTGTCCCAGATGAGTCAGACTGCACTCGGTTTAACACTCCCTCTCTTGTGCAGTACCTAAATACAAGTATAGTATTCCCTAGATTTTTTTTTTTTGTTTTCAAACATAGAGATAGTATACATATATGCACAACTTCCTTGTGATATTTGTCAAGAAGGAATAATTCTATGTGATTAAATTGTAAATGGTGAAAAGTGGTTAATAATTGCATTCACACAAAAGCTAATTTCACCTTATTTGAATCTATACTTGTCTTCACTTTTTTCCTGTTACATTAAATAAAGTTAACTTTATAAAAAGGTAGAGAATATTGAGGTAAATGCAAAAATCGTATTAAGGTGCTACGAAAATTGTGCTTTTCTTTGATACTCTGTAAAATATTCCCTGACATGAAGATGAGAAATTATTATTATTTTTTTCAATAAGAATTGTAAGGAAAGAATTGTTTTCTAAAGCCATTATTTTAAATCATCAGTAAGCCATATTTGCAATATATTATTAATAATATGGCACTGTGTTTATTAATAATTTTCACAGACACTTGATAGTTTTCCACCAAGCAAATCAGTCATTATTACTACCAAAACACTGTAGTAACTCAGGACCTGTAGTAGTGCTCTTGCAGTGTTTCGGGAGAAAGGAAACAGTGATGTTCACCACAATTCTACTGACATAAGCAGAGATAAAACAAAAACTGCTATTCACAATTTGTCTACACACACACACAAAAGGGAATAATGACATTATAAATGAAATGGCTAGTGTATGATGAAGAAGCATTTATTCTACTGTATTTTCATTGCCTGTATTAATGTGATTGTGTGACTGGGTCCTTTACAAATCAGTTGTTTTTCAAATTTATATTAATTTCTAAATTCTGTTGCACATATTTATTAAAAACAAAACAAAACAAAACAAAACACACTTAAATAATTTAATACTTTAAATAAAAAATGGAAAACCATGGGTTCAACAGGGAAAATTTGCACCTCAGGCCTGGGGCACTTGCACACCAGCTTCCCTAACGTTCTCTTATTCCATTCACAAAGGGGAGCAGAGGTATTCCAGACTTGTAGACCTATATTTTTTCAGTAATGCCAAGTAAATCTAGTTTACGTGGTATTATATTAAACTTTATTTTTCTTCATCTGTAACAAAGTTCACATTTCAGTTTGTTTTGTGTACAGTCACAACTATATCCAAGAAACAGTTCCTTCTTTTTAGGTAGGCCACAGATGACCCCCTTTCACCTGCCTTTTAAGAAATTATTAAAAAAATAAAATGTTACCTTTTTTTTTTTTTTTTTTTTTTTGGTAGCTGTTCCCAAATAATTCACTGAATTTCAGTGAAAAACTAAGCTAAAAACTGAGCTAAAGCATGTCTTTCCTCATCATTATTTCCACTACTATTAATAATTTATATTATTTGTTCTTAAAAATAATATTTTCAGAAATGTCCTTGAAATTTCTTTCAGCAAAATATCTTATCTGTAAACAACTGTTTCTCTTTTGAATTCAATGTGCATAGTTTGAATTTCCCTTGACAGTTTATCATTTGGAAATTCATTGTCATATGCAGTATTATAATCACCATTACTGTGGCACTTTAATTTTTATTTTAGTGCAATTACTCAGGCAGATAGCATTGTTAGACAGTAGCATTTGTGCACATGAAGAAGAAATTACCCAAGAGTGAGCAGCTTAGTCATGGGAAATTTAAGTCATAAATGAAAAACTTTGCAAAGATGTATTAATAATAATAAAAAAAGGATAAAAAAAAATAAATTAAGAGAAAAAAAAAAAAGTCTCCTTTGAGCATATTCATCCTCTTTTCCAGTGGTATTCAGTGGGAAATTTGCTAACAATGTAGGTGTTCATAACATCTAAGCTGCTAATGATGAAATCTAAAAATGCAATGTTGCTACAAACTGTGTGGTTTCAAAGATAAGTCTTGTTACTGCAAATCAGGTAGATATTTCCTTACACATGTTGCTTGAAGTATTTGAGAGTCTTATGAATTTAAGTCACTGAACTGAAATGTTTGGTAATTAATCAGAGATTCAGTGGTGGGATAAGTAGGTATAAAGGTGATAAAACTTAGCTTTTTGCTTAGAAAGATATAAAAATATCTTTCTAAGCATAATATAAAAATATATTTCTAAGCATAATAGACAAGATGATCTGTCAATAACAGTAAACTGGGCACTGGAGGGCCTCCTCTATTTCCATTTGCTCTCATCTCACTGGACCAATGAAGAAACGTAACTCCCTGCATCTGTTTCTTTCCTTGATTCACATAATGTTTATTTCATTTATAAAGAACTGAGACTGAGTATTGAAATAAAAGTTTAAAAAATCTTTTCCCTAGCCAAGTCAAATACATTAACATAAACATGTCAAAGCTAAAAAATCATAATTGTCCTTTAAACTGCCCATTATCCATATTAAATGTGCTAGGAATGGTTTCCCAAATGTTTAGATTTTTCTCTTGTAAGTAATTGCACTAAGACAATACTGTACGTTAACAAGAACAACAACAAATGTCCATATAACCGATGAAAATAGTTAAAAGGGTAAAGGGTATTTAAAAGGGTATTTTTGATGCATAAGCAAATTTGGGTAGGAGGTCATTATGGATCATTAACAATATTCTGTGTCTTTGGGAATTTTTACAGCAATACCTCCAATGTAAATCTGTGGTTACTGAGAAAATAATAAAGGAAAGTTGAAAGGGAAGTAGAAGGGAAGCAGAAGGGAAGGGAAACAGAAGGGAAGCGGAAGGCAAGGCAAGGCAAGGCAAGGCAAGGCAAGGCAAGGCAAGGCAA
>NC_048894.1:74770437-74795057 GCF_011077185.1 Oxyura jamaicensis
GGCAAGGCAAGGCAAGGCAAGGCAAGGCAAGGCAAGGCAAGGCAAGGAAAGGAAAGGAAAGGAAAGGAAAGGAAAGGAAAGGATAGGAAAGGAAAGGAAAGGAAAGGAAAGGAAAGGAAAGGAAAGGAAAGGAAAGGAAAGGAAATTTCTGACCTTTTTCAAAGGGAATATTTGACAAGTATGGTAACAATGGGTAAGGGTAAGAAATGAAGGAAAATATTATCCAAATAAAAGTAAAAACATAAAGATGTAAGCATGATGATCTAATTACAAACTCCTAAATATTCCTGAACCAGAAGATATGATTAACACTAGGCATTAATTTGCCCATAATTGCCTCTTAATTTATGTTTTTCTACTCAGAACTGGATTTTGCTAGTTGTGACCTTTCTGGGAAGGCACTATAATAAGGAATCCAGGTTTTGATCCTGGCAGATGTGTTTTACTTAGTAGCTGAGTATGGATTAAGAACTGAAGAAAGAAATTGTACTGGGTCTGGCTGGGATGTTAACATTCCCTGAAGCAGCCCATACAGTGCTGCACTCTGCACTTGTAGCTAGAACAGCAGTGGTATCACACTGGTGTTGTGTCTGCTGCTGAGCAGTGCTGGCACAGCATCAGGACTCTCTCTAACCCTCCTAGGGCGTGGGCAAAAAAGTGAGAAAGAAACATCACCAGGGCAGCTGACCTAAACCAACCAAAGGGATATTCCATACCATATGATGTCACACTCCGCAATAAAAGGTGTAAAAAGCAAGAAAAGAGGAGAGTTGGGCTCTCATTGAGAAAATGCCTGTCCTCCCCCCGAACACCGGCTACGTGTGTTGAGGCCCTGCTTCAAGGCCCTGCTTCAGGCATTGCTCATCTGTGGGAAGTAGAGAGTAATTTCTTTCCTCTGCACTTCCACATAGCCTTTACTTGTTTTGTTCTGTTATTCCCTTTCTCCCTCCCTCTTCCCCTTTCCCTTTTTTCCCTTTAGTTGAATTGTTTAATTAATAATAATATTTCCTTAATAATATTTTTTCTCTTTAATTAAATTATCCTTATCTCAACCCGTGAGTTGTTCTTTCCTTTACTTCTTCCCCTCCTCATCTGAGGAGGGGGAGTGAGAGAGCGGTTGTGGTGTTCAGCTGCCTAGCACAGTAAAACCACCACAGAATCATAGAATCATTTAGGTTGGAAAAGCCCTTCAAGATCATCAGCTCTAACCATCAGCTAACAGTACCAAGTCCACCACTAAACCATGTCCCTAAGTGCCACATCCATATGTCTCTTAAACACCTCCCGGGATGGGGACTCTATCCCTTCTCTGGGCAGCCAGGTCCAATGCCTAACCACCCTTGCCATGAATAAATTCTTCTGACATCTAATCTAAACTTTCCCTGGTGCAACTAGAGGTCATTTCCTCATGTCCTATCCCTTGTCACCTGAGAAAAGAACTGCAGCGTTCTTTCAGGTAGCTGTAGAGAGCAATGAGGTTTCCACTCAGCCTCCATTTCTCCAGACTAAACTAACAAATTCCCTCAGCTGTTCATCATAACTCTTGTTGTCTAGTCCCTTCACCAGCTTCATTGCTCTTCTCTGTGAATGCTCAAGCAACTCAATTTTCTTCTGGTAGTGAGGGGCCTAAACTGAACACGAGGCTCAAGGTGTGGGCTTACCAGTCCTGTTCCCTAATGAGAAAACCACTTCCCAGACACTCTTCCACCTGCCTGTAGAGCTGCATGGGGTGGTTGTGCCCCAAGTGCAGGACGCGGCACCGAGCCTTGCTAAATGCCATGAGACTGGCCTCAGCTCATCTGTCCAGCCTATGCAGATCCTTCTGCACAGCCTTCCTACCCTCAGGCAGATGAACATTCCTTCCCAACTTGGTGTTGTCTGCAAACTTACTGAGGGCGCACTTGATCATCATCGTATCATTGATATTTATTGGTATCTTGATAAGATATTGTTAATACATCTATATCATTTATAAGGATATTAAAGAGAATTGGCCACAATTCTGAGCCTTGGAGAACACCACCTGTGACCAGCTGCCAACTGGATTTAGTTCTATTCACAAGGACCCTCTGGAGCCAGCCATCCAGCCAGTTGTTTGTCCAGCAAACAGCACATCTATCTGAGAGTTGAGGGGCCAGTTTCTCCAGGAGAATGCTGTAGGAAACGGTATCAAATCTGCAAAATTTGTAGAAAAATAGGAATTTTGATTGAAATAGAAACATTGTAACTAGAAATAGTATTTTTATGTCTTAATAGAAGTTGTAGGCCTGGAAAATTTTGATCCAGCTATAAATTTTGATATCAAATTCCTCTGAAGTTCATTTGTATTCAGATCTAAAAATGTTTAACCTGTCTCTTGCCCTTAAAGATTCTTTGTAAATGTTTTGTATCTTATATATACTTTTACATAATTTTCACAAGTGTGTTTACATAATTTTCATGAGTGTTTTTGATACTGTAATACAAAGGATCATGTGATGTCTTCCAGGTATATAAAAGACAAATGCTCCTCTATGAAGTACATTATACCCTAAGTAAAACATTTAACAGTTTCTCCTAAGCTACCTAAGAACCTGTGGTGTATAAGATGTCAATAGAAAATACACACTAGTAACAGAGGAAGAAGAAGCAGTACAGCAAGGCTAGTTAGCTCAGCTGGTAAGAGTGTGGGGCTAATAATGGCAAGGCTGTGGGTTTGATTCCTGGATGGGCCTTTGTAAAGGGGCAGGCAGTGATCTCTTCTCTCTGGAGAAAAGAGAGTAGGAGCAGAAGGCAAGTCCTGTAACCCATGGCATGCAGATGCCTCTGGGGTTGGGCTGAATATCAGGGTAAGAGGTTCAGACTGGATATCAGGCAAAGGTTCTTCACTGGAGGGTGGCTGGGCTCTGGAACAGGCTCCCCAGGGAAGTGGTCATGGCAGTCAACCTGATGGAGTTCAAGTGTTTGAACAACACTATCATATATATGGTTTGGTTTGGGGGTGATTCTGTGTGGAGCTTGGAGTTGGACTCCATGATCCTTGAAGGTCCCTTCCTACTTGGGATATTCTGTGATTCTAAGAGACTGGTAGACTTTAGCTTTTTCTGGTTTGGTAGTTGGATCTGATCGTGTTTTAAAGAATTTGGCTGGAGATAGGTGAGCACTGGAAACAAAGTAAAAAGTAAAAGAGACGAAAGGAAATATTTGAGGGTGGAAAGATCATGCAGCTTACTAGTTCAACAAAGCTGGTTCACTTGGGAAGCAAGATGTTTGTGACGGAAGAAGATTCCTAGAAAGTCAAGAAAAATGACAGAGAAAAGACTAAGTATTAGGATTTGGAAGTTGTTAAGACCCTGCAGAAAAATCAAAGTTTGTGTTTGATGTAGGAATAAAATGGAAAGCAGACAAGAACTCAAAAATGCAACAGGAAGGAACATATCTTTATCAGTGAAAGTATCTACACACCCACACCAAAAAGATCTGATTTTAGAAATACACATACTGAGTCTTTCCTCATGGTGTTGGTACTTGGTATGTGGGAGGGAGATGTGGGGAAGTTTTCTTTGTATTGGTTGTTGTCGCTGTTTTTGTTGTTGTTGTTGTTTTCCGGTAAATGGTTTAATTAAAATAGGCCTTTCCAGATTATTTGAGACTGACTTTATTAGGGACACATGCCAGCATCTACAGCATGTGATGAAGAATGAAGAATGAGCTTTTGAGTGGAACTGAGTGAATCAGGCTTTGCTTCAAGGGACAGCTTCTGCACACAAGTAAGTGATTTAGTGATTTGATTAGAAAGTCACTAAATGAAAGCTGAAAATACATGACATGGAGACATATGTCCTGAACTACCTATATATATATATATATATAATTAGACACATATTTTAAATGCTGTTTCAGTTTAAGAAATAATTATATTTATGCTAGTCATTTCCAGGTGACTTGCATAGTAATTAACAGTATGTGAATAGCACTGTCAAATACATTCTTGGTACAATGTGGGGTTTATAAATTTGAGAAATATGTAGCTCAAATAATCACAAATTACACTTCTATTCTAAAAGTCTAAAAGTCTTTGCTCAGGAAACTTCCACTGACTTCTCACTAATTGCATTTCTAAAAGTACTATTTGTTGCTAGAACAACATAAATAAATAAACAACCCAGAAAATGCATATGTTTATTTCTCGTGGAATAAGGATGTTCCTGAAAGCAAAGAGAAAAGCTGCTTTTATGTGTAATATTTTGTCCTTTCCCTAGCATCACTGTTTTTGTCAAGCATCACTCATTTGTGGGAAGTAGAGAGTAATTTCTTTCCTCTGCACTTCCACATAGCCTTTACTTGTTTTGTTCTGTTATTCCCTTTCTCCCTCCCTCTTCCCCTTTCCCTTTTTTCCCTTTAGTTGAATTGTTTAATTAATAATAATATTTCCTTAATAATATTTTTTCTCTTTAATTAAATTATCCTTATCTCAACCCGTGAGTTGTTCTTTCCTTTACTTCTTCCCCTCCTCATCTGAGGAGGGGGAGTGAGAGAGCGGTTGTGGTGTTCAGCTGCCTAGCACAGTAAAACCACCACAAGAAAGGATGTCTTACTTGCACCTAGATAAATAGCCATTTTTTTAAAAACAAATTTTAACTGTATGCAATCCCCATTTAGATCACTTTCTGGAATTATCCTAGTAAATAAAGTTTACTGACAGTAACATTGTGAAATATTAAATTTCAAAGTCAAAACAGACAGCTCTGCCAGTAAGGTAATCCCTAGATTTATGTTTAGCCAGTATCAAATGCAATCAGATGCATAATATAATCAGGTTTCTAATCTAAGTCATTCATACTTCACAAGATGATTATTAGACTTTGTATCAAACCAGAAAACTGTAGTACAGTTTCAAACGATATATATATGTGCCAAATACCCAGCATAATGATCAGGCAAGTAAGTTAGTACTTGGAAAAGCTGATGTTGTAATTTAACCTGACAGGAAGCTGAGCTCCATGCAGCCGTTCCCTCACTTCCCTCTTGCCGCTGGTGGGATGAGATAAAGACAGCTTAATAAGGTAGAACAGGAAGGTATAATAATAAAAATAATGCCAATATAATATTAATATTATTGTTATTAATAATAATATATACAAAGCAAGTGATGCACGATGCAATTGCTGCTGCCCATCCTGCCCATGAGCAGCGGCCTCCCACCTCTGGCCAACCTTCCCAGTTTTGTCAGTGAGCATGATCCCACATGATATGTATGGATTATCTCTTTGACTAGCCTGGGACAGCTGTCCTGGCTGTGTCCTCTCCCAGATTCTGGTGCACCCCCATCCTCCTCCTGGCAGGGCAGCAAAAGGAGCTGAAAAGGCCTCGGCTCTGTGTGAGCTCTGCGCTGCAACAACTAAAACATTGTTGTGTTAGCAGCAATATTTTTCTCCTAAATCCAAAACACGGCATCATACCAGCCACTGTGAAGAAAATTAACTCTGTCCCAGCTGAAACCAGGACAGCAGATAATGGAATAGACAAGAGAAGGTGCCAAGCAGGATGAAACAAAAGGGATCAAGTTTGAAGGGAGATCAGAATCTACCTTAGAGTGAAAATGGACTGAGATGTCAAAAGTATCTCTTCCACTCCTCCTATGATATATACAGAAGAAGACAACCTATAAACATCTATTATTAGATTATTCCACTATCTCAAATAACATGTCTGAATGTTAGACCTGAAGAATTCAGTGCTAGTGATAGCCCACATGTATTTCACTTGTTTTTTCTTTCTGAAAATACTTTAAAATATTTACAAATATACTGAGGCATTCAAAGTCAATAATTTAGACATAAGAAATGCCATTAGCAAGATTTTCACAGCAACAGCAAGATAGTGATGCACAAGAGAAACAACTCTACTAAAATTAGTATCGTGTATCCATTTCAGCAACTACGTTGTGCTCTCATTGTATACAACACTACCACAAAAAAAAGAAAGCCAGAAAACTCACAGCAATAAAGTTTAAAGTTTAAAGTTTAATTAAAAAGAAATTAATAAATAACATACCACCACCACCAAAAAAAAAAAAAACAAAACATAAAAATGAGAAAGGTGGTTAAAAATAAGCTAAAAATAGTCTATATTTTCATGCAGAGTGAAAACGATCAGAGTAAAATTAATTTTATCTGTCAAAAAAAAAAAAAAAAAAAAAAAACCTGCAAAGAGCAAGAAGATGCCAACAGTGTAAAAACAACAGTGTGTGGCTGAATTTATTAGTCAGAAGGAAGGAAGCACTCATCCTAAAAGCTAAGCTGCATCCACATGAGGAAAAGAGAAAAGATAAAATAGTAGCTTAAACCAAAAATACACTACTCTGAAAAAAAAAAAAAAAAAAAAAAAAAAAAAAAAAAAATATTAATAACTTCCAAAAGTAAGAAAATAAATTTACAAAATTTAATTTACAGTACATGAGGAACAGAAAGGGAAGTACTCATGTCTGAATATAGGAGGCCCATGGAAAGATCTGTCTTAAATTAAAATCTCATTGATAAAGGTTATTCAATGGAAGCGAATATGAACTGTAGTAACTCATGAGGATCAGAAGATAATTGGCAAAAATTCACAAAGGACAAAATAACTGAAATACTGACTTCATATGAAATTTCTCTCAAAACTGCTCAGTGCTCTTCTACTGGAAGATAGTTGATGGGTTGTCAGTTTTAGAAAAGATTCTAGGCAGCTTTATGAGATTTCAAGCCATCTGTAGTAAGCACATTAGTAGGAATAGTCTGGAACAGGGTAATACTGAGGTAATGAAGCCTGCTGACAGTACTGAATTCAAGGTAGGAAAGATGTTACACAAACACAGAGAATTTGCAAAAGAATCTAAATATACAGAAAATTAGGTAGTAAAGTCACAAATCAGTTTACTATAGATAGATGTAAAATGCCATGTCCCAAAAGCAAGAACCCTAATTTAATGTAACAGAAGGCCCTGGGCCACTCAGAAAGGAAACCCTGAGCAGAAGGTGAAAGAATGTTAGATACCATCTAGGAAAGAACAGAGAGCAAAGGAGAAAACAGGGCTATCCTGCAATTATACATGAACTTTCATCTCGAATACCTCTTCGTAGGTTTGCTCCTTTTATCTCAGAAAGAATGTGGTAAAACTGGAAACAAAGAAAGTAACAGTTATGGAAGTGCTGTCAGTGGAACAGATAGGCTAGGGTGCTGCCACTTCGAAAAACAAAAGATGATTAAGGGAGGAAAATACAGCAGTCTATCAAAGAATGAGAACTGCAGACAAATTATTTTCCAGCTCTGATACAAGCACCAGAGGATATTATGTGAACTGAGAAAGTGACTGATTCAAAACATACTGTAGGGTGTGATTCCTCACACAGGTCTAATTAAAACATGAATATCCCTTCCACAAGTTATTATGAATTCTGAAGAACTGAAAAAGCAATTAGATAAATTCATAGAACATAAAAATTCACACATAGAAAGCTCTGGCTCGTGAAGTTCCTAAACTGAAAATCACCAGTGGCTGGAAGGGTGTCATTATGTAATTTCTTAGTCCTAATGCTCTTTCATAAGGATCTATTTATTGTCCATGTTTGAAAATAGGATTCAGGGCTTGTTGGACATCTGGTCTGAACTGATATGATTACAATCATGTGCTTATGTCCCAGTAAAGCTATAAGGTACAACCTCCCTTTAATACTTTTGTGCTTATTTATTACAAACAGTATTGCATACAATATTGCAGTCTTCAATAGGTCCTGTTCTTTCCATTCAACCTCTCTTTCATTCAGTAAGGGGGATGGATGTTCTCAATTAAACAAAAATAAGATATGATCTTGTAGTTTATCTTACATTTTGCCCTATTTCTGGACCTATCATGTGCAGACAGACAGGAAGTTAAATAATTAGCTTTGGAATGCTTAATCTACTAATCTTCTAACAAGAGTAATTATAAAATACTTAACTATCTTTCTGAAGGGAAAAAATAAATAAAGGGAAAAGCAAAAGTGAGAGGAAAGTGTTCTTACTTGGTATACTCTCTTCAGAATGAAATATTACAGTCTGAGTCTTATAGATAAAAATAAAAATAAAATAAAATAAAATATAATAAAATAAAATAAAAATAAAATAAAATAATAAAAAAATAAGGCCTGTTGTTTGAAAAGGGATTTTCTCTCAGTTAACTGTTGTTTGAAAGATGCGAAATTAAATTTGCCGTGGTGTCAAACCTAAAACCATTAGAACCCCTTTTCAGTTTCATTATGGTGCTAATTGGACTAGATAGCTATAAGAACTGATGTTGTTCATAGATGGTTTGTAGCATAGAAGTAGGAGATATAGGACTACTTGCACTCATCAGGTTAGGTACATTTGTAGAGTAAAGTGCTGTAAAGTAAAAATATATATATATATAGGCAGAAACTGTAGGAGGACAGCTTCATTTTAGACACTGAATTAAAACTTGCAACCGGTGAAATTGACAAAATGTTAGCAAGCTTTAATTAGGCTGGCAGAAAGAGAACAAATTACTGGGTTTTCTTTGTACTGGAGAAAGGAATAAACAATTCAGCTTTAGCCAGTTGATTCCACTGGGATATGCTGATGAAAAACTGGAGTGACATAACCATGAGCCAGACCTTTAATTTGTATCTTCATAGCAGTACCTTAATCAGAGGTATTTTATGCTGTAATTTCTTCTCTTAAAAGCCTTTTAAAGATTCAGAGGGTTTAGTCGCTTAGTAGCCCATTTATTACCTTGCATTCGAAACATTGTCATCACCAGTCTTTGTAGCAGCATTTTGTAACATTTTAAAAATCAAATAAAAGTCAATATTTAGGCATATTTATACCTCTGTCAGTTACAGGATGTGTTTTTAAAGATGTTCAAAATCTGCTAAGTTTTTTGGAAACTTAAAAAAAAATAAAATAAAATAAAAGACCCTATAAACTGTGACAATAATAAAAGGTGTTCTGTATATAGGTGGGATTCTTATTACAAAGAACATCACATGCTGGAACCTGAGACAATCAGGAAGGTAATAAAATAGCTCCACAGCAGCCAAGACTTCTTACTTTTCCTACAGTGTGTTGAATTTTTATGTAATAAAATGCTCAGTTAAATCATTTTTTCTTCAAATAAATTTCTAGTAAAATAGGAATACTTTGACAGACTAGCAGAGGTAAATACATTAAATTTGATTAAAAATTCCACAATGACCTATTTTTTCAATTACTTCCCTTACTTTTGAGAGATTAAAGGTCTGTACCTTATTACTAGTTCTCATGCTGATCTTTTTGTGATATTTTCAGAGGCAAGTTATTCTGCATGAAAAGTTCTACCTGTTCCCTCTGGAAAAAGATGTGACATGCCTGTCATGGCTTCTAACACCTGTCTATCAAAGAAAGATAGTATAAGGAAAAAAGTCCTTTTTTTTTTTTTCTTTTTTTTTTTTTTTTTTTCCTCCCTTGAAATTCTAACATTACTGATTTAATTTGCACATTGAAAGGAAGTGAGAGAAACTGGGACAAAATGCTCAATACAACTGATTATTGAGGTTAAGGAAAATATTTGAGGACAAGTGAATCACAGTGATATATCCAAAATCATAAATGATGCGTCAATATATGAATTATACTCATTTTAATAATCTTAAATAGAGAGATACTTTGAAATCCTCTGTCAGGTTTTGTAATTGAAATACTTCACTGAAAAACAACAAAAAAAAACACTTTGTTTTGATTTTGTCTTTTATTCTGTCTTCTAATGAAGGAGCTGTATTAGTTTAGAAATGAATGCATTAGTTTAGAGATACTGTGGAGATAGCTTCTTAAACACAATTCTGTCATAAACAGATCCATAATCAGATGTGAAAGTAAGTAGCATTAATCCTATAAATCTTTTTTTTTTTTTTTTTTTTTTTTCAATAATGTAAATGAAGTTGTTCTCATTTTTATATGTGCTTGAAATTATCCTAAGAAATCTGGTTAGGCAAACCACACCCCTTTCAATTGACTGCTCCTACACAGTAATTTTTTGCTCATATCAAAACCAGAGAACATCTACTTTATGAAAAATGCATTTTTTCATTAAAGAAAAAAAAAAATAAAAAAATCTGGTCAGCTGTCTGACCAGCATCATTTACAATATCTCTGAGTATATCTACCAAACACTGACTTTTGAATAAATACTGCCTTGGACAGTATTCCATAAGCAAAGGTTGTGCCTACATAACAATAATTATGGCTTTTAAGTAGTGCTCAAAATAAATAAATAAAATTAATAATAATAATAAAAAAAAACAGGATACAGATTATTAACTATGACTTGAATGTGCCATAGTGTTAACCTTCTTAGGGTATCAAAGTAATAAAGGTTTTCAGAATGTTAGCTTCCACAGCTGTCTGTGAAACAAAGTAACAGGGGAATCCCCTTGCTTAGATGTGATACAATGATCCTCCATTCATTATGACAGAAGTTTTACTTTGATCTTAATAGCAGTACTGTTGGACAGCATGTATACTACTATACAAGTTTTATGGTGATGGGTACAGATGAATCTTCCAAATAGTAATTTCCTCTTGCTATTTCTTACTACATGAATTTAAACCTAAATGTTACTTCACAATGTTTTCTGTTATTTTCTGTTGTAGCCACCTGCTGACAGTTCCAGTTTACACCCCCCCCCCGCGCTAGTTTATTTCATACAATATAGTGTGAAATAGTCCCTCTTGCATTGTTTCTATAATGAGCTATTAAATTCCTTCTCATTAAAAGTCATTTTTAGTCCTTTCTCTTATATTTCACACTTTTGTCCCCACTTACTCCCAATCATTATTTTCAGCAACATGATCACTTTCATCTGAGTACCAATCTCAAAGGTTATTCAGTTTATAATCTAATTAATTATTAGGTGAGATATTTTTATCCAAAGTTATAATACATGAGTATTAATATTTTCTTGCTTTATTAATCATACTCATGTTTTGTAACTTTGAAGTATGATTAAGTCAGTCATTCAGGAAAGAAAAGCCTGTAAAACTTTCTTAGTCTTTCTCCAATACTGTTTTGCCAAAGAATAAGAGACCAATTTTAACACAGTTTCATAATACTGAATGACATATACTTGTGATGTAAGAAACTAGCAAAGATCAGATCCTATATATTGTTCCTTCTATTCCCTTGAATTATATAGGTGGTTAATTTTGTTGTGACATGTTCAAATGACAGTATAGATTAAAGAACACAAGCACAAGGAGTGGAATTTTGTTTCTGTTAGAGTTTTTCCTTCCTTCTAGCCAAGCTAGGATTTTATTACTAGCTTATCAAATTATTATATAAACTACAGACAATGCCAGACTTGTTTTCTGCTTTCATTCCCTCATTTTTGCTTCTCTCAGGAAGTTTCCTGTGTAATCTCTCCTTTCAATCCTTTCCAGCATTTACATTTTGATTTTGATTTTTTTCTATCTATAGTATGCTTACTTGTACTTAATGTAGTCCTTTGATTTAGAGATACACTTTTTCTTGCATATCCATTTCTTATAAATGTATATACATATAAGTGCATGTATATAGACTGATAAACATAAACATTACCCACACTACTGGATGTAGTTATGCTAGAATTAAACTAAATTTTTAAATATAATTATTATTTTAATAACAGAGTTCATTTTGCTTTACACAGTCATTTTACTTTTGAGATTTTACTAAATCTTGAATGTGCATTTGGTTTTATTTAAAGGTTGGACTACATGATTTTAGAGGTCTTTTCCAAGCTGAATGAGTCTATTATTACTATGTTGGAAGGAGGCTTGCCTCATTCCTAAACTAGCTTAGATATTTCTCCGAACATCATTAAATTAATCTGCACTCAATTTAAAGCAATTGAAGTATTGAGAGGAACAAACATCCCTCCCATTAGGGATGGAACTTAACACACACTTGAGGAGTCAGAGTTTAAACAATCAGGAATGTCAGACCAAGTATATTATTAAAATAAAGGGCTTTTGAAGTGATACTGTCCAAAATATTTGTTTCTTAAGGAATTGCTAGTGAAAAATGAATACAAACAGTAATATCTCAATGTATTAAATATTTTCATTTCATATTTCAAGTATTTTTAATTGCTTAATATTTTAAATATTGTTAATTGCTTCATCTGGACAAATTATATCCTTTAAGTTTTTCTTTCATATGTCAGATGGAGCCAGGAATCTGGCTTAGAAATTTACTCAGTTTTAAACAACTGACATAGTCTTACAAGGAAATATAATTATGGAATTATTCTGGAAGGCCTCTATTATCAGTAGGAATATGCAAATATTTGTCCTCTAAAAAAAATATTTATTTATTTAATTGTGAAAAGACAGAAAATACAGCAGTTTACTCCTTCAGAATAAGCTTGCTGTACAAGGTCAGATGACTGGAACACAGAAATAAATTGTCTGGAACTGATGTATATTGTATTGCTGAAGAAGATGAATATTGTTCCCACAATGATTCCTTGAAATATATTTTTAGTAATTATCAGTTCTTGTGTTAATTTTACAAATAAATGGAAGTGAAGGATTGGATTTTTATTTTTCTTTACATTACCATTGCAGATATTAGACACCAGCAGTACTGCTTTTCTTTACACTTAAGTATCAAATTCTTAAAATCTGACCTTGAAATTTCTTTTGCAATTATGTTTACATATGGAAGATTTTCTTCATACCCATTCATACCTAGACTCGTTACAAAAACCAGAGACCTAGACCTAAAACCTGTAACCAGCTTATTGAGGCTGTGTCTAGAAATTGTCCCGTTAGATCACATGAACTGAGATCCATTTAATTAGTTTAGGCAATGGTATATGTTTAGAACTTTGGAATCAATATATTTTTTAATTTATGTTCTGTTCAAAAAATACTGAAAATAAAGTTAATATAACTGCTTAAGATAATATTGGTCCTTAGAATGATGTTAATTAGCACATCAAAGAGATGGAAGGTTATATATATATATTTACATATATTTTGCATGCATATCTATGAAAATACAAGTGGATATATACATACATGTATATGTATATATATACAAACAGTGTATAAAAAGTGCATCCATTTTGTTGCCAAAATACCAGCTTGTTTCATTGGTTCTATGTTCATTTTGGATGGGTTTTTCACTTACACATACTTAAGTCTATAATTTACTAGAAACTTGGAAACTTATTTTCTATATTGAGTTATTTATAAATGTTGGTAAAAATATGACCTTTAAGTTTTCTTTACAAGTACTTTCCAGTAATGCAAGTACAGCAATTCATATGTGAATAAATCTACAAAACAAAATTAGAATTTACAGATTCATCAGACTGAGAGAAATGTCATAAAACGTTTTTAATTTATGTTTGGTTTGTTCCAACCAGTCCTAAAATATTTTTAAAATCTGCCTTATTTGAACTTGCTTGAAAAAGTAATTATCCTTGTCTACAAAGTTAAGATCCTTTAAAATATACATGGGATTTATGTTGTTAAACATTGTAAATGAAAACAATCCAACACCAAATAGTCAACTTTGAATGTCAAATGGTTTGACATTTACCTAGGTATTACTGCATATGAAGACAGCCTTACAGTAATAATATGTAACTCCTAAGGAATTTTCCAACTGTGAGTTAATATACAGTTCACGTATTTTATTTTTTCTAAAACAAAACAAAACAAAAACAACAGAAAAAAAAAACACTTCTTTTTCAAAATGTCATTTTTTTTTAAAATCTTTTCAAAATCAGAAGACTTGCAGCAACAAAAAAATCTGCCCACAGAGGATGTTAGTGTCACATGTATATGAGGTGGGAGTTTTTCACCCAAGAATCATTCCCTTGGCTACTGACCAGAAATATTATGTGTGGTCTTCCCATCAACCCAAATTCAATATGCTTGGGTTTGTTTTATTCTCCTGCTCTCTTTATTTATTTACATGCAATAGGCCAAGACCAAAACACTTTGAGCCCAAACTAGGTGACACTTTTTTTTTAAAAAAAAAAAAAACTATTTTTTTTTTTTTTTAATTTGAATGGCTTTATAGCTGTCAATGTCAGTCTCTTCTCTTTTGCAGTATTGTTGTGAGAGAGAACAACTCTGCACAAGAGTTTCACAAGACTGCACAAGCAATTTATACAGATATCTGAAAGAATTTATACAGTAACAACTTTTCCTGTATTTGTTTTGTTATTTGGCTTCTGATCTCAATACAGAATGCAATACTGTATCTGATCTTACCAAATATCATGGATTACTTAATGAAAGAAACATTTCAGCTTTCTCCTTTGACCCAAAACTCTGATGAATTAGTGCTTTGCAATCCAGTAAACATCACTGAAATTTAAACTTCAGATGGATACACAGAATAATTTGAAAAAAAAGAGAGAGAAATGTACAATAAGCTGCAGTTTTAAAAATATAGCTAAGACACTTTATTTAAATAAAAAAAAAATCATGTTGCTGCATATATTTTTTAACAACTGTATGAAAATTATTTCTGTGTAATGCAATCTATTTTAATCTAAATAATCTAAACTTGTCAAGGTCTTTGAAGTTTCATATAACCTCTGATGCCTTTTACTTACTATGACTATTATACTGTAATTGCAAGTCAGACTGCCCCATTTCAGTAGAAGAACCTCTTCCCTACCAAATTGTCAACATACATGCATGCATACGTGAATACATATACATACATAAATATATATATATCTATACTTGCATAAATACTTGCAAACAAATCTGGATTTCCTTTTTTCCTATTTTTATTACAGAGCTACAGTTATTTGTCTATAATAAAATTTTAGATTGTTGGGATATAAGTCACTAGGCTTATAAGAATGCTTAAGTTTGTCATAATTTTTGAATACTTCCAGCACCAACGTGAGGTCAAAAGTCAGCTTTCAGAATTAAAAGGCTCAAAAATTTCTGTTGGACCTTCCTTCTTGCCAATGTCAGAACAGCTGGATCTGAAGTCTTCAAAGACCAAATTCTTCCATCCAAATCATTCTGTATCCTTTGCAGTAAGAAGAGAAAACAAGATTCAGAGCCTGAACTAAACTCTTTGAGTAAACTGAGAAGAATCCGCTCATAGGGGTGTAGTACTGGTAGTTTTCTACCTTTTTGAACAAGATAGAATGCAATCTCTGTAAGCTGAGATAACAATTTATAGCCTACTGCCTTTAAGTATTCATCAGTCAGTTTTCAGCTACTTCTGAAAAAGAAAGGTGTACAAAGCAGAAGTGTTCTATATATGCACTTCAAAAAAGTTTTTTTTTTTTTTTTTTTTTTTTTTTTTTTCCAATGAAACATGATGTTAAATGAATGAGTGAATGCTTGAGCTGCAGTAGATGAAAGTGTACTAACATCAATTTAAGATGGTCCCAGCTAAAATTGTGCTAATAGAAAGTGATAAAAAAATCCTTGGTTGAACATTATATTAAAAACGCTTCAAAGAGATTACTTGAGGGAATCCAGTTATAATGCTTTTCCTTTTGATAAAATTTGATAAGGTCATTTGGTGCCAAATTACATATTACCTTAAGCAAAATTAAAGTTTTTGACACAGGGTGGCAGCTGAGAAATGAACAGCTCTTAGAAAGGGTTTCCAAACCTGTTCAGGAAAATTCTGAAAATTATTTTATAACTCAGGTTTTCTTTACTGTCCTATGGAGCTTATTTGCTCTACCTAAAGTAGACTTACTTCAATAGTGCTAACACAGCAGTGTGTGCTTGTGTTGAAATAGGCCCTGTCTATATTAAAGATTTACAGGATTAAATTGATTTGCTGGAAAACTTTGTGCTAACAAAATGCATCTTCATTAAAATCAAAGCAGGACACTCTTTTCAGTAAACAAAATAATAAAAGAAAAATGTAAATGTTGGCATTGATGAATTGGATACTCAATGTAAAGTTTGTCAAAAAAACCTTCTATCTATCTGGGCTAAAAAAAAAAAAAAAAAAAAAAAAAAAAAAAAAAAAAAGCAGGTATTATTAAAACATTACTTTTTGTTGTTGTTGAAGAACCAAAAGATGAGGGCTTTATTCTAGGATATTGCAATCCCAGACATGAGGACACACTTGGAGAAAAACTCATTGAGAGCAGCACTGCAGCGAAAGACTTGAGGGTTCTGGTGGACAAAAAGCTTGACATGAGCCAGCAGTGTGCTCCTGTAGCCCAGAAGGCCAACTGCATCCTGGGCTACATCAGCAGAGGTGAGGCCAGCAAGCTGAGAGAGATGATTATCCCCCTCTGATCTGCCCTTGTGAGGCCAACTTGGGGTACTGTGTCCAGGTCTTGCGCTCCCAGCAGAAGACACGGACTTGTTAGAATAAGTCCAGAGGAGGGCCACGAAGATGATTAAAAAGCTGGAGCACCTCTCCTATGAAGAAAGGATGAGAGCTTGGGCTGTTCAGCCTGAAGAAGAGAAGGCTCCAGGAAGATCTCATTGCAGCTTTTCAGTACCTAAAGGGGGCTTATTAAAAAGATGGAGAACAACTTTTTACTGAGGCAGATAATGACAGGACAAGAGGGAATGGTTTAAAATTGAAAGGAAGAAAGAAAGAAAGAAAGAATTACCACTGAAAATTCATTGTATCATTTGTGACATGAAAGTTATCTGCTACTATTTTTCTTCTTTTCAAATAGTCTACATGTAAGACACTCAGCCTGATGTATGGGGAAAAAATCAATTAGCTAAGAGTTTCTCATCTTCAAATTTTTGATTTACAATCTATCTTCATTGTCTTTCAAAAAAATTTCTGCATGGAAGACTACATTTCACTTATTCAGTAAAAATAACTTCCATCCAAATGCAGTTTGAGATGTTTTGAAGATAGAAAAATATGCACAAAATAATGTTTCATGTACCAAAAACAAAAGGAGAAAAGCATTAGCTAAAGATGTATTAGCTTCTAACTCTTTTAGCATCATCACTCCTTATAAAAATAATTCACCTATACTATTTGTCTGCTACAGACCCATTTAGCAAGTGGTCTACAAACTGTTCTATTAGTTGCAAGATACTTCAACTTAAAAGAAGACATAAAACATTATTTAGTTGACTTTTATGGCAAACTTAATGAAACTTTCTAAACCTTTGTGGATAATATTTTACAGAAAATGGATAACAATGACTGCATGTACAAAAAGGTTGCAGGATACACAGGACACAGTAACATTTTCAATTATGGAATATACAACATTGTGTTCCAACAATTGCAGATTGTAAATTAGAACATTATTCTGACTGGCTGGTACTCTCCACGGGAGCTAAAGTAGACATCCAGTGTAAAGAGCCAGATCTAGTGCAAGGGAACACACTTCTGAGGACAAAAATCAGTTGGGTATGACTGTGATTTGCAAGCCTATTTTATGTTTGTCTCATTGAAGGTGTTTCATTTAGTCTTTCCTAACCTAAGGAAAGGGGGACAAGGAGTACAGAAGTTTTCTCTTTAGTCGAGCCTAAAGTATAGTTCAGAGTTGCTGAGTATCTCTTCTGAAAGTCAACACTTATTATATCCCTTTTCCCAGAGAGGCTGGGAATCAGTTTCCTTTGGGAATTCTCTGGTGAAAATCACACCTCGTTTCACTTTTTTTTTTTTTTTTTTTTTTTTTTTTTTTTTTTTAATAGGAGCTGAACAAACTGGCACTAGAAAGAACAGTTATGCAAGGATATTATTTTTAAGAGGACTTGCAACATGCATAATGGATATTATGCATGTTGCATGTCTTTCTTGTAGAACTACCAAGGCAGAAACCTCAACATCATTACCCATGTATAAATACTTTAATCAGGTTTGCTACTGTAAGCTCCAACACTAGAAAAAAGGTGGTCTGCAAAAATTAAGCATCAAAGTTTTGTCCAGTGATGAGAACAATATGAAAACTGCCAACAGATACAGTCTGACCCAGACTCAGATAACCAGGAATTATAATATTCACATTATTGTTTAATGTCCAAAATATTAATAAGCATCATGACTGAATTAGCTGTGGAGTATGTGAAACAAACATATGATGGTGTATGTATGGGGACTTATATTTTTAAAGTATTTCAACAATGCACTTGAGTTAAGAGAAGCTGCTCTTTGTTTCACCTCATGCCAACATTAAGCTCAAATTCCAGTATGAAGTTCAAAAGTTTCCTGGCAGGAAATTCTTTAGATTACCTGTTAACATTAGCTGACAAAAGACATGGCTGAGGAGTAACTGTTGTTCAAACTGTTGTATGAACTGTTGTAAGACTGTCTTATTTTTCTTTTTTAAGCTGAGAGCACATCAGTTAGCTGGTAGGTGGCCCAGCTGGTTTAATTGGCTTGCTTCCTATGATCAAGATAAATAATCATTAGTTAACTTAATGTTAAGTTTCACTAAAAGTAAGGAGAAGGACTGACTGCTGTGTTCTTGCTCCTACACCTTGGGACAGGTACAACTATGAGGAGGTGGGAGGTGACTGAGCCTTCCTTGGAAAGCAGTGGGATCCATCAGACCCCAGACAGGCAGGGAGACCACAGCCCATGACGGAAAGGAACTTTCTATTGTGACAGCAGAGCAGCTATGAGGTAAACTTACCTAAGAAACCCTTGATACGTTATAAATGAGAGCAAGTTTGGATAGTATTTGTCCAGTTACTTTGTGCAGGGCTGGGGCCGAGGGAGGAAATTACGTTCAGAACCTGTATCCACCCAGCAAAACTGAATTTTCTTTAACAAAAAT
Organism: Oxyura jamaicensis; assembly: GCF_011077185.1. Lineage (NCBI taxonomy): Eukaryota > Metazoa > Chordata > Aves > Anseriformes > Anatidae > Oxyura > Oxyura jamaicensis. The sequence goes on from NC_048894.1 coordinate 74,789,184, forward strand.
AACTAATTCCCGTGTAGACAATGCCATAGTATAACACCATCAAATATAAAAAAAAGCTCTCCAGTGTATCTTGGTGTCCTTCGTCCACGGAAAATGCCAAGTTCTACCTCAGTGTTCTGGCTGGTATGAGATCCCCTCTTAGAGCAAAATAAATGCTCACAATGCAAATTCCTATAAAACCAAGCGTGCCAAAGTATGTGCAGTCTTAAATTACTGGATTTAAAATAGCAAATAAATTCATACTATGTTTTTTTTATCAATTTTTCACTTTTTCTTCAATCAGCACATAGTGCGGTACAAACATGCCAGGGTAGCTCAGCCTGTCTATGCAGTCTGTCAGCCTGCAGCTGCAGATAGCTTTCTTGTTCCACTTGCACAGTGCAGATCATTTGACAGAAGGCTGTCTGTTGAATCTCAACTTTTCCCACAAACCCTGTGCTCAGAGTGAAGCAGACAAGCAGAGAAGTTCTTTTTAATGAACTTGCATATTGCATTTTGAATAATTTAAGTGAGATAAGTGAGACTTTTTTTTTTTTTTTTCTTTTTTTAATAATCTTTTTTTGTAGTACATTCCTAACAATCACACAGGGACATGGAGATGTGTCTGTGAAATAGTTCTCCATTCTCTGCAGTTCACTCCAAAGAGGTTATCTGGCTGGACATCTACAAAGCCATCTACAAAGCTGCTCTGGAACTATAGTTGACTAAAAGATTGTAGGAAGCATAATCCGACTACTAATGATGTGGTGCCAAGGAACAGGACAGTAGAAACCTCATTGGCAAAATGCTGAACTGAAAATCATCATCCATTTGATCCTTTAGTAGGTAGCATGGAAAAATTTAGCACTGTGCATCGCAGAGAAGAAAAACATAAGCAGTTTTCTGACACATTGGCATTATGCAACTATCACATTCCTAGTAGACACTGAAAAGCCTCTGTTCTTCATGAATTACTCTTGAATTTAGGGAGCATATAAAATTTGTTTTTATGTAATGGGATAATTCTGAAAATAACGGTTTCTTCCTTAACACGTGATACTTTCTCATTTATATCTGGATGATAAATCTTTGGGTATTTGAGACGCATACATTTTTTGTAATAATGCTTACATAATTTGATCTGTAGTTCAACTGGTAAGTGACAAAGCAGAATAAGGAACAAACTGTTCACCATACCACAAATAGAAAAGTGGGATACTGGCAGAAAAATGTTCTTGTGTTCAACCCCTCACTCCGCCTTCTCCCCGCCCCCCCCCCCCCCCCCCCTTTTTTTTTCCCCAGACATTCCCAGAAGAACTGTCTTCAGGCATTCAAATGATTTGTAATACAAAAAGACCATCTTCCTTGCTACATTCATATTTAATAGACTCAGCAATGACAAGGCAACATGCAAAATGAATGACTTGAATCTAGATTGTCAGCATAAATCACAGCATGTGGAAAAATGGTTTAATTGGTAGCTCTCTCTCTGACAAAAAATATCAGAGCAGATAAACATATTTGTCAAATATAGGAAATATTCTATATCTTCAGAATACTACTAATTTCTCATGTTCATTTCATGTAGCCATTCAGAGAAATTATTTCTGAAATCATGAAACTGAATTGACCTAACAGACATGCAAAGCTTAATTAGTTACAAATATAAACAAACACTAGAGGAAGCAAGTATAAAGGCCAACAACTAAAATGACAAAGACTTGTAAAGTTTGAATGACAGGGAATAGAGAAGAAAGGAGACTGATGACAGGAAAACACTAACAAGAATCCTTGGAATCATAACGGAAAAAGAGTGCATCAAATAGGACAATACAGTACCGGCTACTCATCCCAGTGCTGTTGGTCTATATGACTCTCTGTGACTATATTCACACTCATTTTACCCACATGTCCTGTACAAACATACTGATCTAGTTTTTTTTGTTTGTTTGTTTTTGTTTTGTTGTTGTTGTTGTTGTTTTTTCCTTTTGTCCCTCCTTTTTTTTTATTTTTATTATTATTTTTTTTTCCTATGAATTAAAAGAAGAGGTTTTCTGTGTAGATTTTATAGCTGGGGGGGAGGGAGGGGGGCATGAGAAGACCTATTTGTTATAATAAATAATATATATATAACATCAACTTAGACGATGTTTTTCATCTAAACCAATGAGCTCCTCATTAACTACCCAGAACAAGAAATTGAAATAGGAAAATACATTCCTTCGGGGGGACTTCAGACCTCCAATGTGTGAAAAACTGGAGAACTACTTCCTTTTTCATCATGAAAAAGGGAGGAGCGACTTGAAATCCTACAGTGATTATGCTACAGTATGAAAGGTAAGAGACAAAGGTTTATAGCAGTCCTGCTAAAGTATTCACTGCAGAAAAAAAAATATAAATGAATAAGACTTTGTGAAAAAACTAACATACCAGTGAAGCTAATAAAGTCAGCTATACTTCATTTGTATAATCTTTTTTTTTTTTTTTTCTTTTTTTCTGAATAATTTAGTGTTCAACAGGACTAAACATTTGCTTAAGTATATGGTTACATGATTTAGTGGTCCAGGAGAAAGTTGAATCTACCTTAAATTAAGTTTTTGAAAACCCCAGAAAGAAGACTAATTATTATTTTTTATTATTTTATAATACATTTTAATAAAAAGCAAAATAAAATAAAATAAAATAAAATAAAATAACTTTAAATTTTCCAGTCGGAAAACTTCTAAAATATTTTTTTCCCTAATGATAAAGTGTTGTTGATTTTCACATGATCAGAATGACTGATTCTTCATTCAGCATGATCACATTCAGATTGTTATATAACTATGCTGTGGTATCACTGCAGGTTACAGTACATAAAAATATTCCAATAAATAATTGAAATAATTGATTACAGGAAATGTATATATAGAAAATCTGTATTAAGTGGAAAATTAATCAGTTGTATGATCATCTTTACTACACTGATGAATGTAAAAATGTTATGTCCCAGACACTACAGTTTATATATATATATATATATTGATAACCCCATTACATTAAAAACCATCATTAAGGACCACATAAACTTAAAGAAAAAAAAAAAAAAAAAAAAAAAAGATTATTTCAAGAGCTTGCAAAGGTGTGGGTTAATTTGAAATTATTTTAGAAGAATATATTAGAAATATATTCTTGTTAAAATTTAATGAAACTAAAAAGACATCTCAGACTACTCTGAATAAAAGGAAGAATTAAATATTTTTTAAATGTATAATGACAGCTCCTCATGATAAAGACAGCAAGGATATAAAAAATAAGAATACATAAAACTCATTTCATATATATTAGCAGATTTCAAGTTCATGAGAATAAGTAGGCGCAACAGCTATCCACAAAAGTGTTGACTCAATGAAAAGTAACAGCTGGTGCTATGTGAATCCAGTGAAGTCCCTGAAAAGATTTTTTTTCAGCTTTAATGAGTCTATAAAAAGAATAGAGTGTATTCCTCTGAATTTGGATAGACTGTCTCATATTCTCATACTCTCAGCCATCCACGCGGTCCTGCCATTGAACTGTTGAGTGTTTGTATTTCTATCATATGTTGAAGCCAACACTAGTGTTTCCAAGAAAATAACAGCAGGATGCCATGTCTAAAAAGTCACAGCATATCATCAGTAAGAACCATTGTTTCTTACAGCATTGCTTCTGAAACACAGGAACACAGGAATTTCTGGAGGATTACAATCTGCAGAAGTGTGATTTGAGGGAAAAAAAAAAAAAAAAAAAAAAAGTTTTTTCTTTTTCAAATAACTGTGATGACACTGAAAGGTTGCTTTAACAAAACAAAAGAAACTCTGAAATATTTCTAAAAGTTATGATCTAAATGCCAGACGTGGTTTTGAGTAGATTGGTCCTCTTTTACCTCCCTTTTGTCTTCCCTTTTACCTCTACCATTGTATAACTAGTGATATAAGACCCACAATGTTGCCCCTATTCCTTTATTAGATGACCTGTGCCATTAAATTAAGGTGATTTTTTTTTTTTTTTCTGTTTGAAAATTATTCCTTCAGTTCTCATGAAAAACCACTACAAATAATCAAAACAAACTATGTTTCTGTTCAAAAGAGTTGCAAAAGAATTTAGTAATCTAGTTTCACTTGTAACCATAAAAGATCACTAACAGACTTGGTAAGACAGCAGAGTATAGAATATCATATTTGGATATTTTAATGCAATCACAAAATTGACAAGAATTTGAAATGGGAAAACAACAATAACAACGAAAAACCCACCACCACCACCACCAAAAACACCAAACAAACAACCAAAAAAAAAAATGCACTGACCAGGTTTGCTTAAATGAACACATTTAAACAAAACACGTTTAAACATTTTTTCCTGCATTTACAGCAAACTAAAAAAAATAAAAATAAAAATAAAAAAATAAAAAAATGAGGGGGAGAGAGAGAGAGAGAGAAATTTTTATATCTACAATATGTATCAAATCCAAAACAGAGTTGCATAAAAAGTCATTGTTTATCAGACAGGAAACTGACTGGAAAAATATAAAACATTTCAAAACTGAACCTTCTATTTAAATAACCACAATTAGAAACCATATATAATAATCATATATGATCCTGATGGGCATGGTATCAAAAGCGGAATAAATATTTTAATATATTTTGTATTAGATTACAATAATACCAAATACTTCTGTAAAAATACCCTCTTGGCCTACTTTTTAAAAATATTCAGGCCATTGTAACTTGGAAGACTTTTTCCTCTAATCCTTTATCTCCCTTTTGATCTGCATATGCCATTCATTTAATGACTTACAAGCTTCCTTTTATTTGAAGATATAAAGCCTTTCAAATACTGAACCCACTTCCTCTGTTCATAAATTTTCTTCGTTTGACACTACCATGTTTGAATATACCACACTGTACTAATTTTCAAATTGCAGTTCTGCAACGAATATCTCATTATGAAAAGAGAAGGAAAAAATCAGGCCATTCTTTATAGCATTTCTACAAATCCTCCAGAGCCTTTACTAACATTTCAATTGTTTTTATTTAGTAGCATCATTTCAGGAATGATGACATACCATCAATAAAAAAGGCATTAGACACAAGATAGGCAGGTATGGAAATGTCCAGTTTCCTTGAAAACTGTTGGATCAGTCTGCCATTCATCATTTTGCACTTTCTGATTTATTATTTCTTTCTTATTACTGACTAATAAAGTTGGTAAACTGAGCATGATCATTATGAAAATATAGGAGATGCCAATCTGTGCCTTGAAATACAGTTGCATACTAAATAACCATTTAAAACATACAAGAGTCTGGATGCAATATAAGAGTGGTAAACACTTACTAACAGATGGTAAACACAGGCACATAATAAATACAAACATACAGTAACTTGAGGGATAATCTGAGACAAGGGTACACAATGAATATAATAGGTTAACTAACAAAAATATTGCACTAGAAAAAGTCAGATCTAGCTTAAGACATACTGCAAGTCCTTTATTAAGGAGCAAATTTTCCTATCATAACTGAAATAGTCAAGATATTACATGTGTGTACCAGACATTTCTACACAAATGAATATCTAAGTCAACTTGTAGAAAGAAAAAACCTTTAAGCACAGAAGTGTCTGCTGTGGATATCTGTGAACATTACTGTACAGATCTAATTCAGAATGAAGTTTCTACTGTAAAGTTCAATATATATATATAGAATGAAAGAACAAAAGAACGAAAAAGAAACAAAAGGAAAGAAAAAGAAAGAGAAAGACAGAAAGACAGAAAGACAGACAGACAGACAGACAGAAAGAAAGAAAGAATGAAAGAAGAAAAGAAAGAAGGAAGGAAGGAAGGAAGGAAGGAAGGAAGGAAGGAAGGAAGGAA
>NC_048894.1:74830057-74862582 GCF_011077185.1 Oxyura jamaicensis
CTCCCTCAGCCGCTCCTCGTAAGACTTGTTCTCCAGACCCTTCACCATCTTCGTAGCCCTTCTCTGGACTCGCTCGAGCACCTCCATGTCCTTCTTGTAGCGAGGGGCCCAAAACTGAACACAGTACTCGACATGTGGCCTCACCAGAGCTGAGTACAGGGGGACAATCACTTCCCTGGACCTGCTGGCCACGCTGTTTCTTATGCAAGCCAGGATGCTGCTGGCCTCCTTGGCCGCCTGAGCACACTGCTGGCTCATATAAACCAACCTTATCCTAGGTTGCATCAAAAGAAACATGGCCAGCAGGTCAACAGAGGTGATTCTCCCTCTCTGTTCTACTCCCGTGAGAACTCACCTGGACCCCTATGTTCAGCTCTGGGGCCCCCAGTACAAGAAGGACATGGACCTACTGGAGTGAGTCCAGAGAATTGACACGAAGATGATTAAAGGACTGGAGCACCTCTCCTATATGGACAGACTGGGGGAGTTGAGGTTGTTCAGCCTGGAGTTCTCTTAGAAGACTTTGGGGAGATCCAATAGCAGCATTCCAGTATGTAAACGGGGCCTACAGGAGAGTGGAGGAGGGACTTTTCTAACCTCAATGATTCTATGACTCTGTGTCAGGGAGTGGAATGACAGGACAAGGGGTAACAGTTTTAAACTTAAGGAGAGTAGATTTACATTAGACGTTAGGAAGAAATTCTTCATTCAGAGCGTAGTGAGGCACTAGCACAGGTTACCCAGGGAAGCTGTGGCTGCCCCATCCCTGGAAGTATTCAGGACAGGCTGGATGTGGCTTTGGGCAACATGGTCTAGTGAAAAGTGTCCCTGCCCGTGGCAGGGGTTTGGAACCAGGTGATCTTTAAGGTTCCCTACAGCTGTAGACATTCTGTGATTCTATGATTTTGATCAATATGAAATGCTCATAAATGCTTCAAAGACAAAGAACCTCTCTGTGCTTGGTAAACAATAAGAAAAAAATAGGCCATAACTAATGTTATAGTAAGAGTACCTTTATATGAGATTAATCAAAATTTAGCTGTCAGCAAAGGCAAGAAAATGTTTATCATGTCAGCTAAGTAGGAGATATACCTGACTAGAAATTTAATCCAATCACACAGGAAACTTCACAGTTTTCTTATGCTTGGAAACACAAAGAGTTTTACCTCCTTTTCTTGAGGAGTTTTATCTTATTTAAAGGTGTATTCTCAGTAATATAAATAAACTGTTCAATCTTCTAACCATAAGATACAGTTATATTGAAAATGTAGGTGTTTTAAAATTCTTGAGAACAATGTAATATACTTACAACTTTTCCAAAACTTAGTCAAACAGTAAAAGCTCTTTCTGCCTTGTAAAATGAAAGGATTTTGATTTTAAGTAACGTGTAAAAGTGTATTGAGATTTAAGACAATATTATTGTATAAAAGAAAGATAAAGGATGCAGAATGACAGGCAAGAAGGTGTTAATAAAGTTCAGCTATTAAATCAAAAAAGAAAAATAATTGGGGGGGAATGAAAGAGTGACAAAAAAGATGACAGATTTTTCACTGTAACAATCTGTTTCTAAAGTCAACATTTTGTTTTTGGCCTTCTGTGGTAGTTAGAGTGAAATTTACATTTCAGAAGATGGGGATTTGTCAGTCTAAACACTGAAGAGGAGCAAAATGATAAATTTTATGTTTAAAGTTACAGTGAAGAGGAGAAAAATGATAAATTTTATGTTTAAAGTTACAGGTATTTAATTTATGCTTCTTTGAATACACACCCATGAGGGAGATAAACTGTACAATCCTGTGATACACAATGGTAATAAATGTGAACTGACACTTTAGAGTAGTAGTAATACAGTGCTAATCACTGAGACCAGCGTTTGGCTGTCCATATCAGCTGGTGTCAACTCCATTAGGTGGAATTGACTTCACAGCAAAATATAAGCAAGAGTAGGGGAAAAGTTCTGACAACTTCCTTCTTCTGTTCAGAGACATTAATTAGTTGTACATCTAAAATATTCTTTTCATTATTCCCAGTGAGATCTGTCTGATCTGACCACACTGCAGCTTCTGGATATTTCAACTTTTAATAGGTCTATTCCAAATGAAGTTTAACTATTATTTTCATGCTATCACATGCCTGAACAGATCTTCTCAAGAGATATTAACCCTAGTTACCAGAAGCCCTGGTACTGAAGAAATAAGCTTTCTCTTGCAACTTGCCTACATGGAATATAGACAAAAATGAATAAATAAATAAATTGCAATAACAGTGTTACTTACCACAAAAGTAGACACATTCACTCCTACAGTTATTTTCTAAGAACCTGCATCAGCAAATGGATAGTCTCCAAAACCATGGCTTAAAATCTCCCCCTTGAACTTTTTTCTTTGCTGTTTTCCAGAAGATATAATAAATATTATAATGAATATACCAAGTCCCTTATTTTCCTTCTCTTCCATTTTGAAAGCATTAAACACCTCTAATGCTCTCAGCATGTGAAAAATGTTGCCACAGAAATCAGACGATTTATTGTAAGTTTTATTTATCATTATATTATTTATTATTTATTTCTTAATCTCAGCAATTTCAAATTTTTGTTTCAACCATTTGCCATTTTATATGAATTTCCCCTGTGTGAGAAACAAAGTTGTGTTTTTGCGATAGAGAATTGTTTTTCTTTATTCCAAGGTAGTTGTGTAGTCATAATAAGGAGAAATGCTAACTAGATAAGTGGACAGTAGAAGGCCTCACTGTTCCAAAATAAGGTAGAAGCTTGAGAAAAAGAGGATGAGGAGCAGTGTGAGAACAGTAAAACAAAGATCACAAGTTCTCAAAACATAAGAAAGGAGAAATTAAAGGGTTGAAAATAAGAAAAATTGTACATATACAGTATAGAGGAGCGTTGAGTAGCTTGTGAACCTGTAGTACTCAGCCAATGAGGAAACAGGGGAGGTGATCAGGCATCGGGCAATAGGGAATAAAAGATTATGATTTGTTTACTAAAATGCACTCCTGATTGACAGGACACCCGCCATTGCGAATAAAATAGCCTCATAGAAGATCCTGTCTGAATAAAATTGAGATTTTTCTCACACCTGGAAAGCTGATTGTCATGAAGACCATAATTTTTTCATCACTAGTTTGATAGAAGTTTTGCTTCTGCTAATATTTGCTAAAGATTCAAAAGCCAGACATTAGAAAGCAGGTATGATAATTTATTAACAACCTGTACACTTATCTCAGACTGAGTCTTCAGGATTCCAACAGAATCTAATTCATGCTGGGCAGGCTCACAGAATTAGGATATAAACATTTTATGATGCACCTGGGTCAGGGCAATCCCATACATAAGTACAGGCTGGGCGGGCTCACAGAATTAGGATATAAACATTTTATGATGCACCTAGGTCAGGGCAATCCCATACATGAGTAAAGACCTGAGAGGAGCCCTGCAGAGAAGGACTCAGAGGTATTGGTGGATGAAAAACTCAGCATGAGTTGGAAGTGTGCTCTTGCAGCCTGGAACGACTGGAAGGCCAAAGCAGAATCAAAATAAATGTGGCCAGCAGGTCGAAGGAGGCAATTCTCCCCCTCCACTATCATAAGACCACACCTACTGTGTTCAGCTCTGGGGCCCCCAGCACAAGAGAGAGATAGATGTGTTAGATTGTGTCCAGAGGAGGGCAATGAAGATGATCAGTGGGCTGGAGCACCTCTCCTGTGAAGAAAGGAACTAAGAGATCAACTCCCCTTGTCCTTATGGGGGACTTCAACTTACCAGACGTCAACTGGATCACCACACAGCCGACACAAGCAAGTCCAGGAGGTTCATAAAACACCTAGATTATAACTTCTTGGTGCAGGTGCTAAGGGAGCCAACTAGGAAAGGTGCCCTACTAGATCTGTTGCTGGAGAACAGAGAGAGGGTCTTGTGGGAGACATGGCAGTTGGCGGCTATTTGATGGGGAAGATCACTTCTCCGACAAGGACACAGGCAAAGTGAAGATGTTTAACGCCTTCTTTGCCTCTGTCTTCAATGCTGATGATGGGCTTCAGGACCCAGGGTACCCTGAGCTGGAGGACCATGATAAAATGGTGGGAATGATAAAATCCCAACCGATCCTGAACATGTGCGGGATTTGCTGCTCCACCTGGATCTATACAAGTCCACAGATCCGGATGGGATTCATCCCAGGTGCTTAAAGAGCTGGCTGACGTCATCGCGGGACCTCTCTCAATTATTTTTCAATGGTCTTGGCAATCTGGAGTAGACTGGAAGCTGGCAAACGTTGTGCCAATTTTCAAGAAGGGTAAGAAAGAAGACCCTAGCAATTACAGGCCTGTCAATCTCATGTCAGTGTCTGGTAAAATTATGGAGAAGATGAGCCTTGAAGTTATTGAAGCACACCTGGGGGACAATGCAGTCATTGGTCCCACCAACATGGGTTCATGAGGGGTAGGTCCTGCCTAACAAATTTGATTTCCTTTTATGATAAGATCAACCATCTAGTCGATCAAGAGAAACCAGCTGATGTGATCCTTTTGGACTTCAGCAAGGCTTTCAACACGGTTTCCTACTGGAACAACACGTGGTTTCAACATTGATCCTACTGGACAAAATGTCCAGCATACAGCTTAACAAAAACATCAAACGATGGGTGAGCAATTGGCTGACAGGCAGGGCTCAAAGGGTTGTAAATGGGGCCACATCAGGCTGGCGGAAGGTCTCTAGTGGGGTCCCTCAAGGCTCGATTTTAGGGCCAGTCCTCTTCAATGTTTTTATAAATGATTTGGATGTACGACTAGAAGGTGTTTTGAGCAAATTTGCCGACGACACCAAACTTGGAGGAATTGTAGACTGCTGAGGGTGGAAAGGCCTTGCAGAGAGATCTGGACAGATTGGAGAGCTGGGCAATCACCAGCCGCATGAAGTTTAACAAGAGCAAGTGCTGGGTCCTGCACCTGGGACGGGGCAACCCTGGCTATACATACAGACTGGGCAATGAGACACTGAAGAGCAGCCCCACAGAGAGGGATCTGGGGGTTGTGGTTGACAGCAAGTTGAATATGAGCCAGCAGCGTGCCCTGGCAGCCAGGAGGGACAACCGTATCCTGGGATGCATCAGGCACGGCATTGCTAGTTGGTCGAGGGAAGTGATTGTCCCACTCTACTCTGCACTACTCTGTACTCACCTCGAGTACTGTGTGCAGTTCTGGGCACCACAGTACAAAAAGGACATTAAACTGTTGGAGAGTATCCAGAGGAGGGCGACGAAGATGGTGAAGGGCCAAGAGGGGAAGAGGAGCAGCTGAGGTCACTTGGCCTGTTCAACCTGAAGAAGAGGAGGCTGAGAGGAGACCTCATCACAGTCTACAGCTTCCTAACGAGGGGGACTGGAGGGGCAGGCGCCGACCTATTCTCCTTAATCACCAGTGATAGGACACGTGGGAACGGTGTCAAGCTGAGGCAGGGGAGGTTTAGGCTAGACATCAGGAAGAGGTTCTTCACCAAGAGGGTGGTCGCACACTGGAACAGGCTCCCCAGGGAAGTAGCCACTACACCAAGCCTGTCTGAATTTAAGAAGCGATTGGATTGTGCGCTTAGTCACATGGTCTAAAATTTTGGGTAGACCTGTGTGGTGCCAGGAGTTTGACTCGATGATCCTTCTGGGTCCCTTCCAACTCGGGATATTCTATGATTCTATGATTCTAGTTGGGGATGTTCAGCCTGGAGAAAAGAAGGCTTTGGAGAGAATTTATTGAGGTCTTCCACTACTGAAAGTAGTTCTAGAAGAAAAATGGGGAGAGATTCTTTATCAGGGAGTGGAAAGATTGGACAAAGAGTAACAGTTTTAAACTTAAGGAGGGTAGATTTATATTAGGCACTAGAAAGAAATTATTTACTCAGAGGAGGAGTAAAGAATTCTCTAAAGAACTCTTTATTGGAACAGTTTGCCCAGAGAAGCTGTGGATGCCCCATCCCTTGAAGTTTTCAAGGCCAGGTTGGATATGGCTTTGAGCAACCTGGTCTGGTGGGAGGTGTCTCTGCATGGGCTGGAACACGATGGACTTTAAAGTCCCTTCCAACCCAAACCATTCTATGATTCTATGTTTTTATGCTGAATTTCATTGGAGTTTCTTTCACATTCTATGCAGCATATCTACCCTTAGATAATATCTTATGATTTAATTACTCTTCCCTTCTCTTTCCTTCCTTTTTTTTTTTTTTATTTTATTTTCGTGGTTTTCTTTCTTGTCCCAATCCACAAGTCACTTTTAAAATATTTTTTAAACTTATACTTGGAATATATAGTAAATACCTACTCATAACTACCTACTCTGCTATATTCTCCACAAGATATCAACACGGGAACAATATCAGAGTACAAGGAGAAACATGTAACCAATGATGATTAAAGGTACTACATGCACACACATGCATCACATAACAAATTTCCCAATAAACCAGTAGCTTTCAGTCTAATCTTTCCACTGTGATTACACTCAGCAAGATAGAATGTTTCAAACAATGTTTCAAGGTAGCATGTTTCAAACGACTGTGTTGTTGGATGTTGCTGTGTTTGCTCCTACATGGTTTTTGCCTGAGATCTGGGTAATCTGCTACAAAATAATACAGATTTAGGTCAGAATGTAGGTGAGAACTCTCTCAGCTCAAAACTGAAAAAGCTAAGAATGTATGAGGAAGTGAAATCAACGACTCAGAAAAATTCATTCTAAAATACGTCGTTTACTGTGAAATCAATGACTCATGACTCAGAAAAAGTCATTCTAAAATACCTTGTTCACAGTGAACAAATAGCCATGGACTGCAATGTGTTAAGATAATGACCTAACACCTTTTTTTTGCTGGATGGAGGGGATTTGGAGAAAAGTCCACTTTATATATATAAATTTCTATACTACTCATTGAATCAAAAGTCTGATATGCACTCAGCAAAGGAATTGTGCAATGCATGTGCAGACACATGCATACAGACACATACAATTACATCAGTATGTCTTGATGGCATATACCTATTAGTAGAAACCCATAAAACAATGTTAGAAACATATCTGGAGCTGCTAGGTAATAATTTTTCTTGACAGGCTAATGTTCTGTGCTATAAGTAGAAATTGAGTAAAATAGCTGAAAACAAGAAAACAACTTCAGTTTATTTTATGCAGTGTAAATCTCAGGAAAAATAGTGCACTTCGGCAGCACCCAAAAACTTAGATTCTTCACCTCAGGAAAAATTTCAGGAAAAACAAGTACAGATGTATGCTTTTCAATTGCTTTTCTGTTTTCTTGACACTGATGCTGATTTTTTTATTTTTTTTGTATTAGCACTACTGCTGATCACACTGCTATAGTTAAGATTATGTCAGCACTTGAATTGTGAAAATACTTTCAGGGGACTTTAACTTACCTGAAAAATTGCTCAGGTCACAGAAAAAAAACCTCAGACCTATTTTACCATTAGGACCTCTCTCACATTTAATAAAAGGTTTTAAAAATATATATTGGTGTGATTTTAAAGTGTAAAAGAGACTATATGTGTGTGTGTGTATATATATATATAAACCTCATTGATAAGTCTCAGGTTTAGGTATTTTCTTGCCAAGCTCCAGCTACATTGCCTACTATACTAAAAATAAATAAATAAATAAATAAAAATTCAATAATTCAATAAATTCTAAGTGATATATGAGGAATGAAAGTGTATGATTTATTTCAGTTCTGGAAAAATAGGCACCTAGCTAAGTCAACCAAAGGGAAAATATATATATATATAAACCTCTTATACAAGATTTAACATTTTTCATTTTTATGCTGATTAGCCCCATTCAGGTAAATTGCCCAGGTACATCATGGAAGGGAAAATGAAGCTCAAGTTATGAATAAAAACAAAATAAAACAAAACAAAACAACCTGTCTCATAAAAAGAAATTAAGAAAGAATCTTCATGAATGCTATACTCATGCTACTGATATTTCTTTGACAAGTGACCACTGTAAAAGGAACATTTCATTCTTAGAAGTGTTACTTTTAATCATCACAGCTTCTCCTTTTTCCCAGTTTATTTAATAGGAAATCTGATATCCATTTGCCAAACTGAACAGTGAAGAACAACTGCTGTCGTTTGTAATATGAATATCTCTCTGTCAATATTGCTTTCCATAATACCCAGCTCACCGGCAAAGATTTCTATTCAATCATAATTAAATGCTACAGAACTCAATAGTTTTTTAGGAATTATAGCCAAAGAATACACTTCACCACCCAGGTGTTCAATTACTAAACTACCAGCCATCCACAGTCCATAAGAGCTCAACACCATTGCTTTGCCTGTGGCACCAAATGTTCTTGGAGGACAATAGACCATGTTTGCAGAGCATGACCCCAAGAATGAGATACAAACATTTCTGACAACAGGCTAGGGCTGATTTAGACAGAAAGTTAAACACAGGCACTACAGAAGTAAAGAAAAAATGATAAAAAAGGATGGTGCTAATTACAAAATCAAGACTTGAAAAGATCATCAAGATTCATTTCTTTAAATGAAGAAAATCAAGCTACACTGGAGATTTGAAGAACAGAATTGAATTTTATGAGAAGAGCAGTTCTCTTCCAAAGCAATTTAAAAGTGGATGACTAGCTAAAAATAACTAACATAAAAGTATGGTCAAAGAAAAGCAAGAATATAAATCATTAGACTAAAATGACCCCTGACCAGGAAGGCCACTTCTGAACAGAAATAAGATATTTAGTGTTCTGGCAATTCAAAGAAAGAGATGTGTCTCACCAAAATTGCAACACCACAAACACAGATGAAGAAACTTAATTTCAAGGTGTACATAACTAACTATTAAACAAAGGAAAACTAAAATAGATGGAATAACAAAATTACACTTTTTAGTAGTGTAAGTTTAGTGAGGTTTACCAATCACAGACCATAATTTAGTTATGTAAGTGTTTGAGACTGGAGAGGACCAGGAAATATACCTGCTGTGTTGAATTTCAGGATGTATAGACATTTACTACCATGGGCTTTGCCAAAAAAAAAAAAAAAAAAAAAAAAAAAAAAAAAAAATTTAGCTGGGGTCTCTATGCCAGAGGGAAGTTTTGATATAATTTATTGTAAATTCAAAATTAATTACAAATGTAAGGACACCTGTTATTTATTTTATTTATAATAGGTCTTAGCAATAATTTTCAGGTTTGTTTGTTTATATTCAGCAGTTGAGAATAAAGATTATGATGGCAGAATTCTCCTGAAATTTTCAAATACATTTCACCTAAAAAGCAGAGTTTTCCTTGAACCAGCATTTGGAAACAACTCCCAAGTCAAGAATATGGACTTCTGTAGTATACACACTTTCTAAAAATATTAATTTTCAGAAAATAGTAGTTTTACCAGAAATATCACCAAAAAGCCATTTTGCAACTTAAATACACCTCTCAAACAGCATTTTAAACAGACTTTCGTAAACACAAAAATATCCAATATGAAATAGGTGTTTGAAACCAATAACCCAGATGTTTGCCCAGGATACTATACTGCTAAATTATCTGACTGATAAAAGTGATACAATCTTCTGTGGAGTGTTTTACTGATATAGAGATAGGTAGTCACTGAAGAGGTCAGTCTTTACTTTTCTACAAGTAATACACAGAAAGACAAAGGTCAGTGTCTTTCTCATGAGAAAGTATAATGAGACATTCATTCAGGTATGTTGTTATATATATTGTTGAAATAGGCATATAGAGAGATATTCGTACACTTTTTCATCTCCAGAAATAAAAAGGTTTAGGTTAACATTCTTTATAAATTTGTCCCCGAATTATTTTCATTTGAAATTAACATTTAATAAATGAGATGAGGTCCAGAAAAAAAAATAATAACACAACCCCTCGTCTTCTCTGAAGTTCTATATGGGGTAGTATTGGAACTCAGATGCAAGTAATTACATCTCTCTATACATCTGACTAGCTATTAAATATTTTTTTTTACTCAAAATTTACAGATGTTGTACTCCAGCCAAACCTAAACAAGTAATTGGAATGAGGTTTTCTTTCCTTAGTCTTTGGGCATTTGCATTTGAAACTTTGCATTTAAGGATTATTATTATTATTTTTTTAATGATTTGTTTTTTTTTTCCTTCTCTTCAAATAATCTCTTCTCACATTTTTCTTCTTTAGGAATACCCATGTTTTGGCTCCATGTCTTTTGCAACATCTAGATGCTGCTGTAGAAACAGCTTTACAAGCTGAGTGGTCATAAACTGTCTTCCAGGACAGGAATGTATCTCAAAACTTCAGAGCCAGTAAACAGAAGGCAATTTAAATTTCACTCTTAATGTAGTTCTCTGTGAGCTCACATGTTTTGCAGTTCCTGAAGAACAGTTCCTGAAGTGAAGCTGGTGAGGTTGAATTCAAGTATTACTGGGCTAAGTTAAGTTCTCTATGAAGTTGTTCCACTAGCTGCTTTGATTTAAGAAGCCATCAGAAACCGAGGAGGGAAAAATACAGGTCTACCCGTCTGTGTAAGAATTTTTTTTCATCTAAAAAGAAAGAAAATGTAAACATCAGATTTTACACCATCATTTATTTTGTGGGGGCAGCCCAGTGGTTATTTGTATGCTGAAGTTATGCCATGTGTCATATTGCCAGTTTTATAAAAATAAAAACCTATATGGAGGAGAGACTTAGTGGGATGACTAGATAAAACTGAATTCTTTCTCCTAAATACCACAGATATAAAAACATTAAAAATGTCAAAACTGATGTCTATATCCTCTTTTATCCTCTTTTTTTTTTTTTTTTTTTTTTTCCCTCAAACCTTAGTCCTCAAATCTTAAAGACAAATTTGTAGTAAAGTACTGGCACAAATATGGGCACATATTTAAGTAGAATCTTATTTTCCATACACAGTTTTCCACAGGAAAATAAAAATATATGGGTTTAATCTTGTTGTGCAGGAGTTTCAAAAACAGAATGTAAAGGATTTTCAAAAAATTGTATGTTCAAATTCAGGAGCAGGTTATATGCAAGTTAAGTCTGCATAAAGCAGATGTCATATTTAAGTTCTGCTGCTTTCTACAGAAAATAAAGTGGTATAGAGTAAAGAAAGCCATTACCTGAATAAAGTATAAAGATTTTTTGCATTTTGAGGGAAATCATTTAGTGCAAGAGGGTAAAATCTAGGCTTACAAAATAAAGATTAAAAATACTATTAATCCAAACAACATTTTCCCCAGAAAGAAACTGATTGCTTATGAGTACTGAAAGATTGATAAGAGAAAAAAAAAAAAACATTTAATAAAGTTTAAATACTATCTGATTATCATTTGATTGCTTAAGAAAAGTCAAATGGTGCAAAATATTTTTGGTAATTGCTTTTATTTTTATTTTTTATTTTTATTTTTTCCTTTCTAAAAGTCTTTGATATATTGGATGTTTAATGGTTGCTACTCTGAAAAATCTATTATGGTATTATATTTAAATTACAAACCTACAAACTACTATATTTTCAGTACACAATTAAAATACAGAACAGAAAAAAAAAAAAAAAAAAAAAGTTCTTAACCTGCTTAATCTTTAAACTGATGCAAATAATAGTGGAAGATTTCTCTTAGTTTGCTCTGTATGCTTTAAACTCTTTTTATTTCCATGAATTGTATTTTCAATCTAGCAGGATAGGAATAAAACCAAAAGGTATTCCCATCTCTTTGAGACTTTTTTAAAACTCTGTTCGGGCCTCTGCAGAGCTCTATTTTCTCATTTTCAGATGGCGAAATTATGGACAATGTTTGTAAGCAACATAGCTGAGATTTTCCCTGGGTGATACAGGAAATGCGAGGACTGAACATACAGACTAATTTGATACAATATTATATTGCTTCTTTTAAACATCTGTCCTAAAGTACCAATCACATTATAAACAATACTCTGGTGCCTTAATTTGTTGAATATATGTATGGATCTTTGGAGAAGTTCATTTCAAAACTATGATGATTCTGCAGTGCAACTTGGAGCGTACATGCAGGTTCTGTGCCTAAGGAACCACTATCATTATGCTTTTATTGCATGTATTGCAAAAAGAACACTGCTTCAGGCTGTGGGGAATACAGACTAAGGAAAGCATTAATTTTATTTTTGTGCCTTTTCTTTTAATGTAGAATCTAAATACAAATACTTGGACTCAAATGTTACCGGATTACACATATACTTGACAGAGATGGGCTATTCCATCGCAATCAGTGAGGCTGCTCACTCATGGATGACTAACTACAGATGTCAAGCAGCACAAGAACAGAACCTTAGCTACCAATATACAGAGGGAGGAAAAAGAAAAAATAATAATAATAATAAAAAAAGAGTGAAAAGTAAAATTATTAATGTTCAAAATTATTTCATATTTTATAATTTCTATTACAAATATGATGAAAACATATGAACAAGTGATTCTGTAAGCCCAAAACTCCCTCAAGAGACCATAGTGCTTGTTTTAGTAAGCACTATTTCGTTAAAAATAACCCTGAAGAATTTATTAGGAAAACCACAGGGACAAAATGAGGAAGAGGAGGAAATAGCTAACAGTGATGAAAGTGACTTCAGTGTAATCACAAACACAGTTGTGGCTATATGTATAAATATGAAAGCTTGGGTTCAAAGACCTTAACATCCTTTTTTACATTGTGGAGACCAGAAGCACACGATATTCAAAATGAGGCCGCACCAACACTAAATATAGTGGGAGAATCACCTCTTATAACTGGCTGGCTGTGCTGTGCTTAATGCATTGTGTGGCCATTGGCCCAAGCAGCCAGCAGGACCAGGGAGGTGATCGTCACCCTGTACTCTGCTCTGGTGAGGCCATGACTTGAGTACTGTGTTCAGTTTTGGGCCCCTCAGTACAAGAAGGACATCGAGGCCCTGGAGTGTGTCCAGAAAGAGTCTACAAAGCTGGTGAAGGGCCTGAAACACAAGTCCTATAAGGAGTGGCTGAGGGAACTGGGGTTGTTTAGTCTGGAGAAGAGGAGGCTCAGGGGAGACCTTATTGCTCTCTACAAATACCTGAAAGGAAGTGGGGAGCTTGGGGTCAGCCTCTTCTTGCAGGTAACTAGTGTTAGGACTAGAGGGAATGGTGTCAAATTGTGCCCAAGGAGGTTTAGGTTGGAAATTAGGAGAAATTTCTTCTCAGGAAGAGCAGTCAGGCATTGGAACGGGTTGCCCAGGGAGGTGGTGGAGTCACCGTCCCTGGAGGTGTTTAAGGAAAGGTTGGACGTGGTGCTTAGGGACATTGTTTAATGGGTGACACTGGTAGTAAGGGGGTGGTTCGGAGCAGGTCATCTTGAAGGTCTTTTCCACCCTTAAGGATTCTATGATTCTTTCCAGCAGGCAGCCTGCTCTGCCAGCATGCTCGGCTTTCCATTGGGTGTGGGCTGCAGTCCTGACAGCCTCCCCCACTTGCCCACAATATCAATTATAGGAAGCTAAGTAATTTGATTCAAACATTTTTCCTTCTCTGTGATCCTGATAATCGAGTTTTAAAATTATTAGTCTGGGAATTATTTGCAGTAATTCGAAGCCCTATGTATAACATAGCTCATTCACTGAGCGGATAAGGCAGTACCACTAATGCCTGTAAAAGATGTAAAACACCTTTCAAGTGTTTTTGGTATTAGCAAGCAACTTCTAGGAGACTATCTCTAGGGCATTTAATCACTGTAACAGAAACTACTTTGATTTCAATAAATCATTTCTTCAGGCAAAAAAAAAAAAAAAATAAATCAGCTCACAGGTGAAATTTACAGAGCTAACTAATGTGTTACAAAGTTAAAAGAATTATGGAATAGATGAGTGATGAATTTAAATTCTGACATAAACAGTTGTATTCTCTCAGTCCACGATCTACATTTTTTTTTCTTAATTATGCACCACTTTAATTAATAAACCTTGCCACTGCTCATTTTGGGGTCTGCCGTTATCAAGGCTACTGTTTTTGCTGGTTTCTGTTGAAAGTGCACTTTCATAGGAAGAATTTAATATGTTAAAACTGAGAGACGGAGATAATTGCAGAAAATTGTAGATTGTTAAAGATGGATGTTAATTAGAGCTATCGTAAAATGTCTGATGGAATAAGTGCATCTGCAAATCTAAGGGCTTTGTTAGGATATTGGCAGAAGAAAGAGCTATGGAAAATAAACTGGTAAGCACAGCTCAGCAAGACACTGTCCTTAGACTGATCTCAAATCAACAGTTCCGGCAAAGAAGCAGATTTTTCTGACGACAGGCAATTTGAAAACCAATTAACATGTGAATTGCAAATAGGACATAATAAAATCTCACTGTTCTATTGAAAAATAATAAAACTAGATAATTTTGCAATAAAATTTAAAAAGAGAAAGATGTACTGTCTGCTGCTCTGGTGATGATCATAGTACACTGAAAAAGGGGGTGTTTCTGCTTTCCCTCTTTTTACAACCACAAAGGTTAATCTGGTGTCAGGTTCAGGGTAGGACCCTATTAACCTACAGGCCTGGGAAGATCCAGCATTAGGAATGTATCAAATGCTGTCACCTCCAGCTGGAGTGACCCCAGCGTAATTCCCACTGGGATGTCTAGACTAAGGAAGAAAATGTACTTAGTCCTGGTGAGGAAACAAGAGTATCCAGTGAGGAGTTACAGGTAGTTTGCAGCCACAGTAATTTTTCTCTGGCAGTGAAAGATAGCTGAAATGTAACCTTCAAACACTTGTGTGGGCAAGTACTTGCATCCCATTCCCCAGGCAATATTACACTTCAAAGTTTTGTCTTTTGAGCAGATGAGACCTGACAGTTGAATTTACTGTAGTTGCAGGGCTCAATCAACTGATGGTGTAAGGTAGTGAAATTCCTCACTGCTTAAACAGTCAAAAGCTCTTAGTTCAATTATATATGATGTCATTTCCATTGTTGTATCAGGTGGACACTTTAATAATTGATTTTCAAAGTGTCAGAAGGAAGAGTAGCCTGTAACAGAGAGATTAGTGCTGGCTGCAAGCACTTATTTCTGCTATGTTTTGCCAAGGGATGATTTAGTAGTGTACTTTACTTATTTCAGTGAATACTGTTCCACCACCATCAATACAGTCATTTGCCGAAAGGCACAATCTTATGTGCAAGAGCAATACCTTTATAATATCTAATGTGCCCTTGTATGATACTGACTCGTGCTTATTATACCAGTGAAGTAAAAGAACATTAACTCAGTTCTTTCTGTCTTCACTGTTGGGTTTTCAACCATGCTGTAGTAAGATAGATCAACATTATGCTATTCCTTGCCAAGAGACAGTACCCATGATTAAAGCCCTGTGATTTTGGTACACTGCTAGTTTCAGCTGCAAATTCAGCTACACAATAATGATTATTTATGTTTGTGCTTGATGTAAAGCAAAAAAACAGATATACATACATAATCCCATAGCTTTCTTTAGGAACAGTGATTCATAGAAAAGTCATGAGGTTTGCATTTCAATGTGCAATAATTGTATAACAGACAGTGCTTGGTAACAGAATGCTAACTTTTCTCAACAAATGTTTCAGTTCAATATGGATAGGAATGGCACTGTGAGCATTTGCATTACAGCATGACAGAAGACTGAAGTTTTGTTGTGGGACTAAAAATAGTTCTGTCTCTGATTCAAGCAAATATCAAATATATTGCCATCACTTTAAAACCCACAATATTCATCTTATTTATGAATAGAGAAGCAGTTAACAGTAAAATGTATGTAATTTAGTTTATTTTACTTTGGTTTTCAGATAGGCCAATTATTGATCAGTCAATCTGATGATTGACTAGTCAATCTGGTGAGAACTTTGAAGATACTGTTTCAGAATAGGGGGTAAGCAGATATAGAAAATGCACGATGCAGTTCATGATGTTGTACAGTTGGCACCTGTTCTGTATGCTAACATTTCAACATTGCAGAATACAAGGTAAATTTTGAGATAAATGTCTAAACAAAACAGTTTGGGTTGTGCCAGTAGCACGAAGTTCAAGGAGCTGCTTCAGAGCTTGACCTTCTTCACATGTAACTGTAAAACACTATTTTCTGAGGATAACATGCACCATGAGTTTATTTTATTAATAAATTTTGCTACCCAAGTGTATCTGGTGATCAATTTTTCAATCAAATTCCTCAAATGGGAAATGATCAACTTCCCATTTACTTCAAGGTTGAAGGCACCTGAGCAAAATTCTGTGTAGATACTGAACTGTTTTTGGAACTGTCCAGCATCAGACACCAAAATGCCTTGACAATCTGCTGCTTTAATATTCATTTTTAGATTAATTTTACTCACTAACAAATTATTATTTTTTTCAAAAGTAGTAGGCTTCCTTGGTGAAAGGGCATCCTCAGCCCTTGAAAAATCTTCTAACAAAGGTCAGCACAGAAAAGAATTTTTGACATAGGACTTAATGGTGCAAAAATTACTGAATGCTGTGAGAGAGTCTACAGGTAATACTGTTGGCTTGGATAACTTTCTCATTGATTTCTGAGTCTTTTTTCTGTACTTAATTTATCCACGTTTACTGGAAGCCTTTAAAAGTAATCACTGCTCAAGGCTACCTGCCAAATAGATTGAAAACTGAGCTTATTTCTGTGCCCTCCTTCTTTAGACAGATTACTTATCTGCTGTACACCCATATCTCTGTTGAATAGTCCAGAATTACCACTGAAGTTCTACTGCCCATTATACATGTGGCTCTCCCACTTTTTTATTTTTTATTTTTGAAGACACCTTATAGTAACATTCTTCCTTACAGAGCAGCACTGAATTGTTCTGTTACAAATTCTTCATAAAGGAAGATTCAAGCTCCTACAAGGTTCAGTTGTGGCTTCCAAAGCCACATATGGATACTTACTACACTGAATCACATTTCTTTGGCAGACCCTAATAAACACAATATGGATTTACTTACTCCTGCAATACTACAACAATCTATATTTTTATTTTAACGCTTTGGAGGGAACCACAAGTGACAAGAGTCTGCTGAAGCCTCTACTGTTTGTAGGACTTTTAATAATTTCAAGCCTGTCCATATTCATTGGGACTGGTTTTTCACAGATGTCAACTGGTCTTCCAGAAACATTAATATCTGATCTGTAGAAGTTTCATTTTCAGCACAACTCCACACTGGAATCCTTAATGTACAGTGCCTCTTCTAACAATTTATTAAGTGTTTAGTGACTCAGCTTTAGCAGTCCTCAATACACTCCGACAAAAGCAGAAATTTCAGTGCATCATTTCTCAGTAGATGATTCAGGTAATCCATTTAAATTGGCTTTAAACATGCTGGCAGCAAAAGAAGATATAAGCAAATAAGTTCTTTCTTGATTCTCTTTTATCTGATTAATTTCATTTTGTTACCTGATTTCTAGTATTCCTAATCCATTTCATTCTGCTGCCTATTTACTGCCATATAAACCAAATAATCTTAAACATTATTAAAGCAAGCTTAGAACCAAACATGTCTGCTATAAGTTTTTGTTTGTTTGTTTGTTTGTTTGTTTGTTTTTGTGTGTGTGTACATGCACACACATACACACATGCACACACATGTATGTATGCAAGATGTATGTATGTACAATAGCTCCTTGGATTTATTAGGTTTTCTGGTGCTATTTATATGCATTTTTCTTCTTCTTTTAATGGATAAAAAAGTTCTCACAATGTTAATGTATAACCCTGACTTAAATATATACTTCTAAGTGTAGACTTAAACATGTACTTCTAAGTGTAAATTTAGAAACACAAGTTCTACATAAAATTAATCATCTCCAGTCAGAAATCCACTGATCCATAAATGGTTGCAAGCACAGAGACATTACTGTGATAGGAGATTGTAATAGACTATAGAAAATTTATCAGTCTACATTTAGACATAGGGTTGACTACCAGAATTTTCAGGGTATCTGTGGACACTGAAAACATCTAAATAATTTAAACAATCTAAATTTCACTGACTATACAAGCATCTTTATTCAATTAAGAATAAAGAATAACACCTGATTTCAATTGCTCAGACATTCTGTAAAAGGACAATACAGCATTAACAGGAAAATTTACACTAAGAATTTTTGTCAGTGAACATCACAAAAAAAAAAAAAGAAAAAAAAAAAAGAAAAAGACTGATTGATAGTTGAAATAATAGGAGAAATTAGATTATATACAGATTAAACAATATATGTGAGCAGAAATATCAGTCCAGTCAAATTACAAGCCTGAACACAATCTCACTTGTATCACATACTATTTAATTTTACCAGCTGCTAGATCTAATGTTTTTAAGGTTTCCTTATGTAGAGGGTATAATTTTTACATTCTTAAAATAAAAAAATTACTTGTATCACATTTTTACAATAAGATGGTATATGGTGGCAAAACAAACAAACAAACAAAACAACAACAGAAAGAATAAGTGGTGAGACAATGCTGTTCACCAGAAAAATAAATAAATAAATAAATAAATGGAATCCTTCACAGAATCCTGTAGAAATGTAGCACAAGGGTCTCAATGGAGTTATTATGAATTTACACTACCAAGAAATGACTATTTGCAGACCCAAAAATCTGCAGTAGAAACAATCACTTGTTAAGAAGTTTAACTCATTTACCCACTATTCAACTTTGGATGGTGAGTTTTTAAGTTTCTGCCTCTAGGACTCATGCTGTTTTTCTTACATCTCAATATTTTAACAATTAGTTTTACTGATAAATGTTTTTACAAATGGAAAAAAATAAAAAATAAAAAAGATAAAAAGATACTACTGGTCCCAAAAGCTGAACATGAAGAGACAGATAGAAATTATTACTGGTGAATCTGAGAGGAAAGAAAGAAAGAAAGAAAAAAAAAAAAAAAAAAAAAAAAAGAATATCCATGAATATCCACTGACCTTTATAGAGTAATGAATAATCCTATAAAGCACTCCATCAATTATGTTATTACAATGTTGAGGAGAGGAGACAACCCAAATCTGAAGATTACCCAAATTACCTTCTTACCTGTAAGGAACAGCATAATGACAGGGCATAAAACTTCGTGAAATAAAAATATAAACACCGTCTCCCACAGCATCCTCACAGTTACACTTTGGAAGCATGGTCTGGACAAACAGGTAGTGAGGTAGACTGTAAACTGGCTGAAGGGAAGAAGCCAGAGGGTTGTGGTTAATGGGACGGAGTTGAGCTGGAGTCCTATATTTAGTGGGGTCCCTCAAGGGTCAGTACTCAGCCCAGTATTGTTCAATATATTCATCAATGACTTGGATGAGGGAATGGAGTGCACCAGCACCAAGTTTGCTGATGACGCTAAACTGGGAGGAGTGGCTGACATGCCTGAAGGCTATGCTGCCCTCCAGTGGGACATCGACAGGTTGGAGAATTGGGTGGGGAGAAACTTATTGAAATATAACAAGGGCAAGTATAGAGTCCTGCATCTGGGCAAGAACAACCCCAGACACCAGTATAAGTTGGGGACTGCCCTGCTGGAGAGCAGTGAAGGGGAGAGGGACCTGGGGGTCCTGGCAGACAGCCGGATGACAATGAGCCAGCACTGTGCCCTTGTGGCCAAGAAGGCCGAAGGCATCCTGGGGTGTATCAGAAGGAGTGTGCTTCGTAGGTCGAGAGGGGTTCTCCTCCCCTTCCGCTCTGCCCTGGTGAGACCACATCTAGAATATTGTGTCCCATTCTTGGCCTCTCAGTTCAAGAAGGACAGGGAACTGCTTGAGAGAGTCCAGCACAGAGCCATGAGGATCATTAAGGGAGTGGAGCATCTCCCTTATGAGGAAAGGCTGAGGGAGCTGGATCTCTTTAGCTTGGAGAAGAGGAGACTGAGGGGTGACCTTATTAACTTTTATAAATATGTAAAGGGAGAGTGTCGGGAGGATAGAACCAGGCTCTTCTCAGTGACATCCAATGTTAGGACAAGGGACAGTTGGTGTAAGATGGAATGCAGGAGGTTCTGCTTAAATATGAGACAAAATTTTCTTATGGTGAGGGTGACAGAGCACTGGAACAGGCTGCCCAGGGGGGTTGTGGGGTCTCCTTCTCTGGCGACTTTCAAAACCTGCCTTGATGCATTCCTGTGTGACGCGATTTAGGTGTTCCTGCTCCAGCAGGGGGATTGGACTAGAGGATCTTTCATGGTCCCTTCCAATCCCTAACATTCTGTGATTCTGTTATACATCAGAAAAAGGATTGTTGCAGAGCCACATAAAGGAAAAAAAAGATAACAAATATTTAGACAAATGAGTCTACATTATTTTTTCAATTTCTGTTGCTTTTCTGGGCAGTCTAGATATTGGAATACCCAAGCAACTAGGATCATATCAGATCTCTCAAGTGTCCAGTACAGAATCACAGAACCACAGAATGGCTGAAGCTGTAAGGAACCTGTGGAGACCATCTGGTCCAACTCCACTGCTCAGTAGTAATGCAGGTTGTCCAGGACAGTGTCCAGTCATCTTTTAAAGATTTCCAAGGAGGAAGATTCCACAACCTCTCTGGGCAACCTGTACTCTCTGGGCTCTGTCATCTACACAGTAAAGTGCTTCCTGATACTTTGGTGGAACACCCTGTGTTGTGCCCATTGTTTGTGCCTATGGTAGATCATGTTATAAGACAGGTATCAAATGCATATTATATTTTACGTAATTTGTTATGACTGGTCACATGGCTTCCAAATTTCAGCTTAGTTCTAAATTAGAGACTGTTAAGCTTTACAATAATGTACACCAGCAGAGTATTTTGAAAATACGATTCCTACATTAAAATACTTCAACATTCTTACTTAATGCAGCTTTATATGCAAGTTAGTTACTGGTCTCATTTTTTGTTAAAGAACTTTTGAAACAAATAGGAAGCAGATATGCTGGACACACAATACAATATTATCAGATAATGCTAAAGTAGTAGATGTCATATAGAAAATATTTCATCAATATGGCTTCATAAATGATGACAACTGCAACCGACCTCCTATGTGATCTTCTATCACAGACTTTGTGACTGTCTGCAATGACTAGTTCCATAGACACTCCAGTCACTATTCCTCCCTTCCACATTGTGTAACAAAGATAAAAAACACCTGTTTCCCCCAACTCTATTTCCTCTATGAAAACCAGCCTTTATTGCCTAGAACTTTGATCAAAGACATCTAGACCTAAGTTGTAGTCAATTTTAGTATTTGAGAGATCAGAGTTACATTCTGAGTAGATTTAACCAGCAGAATTAACCAGAAATGAAAAGCAAGTCTGTTCTTAAGTGTTTGCAGATGATTTATAATCCAACAGTGTTTTCAAGTATTTCAACTTCTTGTTTTCCATTATATTATGTCTGTGTGTTTTGGTCAAAAAATATTGCTCATGGCCCTAAGCAATTGCTAATATTTAGTAAGTTCCTTGAGTGTACTTCTTGATAACCTGTGTGTCATTTTATAAATGTAACTTCACCATACACTGCATAATTACATTGCAAATGTTAGATGTCAAATGTTAGATGTATTGAGGCCAAAGTGAAATGCAGTTTCCTTAAGGACTTTTGACTACTTATAAGAGGTTAACTAAAAAGGCAATAGTAAGTAATAAATTATTGAATATTATAATCGTAGTTCAATCTACTTTATAAACACTAAAGTATTCTTTAAATTATCATATATGTATATTGGTGGATTTTTTTTTTTTTCTGAGCAATACCTAAAAAAAAAAAATTGTACTCAGATTTATTTATTTTTTTCCAAAATCACATTAATTGATTTTTGATTAATTGAAAAGATATAATTGAGATGTATCTGTACTATGTTGTGGTCCCAGTTTAAGGTTAGAAGCAATTAGCAAGTAGTTTAGTGGTACCGTATCTTCTACAGCCTCCTGGAATTCTCATGCAAAAACAAAAAAAAAAAAAAACTAAAACCCTCCCTGGTATCTGACATAATAGTGTGACAGATTTTTGGATGACTTGGCAATCCCAGGTCTTAAAGAGTAGTGTATATCATTTTAATCTGCTTATAACTGCATACATAAGGAAGAATTTAAACCAGATAATTTTATGCCTTGCCATATTATTTCAGGATAAAATAAGAACAATGTATGCATATGTAAACACACACAAGAGAAAAAGAAAGGAATACAGGCTTTAATTCTGAAATGCTTTAGAATTATTTTACTATTTTAAATATACAGACACATAGAAAAAGAGATGGTAAAGCAGCCACTCTGATTTGTATTATGCAAAATAAAGCTTTGTTTAATGACACAAAAGACAAAGTTTTAAGGGAAAGAATCCACTAACTTGGGTTTATGGGTAGCAGGCTTAAGAAATGAGAATCATATTACTGAAGTATAGTTGCCAATTATAATCAGTTGCAAATAAATCAGTTGTGAATATAATCATAAGTGAAAATCAGTTTGCAAGTCCCACATAGGGTGCTGGTATTGCATCTTTTCACTAATCAATCCAGATAGAGTCTTTTGCAGAAAAATGTTAGGGCCTGTCTGAAGCAAAGTAAAATCAAATTGACTAATAAACATAATAATAATAATAATAATAATAATAGTGAAAAAAAATACAGCAGGTTGCACAGAATTCTGCTGGTCAAACTCCTAACACTTTGTAATGTATCAAAGGATAGGGTAATTCTAAGGATGTAGTTTGATTTGTCAGAGACAATATTTTGTTCAAAGCTGGGAAATTTCTTGAAGAGTAGCTTTAATGAAATAAAAGTTTTTATAAATTAAAATGAAAGAAGAGGGTATATATTATATTCCACATATGTATATATATGGTATTCTTATCAGAATAAGAATTTCTCTAAGTATCATTTCATATGTAGGGGAAAGACATACAGAAGGAGGATGAAAATTAATAGAATCAACTGTTTTCTTCCCTGCAGGTACCCAGAGGAAACTGCACTACTTTCCTAATTCCTAAAAAAAATAATAAGAAGTCTAATTATTTTATAGGGGGAAAACAAAACAAGACAACACCCCAGAAAACATTGATAACATGTTCTACTTCACTTAAGAGTATACCTGGACAGATTTGTGTAGATTATTGCAGATCATCCCACCTGACTGGACATGAGACAGCATCTGTAAAACATGCCACACAACGGTCTTGATCTTGTCTAGTATGCTGAGCTACTACTTGCAGCATAAATGTGTGTGCCAGAGTGATGCCATGAGATCTTACACATGTGGTACATCTGGCACTTCCTCAAAGGCAACAGACTTAGTGTACTATGACTGTGTGATGAGCACATCTGTGCATGAGAAATGGAGACAAACATATGGAAAATTTATTGTCTGTGTTGTAGTTCAAACCAAGGTAAATGGCCCAGCAATCCCAGAAGAATTGTACCTGGAGTTTTAGATGGGAAAGGTATTCGCTGGTGGAAATGCTTGGGTGTGCAGTAGTTTCTCATGTACTTTTTCTTGAAACAGCTTGTTACTTCAGGTCCAGTACTGCTTGACCTTCACCATTGAGTTTCTGGACCTGGAGTAAAGTGTGTCCTAATGGAATGCAATATAGTGTACACCTTTATGTCCACATATAGAGTTTTATGTGCTTCAGCTGAGAAATAAACTGCCCATGAACTTCAGTGGAAGCAGAAAAAGTCTGAAATTCCATCTCCAGTTTCACCCTATGTACAGTTTACTGAAATGTAAATTAAGATAGACTGTGGTATCAATACTAAAATGACCATGGTGTCTTTCAAAAATACAATACATAATTTCAAGTATGAGTTAGTGGCCTTTCAGAATGGCTTGTGGTAGAGAACAATTTTATAATAGAAACTGTAAGGTAAAAAGAATTTTTTTTTTTTTTTCATATTGAGTATAATTACTTTCCCTGCCGCAGCAGGTTCTCAGCAAACAAGTAAATTTGATCCCATACATATAAAGAGGATCAAAAGATGCTACATAATCAAATTCAAGAATGACAGTAATAGCACTGTATATTAAATTCAATAGTGTGGCTCAGGAAATTCCTGAATCAGTAAATCCCGGGAGAAAACATCTGTAAACTTGTCTTTTTCCATATGTATTTGCTATTACACACTATCACACACAGGAATACTGAGTAGACCTTTATTCTGGCACAGCATGTCCCTTCTGTTCTAGACAGGCTTAATGTAAATGTTCAAAGCTAAATCTGCTCTCTTTCTCCAAGTTCCTGTTCTTCTCATTCTGCTGAAGTCATATCCAGTTAATCCATATGCAGATTAGTAAATTTTATTTCTCATATATCAGATCAATATACTGTATGGTTTGAAGCTCGCCTAACTTTCCCTCAGCTTCCCTGTAGCCAAGCACTATTGGCTTTTGCTGATTTCTGCAGCCACAATGAGATACAGCTCAGCTCTCCTCCTGCCAGTGGGGCAGGTGGTTCATTGCCAGTGTACACTGCAGCCACTGCCACTTCAGTATCTGGTGCCAGGCATCTCCTCTGACAAAAAATTAGCATCCTCAGGAAAAAGATGGGGAAGGAGGATTCAGAGAAGCAAGTACACTGATGCTCTGACTCTCACTCTTCCCTTGCTGTATTCCAAGCCTGCCTTACAAACAAGGAACCTGTGCCTGCTCCTGCACAGACACATCCAACTTCGCTGGCAGCACACCAGGCCAAGCCTTGGCTACCCTGACAACAAGGTGACAGCAGATGGAGGAAGACTGCTAGGACATGGCAGGATCCTATCTTCATCTGTGCCGTTTATGACTAGGAGTCTGCTTTTGCTAGTTGAGGTTGCTACCTACATGGGTACATCAGAGGAGCCATCTGTTTTGTGCTCTAATAAAAGTGCAATTGTTGGGTTGGTGAGAGAAAGTTATATGGTATCCTGAGAGCCATATGCCCATGCCTGCTTGTGTATACATGCACGCTGAATGTGAATCTCTCACCTTTCCAGATGAGAGTTGCTGATTCCTAATACACAACCATTTTCTGTGCTCCCAATGGCTACAAATGTCCCCTCTAACAACACAAAATCACAATGGCAGCAAACAGTGCTATCTATGTGCTAGAGCAGTCAGAGCAAGCTGCATGTTGCATGGACAATGACTCGCATAGCACAGCCCCGTTCCCTGCTCTAAAGTGCACTGGTGTAAGTAAAACTTGTCTCCTAGGCACACTCCAAAACCTGCAAGGAAGGGCAGCAAAAACAGGCACTTTCTAGCATTATCTAGCATTTCTAGCATTATTATTAATAGGTCTCAGCTCCTATTACAGTTGTACCTGAGAGACCAGAACTGGACGAGGCCTGTGAAGGTTCTCTGAAGCCAGGAGACTTCTCTGAAGGCCAAGGCAGCAGCAGGCAGTGCAGCTGAAGTGCAGAATTGATGGCTATCATCTTTCTGTTGGGAGTGTAAGCCAAGACTTGGTGCATGAGGTTGCCTGAGGTGGTGAAGTTGAAGTATGAAGATAACAGACCTTGTATGTATTTCCTCTTTATGCACTGGAAACTGCAGATAATCTCTGTATCCTCTCCCTTAGTTACTCCCTGATGCCTTTTGCTGATATTGTCAGGTCAGACTGTACACAGGCCTTTGTACTGGGCTGCAAATGGACCAGATTTGTTCACAGTTGTTTATTCTGGTAGGATCTCAGACTGAGGGGAAAACTATGCAAGATGAAAAAGTAGCAGAAACAAGTTATCCTAAAAGCAGCTTCTCAGGATAATTACGATGATGGCATACTTTTATCATGCATCATATAAAGAAACATCCTAATCACAAGTCCAATATGAGTAATATAGGATATGCTTACTTTCTCCTGTCCAGTAGAAAACATTTTATTATTTTATTATTTTATTTTGTTTATTTTCATTTAATTAGTTTCATTTCATTTCATTTCATTTCATTTCATTTTTTAAGTGTACCTGTATAGTCATGGTCACTATCTGAAATTAAAACCTGGGTCTTCAGTACTGCAGTCTCTATCCTGGCAAAAGTTTTTACTACAGTTGGTTTGGAAGAAAAAAAAAAAACAAACACCACCACCACCACCAACTGTTTTGTCAACTTCTAAGATTTTCTGAATTCATGGATAGTTAAATTTTTCAGAGAAGAAAAAGACATATGAAATAGGCTCACTCAGATTAAAAGGATTAGATCATGTATACATAATTGCTTGTATTTATGTATTATGCTTTGACTAATCAGAGACAATATTGATAATGCTGGTGCTGTATATTAGACATTTTGTTTAAAATAGTATGACTATTACATTTCAGTCAAAATGAAGACTAATCAGTAGGAACAATAACAAGTTAGGTCAACTTTATTTTAAATTGCATTTGACTATATTGTAGTCAATTCACTTCTGAGATGCTAAGAACAGCACATGATTTTATCTCTGATTTTACACTCCCCAATGGTCTGCTTATATTTACTGACAGATATACAGCATATTTATACTATGTTTCATAAGCCAGTATACATGTATTGTTCATACAGAGACAGTATTGAGAGGCAAATCTATTCTGCAGCTACCATTATTTGTGAGAAAGACTTTTCTTGTTAGACTGTTCAATGAAGCAAGCTCTTTTCTTCATGATACAGTTATCCCAAAGGGGGGTAGAAAAGCAATCAAAATATACTAACACTGTTGAAAGCTTCCGCCTTTGTTATAACTTATAAAAAACTCATCCTATAAATGGACATCCAAGCTTGGATATCTCACCTGTACAAATAGAATTTCCAGCTAAACAAAGCATCTGTTCCCTGGAAAAGAAGAATGCTCTAAGTAATCTGAAAGGTATTTCCTAGTTGAATCATTTCTGTTGAACCAAGTAGCATTTCATGCTGTACTGATGATCCTTCTACCTGGCATTTCTAGTCTGGCCATTCATTTTAACTTTGAAAGATTAGCTATCTGTTCAGACACACATATTTAAATAAACACACTTCTTGACAGTGTCTTCAATCATTATGTTCAATACATAATGATTGAAGATTTATATAAGTGTATTATATAAAAAGTATAATACACTTTTTATATATATAATTTGTATATATATTTATGGGTTATGCATATTATACACTTGTGCAAATATAAAACCCAGAAGTATCCATGTTTGCTCCCTGGAAGTGTTCAAGGTCAGGTTTGAAGGGAATTTGAGTAACCTGATCTAGGAAGATATAGTAGAAAGCGTCCCTGCCTATGGCAGGGGGGTGGAATTAGGTAGTCTTTAAGATCCTTTCCAACCAACACCATTCTACGATTCTATGATTCTATGATTAATAAAGGCTATGAAATAATAATAATAATAAGAAGAAAAAGACAAGGAATGGGTAATGTTCCCCAGGTTTTCTAGTTTAGGACAAAGATTCTGTATTTGCAATTTCTACATAAATAACCTTAAACTCTGTTTTTTTTTTTTTTTTTTTGCCTTTTTTGTTGTTGTTTTGTTTTGTTTTGTTTTGTTTTGTTTTTTTGTTTGTTTGTTTGTTTGTTTAATGATGAGAGTTCCATTAATGTGTTGCAATCAAAACTATAAACTATACTACAAACATTGAAAAGCAATATGCATACAGAGCTAAGCATTTAAGAGCCAGTGTTATCCAATGAGTACATAAAAGACTTAATAATGAATTTAAAATTGTTGTAGAAAAGCTTCCCAGTGTCTACCTCTTCTTTAGTGTTATGCTCCTCTGGGTCATATAAGAACTTCAGTATGGGAGAAACAAATACCGATAGGATATCATCCCAAAGAATAGGCTATTAAAAAGAGCTACCTCAGTTAAATATTTCTTATATTGAAATTAATAAAAGTCATCATATATATATGTGATCTACACAAACTTAGATAACTAAGGGTGTTATATAGTAGTGGTTTATCCAAACTTGTTTGCGTTTATAGTCATACCAAGGAAATAAGAAGCTATTTTGACTTGCATGAGGATGAAGTATTTTCTATGGTATTAAGTATGAAAGCATATGTTCCAGTCATACTGGCAGGGTGTACTATGCTATTTCTTAATTGGCAAAAAAACAACACAACCTTTGTTAAAGGTAAATTGCTCTTCCTCTTATTTATCACCTAGACTTCATTTGTGCAAGTTTGTCTAACTAACCCAAATTTCAATAAATTATAAAACCTTTTTATATAAGCAGCAACATACAGTAAAAAAAGAGCATCAGTTCAGTAAAGTAAAGAAAAGAGCTTTAAATTGTTTAATGAGAGCTGGTAAAAAAAAAACCTCCACTGAGTAGAACACAACTCTTATCCACCCAAGGGAGCTGAGAATGGATTATTACATCCTGCTAATGGAAGAGGGAAAAGGAAGAAAAATAAGCTGCAGTGTCACACGTCAGAGTACAAAACACAGACAGAACGTGAAGTCCTAACACACAGACAAAGCTACAATCTCATTGGCCTTGCAAACATTTATGACAAGTCTCAAGATTGGAATTTAAGAGGAAAAATACAGAATAAAAAAGGGAGGAATATTGAGAAAGATATATTTGTTCTAACACCATAGTGATTTAAGGAAGAGATATTTTTTTTTCCCCATGAATGAATATAAAAAGGAAAAGAACAGATCCTTGTAATTATAAAGACTATTTTAAGCAGTTTCACCAGACAGAAAATAAAACATTTTTGGCAACAGAAAGAGCAAGAGCTAGTGATAAAGGCAAACATTAATTACTCAATAACTGTTAGAAAACAACACAACCTGACAACTTCAATCAGAAGGTAGAGAATGCACTGGGAAGAAACTGAAACAGGAATTAGTTCAGGAACCAACTACGTTCAGTCTCGATTCTCGCTGAAAGGAGGTGGCTGAGAATTAGAAGGTAGAAGGTAGTGGTGATGGTCACAGCAAGATGGGGTTCACAGTTCTAAGGAAAAAAAAAAAAGGAAGAAAGGGTCTGAAATTAATATTATTAATATTATAATATTATTAATGTAGTAATAATAATTGTAATAATAATATAAAGTTTTATTCTGAGGTTTCCACCCATTTTAGGTTTAGATAAGTGATATGGCAAGACTTTCCCTGGCAAAAAGCAAACAAACAAACATGAAAATTTTGCAGTTGCTGAGAATAAACAAAAGTAGAGGAACAACAGAAAACTGTGCTAAAAATACAGTATAGCTAATCCAGGACTTCTATCAGACTGGGGGAAAAAATGGAATGGATGTCATAGAGAAAATGAAAGCAAAGCTAAAAAATTAAGCATGAGTCTACAGAAAACACAAAATCATCACGGGATAAAACCTTAAAGATTAATATGCAAAATAGGTGATAAACAGGCAAAGACAAGGGATCTATAAATACATCAGAAGCTTGAAGACAATAAAGCAAAATGAAGATCTCTTAAGAGAAAAACATCGTATAACAGAAAAATTTCAAGAGGGATGTATTTTTCATTGACATATTGTCTTTCTTTTTGCAAAACAGTTTGTGAGCAGAGAGTAAATGTAGTTACTTCTAACACAGAAACTTAAAATAAAACGAGATCATAACAGGTATTTAAATATATTTTATGAAATTAAATGGGCAGGGGCAGGGGTGGGAGGAAAGGAAGAAAGCTTCAAGCACTTAACGAAATAGCTGAAGTAGTATCTGAATCATGAGTCATTTGAGATTGAGATTGAGATTTGAGATTTTATAGAAGAAGGAAGTCTCAGGGGACTGAAGAAGGGTGAACCATAAGAATAATGTTTAAACATGGGAAAGGGAAGACCTGAGAAATCACTGACCAGTCACAGTGTTTTCAGTATGTGGAAAGATACTGGGAGAATTTATTAAACAACCAATTTATAAGCATTCTACAGGAGAATAAAAAGGTGATAAAAAACAGCCAACCCAGCTTTCTCAAGAGTAAATCATGTCAAAACAATCTAATTTTCTCCTTAGACATAGTAACTTTTAGTCTAATGGATACGAAGGAAGTAGAAAATGAGATCGCTTTACTTCAGTAAAGGTTTTCACACAGTGCCACGTGAGACCTCATAGGGAAGCCAGAAAAATACGGCCTTATAGACCCAGTCTGAACAAAAGATTTAAACAATATTGAAAATGTGCAATGCATGCTAACACAAGGGATGACATGGTATATACTGCACAGCAGTATAAAAACAAAAAGTAGACCTAGGCCTAAGCAAAACCACTAAACCTTTCCTTGTTTATATCCTCCGGTTTCAGAGAAGGTGTTTATTGTAGGTTTTGAACTTAAGCTGAACTGAGTATAAACTGTGGTTAGAAAATGCATTTTACTTTTATTTAAGGGAGGATGAGCTGAACTTTTTAAAGTATTTTAAGAAAGAGTACTTAAATTTCTGTATTACTTTCTAGGAAGGTGACTTTTGCATAATCTCAGGGAAGATGAGCAACAAAAAACAAACAGAATGAGATAAGAACCAGTGTGAACCTGCTGTGTTATCAGTGAGATTGTGAGGGTCACACAGCCCTGAAGAAGCCAACTTGACACGTTAACAAGTAGCTGCAGTCAACTGTGATCTGCCCAGGGACAAACTATCTGTGTAACTTCAGAGTGATAGTCCCAATGAGGGGATTCCTCCTTGGATGCATGCAATGAACAGCAACTCTTTCAGGCCATTGAAAAACTCCAAAACACTGGCTTGCATCAGATTACCAAACTGGCCAATTTAGCGCCATAGGACTAAAGAGGTTTTATGTTTATTTTATGGTTTTAGAATAATTGGGGTAAACACTAATCTACCTCTTAGGCTGCAACAGCCCTCTGTATTGTAGTGTGAGTTATTATTACAGTAAATAATAATAAGACTTTTGGTCAACAGCAACACAAGGCAGAATTAACAAGCCATGGCCTTTGCAAAAAAACAGGCAGTAAATATACTTGATAAGTCAAAAAGATCTGTTAATGAAAAATAATAGCACAATTCACTTCAAAAGAAGATAGTACTGTTCTCCTAGATATGCCGATCACCTAAGTTTGATGTCCTGAACAGAAAAGAGTCAACCTGAAGAAAGAGGGAGGAAACTCAGAATCAGAACACAAGTATAATTATAAATGTCAGACATGGTTGAAAGTGAGACTCCATCCTTATTAATGGAATAGTGAAACCTAACAATTCACACAAGTAGGGGAGAGTTTTTCATGTTACCTATAAAAACTGCAGTTCTGTCCAGTCATCTGACCTTTTTTATTCCCTGCATTCTACTTTGAAATAGAGATGTGCCATTAACACAAAGTATAGATGTGTCAAAAGTAAATATCAGTCATGGATTTAGTTAGAAAAAGAGAACCTTTAAACATACAAACAGTATGTATATGTATATTTAAATGCCTATGTATATGTACATGTATACATTAATGTTTGTGAACATGAATGTATTAATAACATTTAATATCTGCTGCTATTGATGGACCTCATGATTCTTCATTAGTTTCATGCTAACTTTACTAACCTGCTTTACTAAGAAAAAGTCATCACTGGAGTTGGGTCTGGATCTAACAGCACTGTAGTTCAAGTGTTGTTTTTCACAAGTAAGTTTTGAACTTAAATTCTGTATTTAACCTGAGATTACAAGATGTACTTGACTGGTTGCTACATCTTACACAACTTTGTAAGGTCAAAGAAAATGTGCTGGAGCAGGAAAGGAAAGGAAATGTCTCAGAGGGGTCTCAGTGCATGCATATGATAAAGCAGTAAAAGACATGAACAAGAGATACAGGGTAAGGGGTATTTGTTAGCACTAAAAAGAAAAAAAAAAAAAAAGAAGAAAAGAAAAGAAAGAAAGTAGAACCACCCATGTGATTCTGATGGCCACTCAACACCTCTCTCATTTCTAAAATTTTGCAACAGCCTAGATGAAAAAGTCAGGTGAGTGCACAAGAGGTTAAAAGTCACATTTAGCTAGTATATATTTGAAGTTCACTCAGGCTGAGTGAACATATAATATGAGATCTTTTTGAAGGTTTGTGATGGACCCAGTTCAAATCACTGTTTTCATGAATGATTCAGGCAATGGAATAAGATATGTTCTTTGACATTTTGCAGGTATAGCCAAACCAAGAAAAGAGTAAACACTTCTGAAGACAAATCTGAATCAGCTTGTCAAAATCATCCGTGACTCCAATTTAATAAGATGAAGTTAACGAAGGAGAAAAGCAATATACTTTAAAACATAAGGAAAAATTAAACTGAGAGATAAAAGAAGCAGAATATCCATCTTGTATTACTGTTTTAAAAGAGATTTAGAAGCTTTAATGAACTGCAGATCAAGTCAATGAAACAATATTGTAATAAAAGAAAGAAAAAAAAAAAAAAAGGAAAATATAAAGCTCAGTTCTGGGATGTACTTTATGCAATGAAGGTATGCCTCTCATGTCAGTTTTCCTTAGTCATAGCTAGAATTTTCTCTTCAGCATATAGCACAGCACATTTTATGAAAAGGAAATAAAAAATAGTGGGGAAGACAGCGTAGTAGAATGAGAAAAATAAAATAAAATAAAATAAAATAAAATA
Source organism: Oxyura jamaicensis (assembly GCF_011077185.1). NCBI lineage: Eukaryota > Metazoa > Chordata > Aves > Anseriformes > Anatidae > Oxyura > Oxyura jamaicensis. The sequence goes on from NC_048894.1 coordinate 74,862,567, forward strand.
AAATAAAATAAAATAA
>NC_048894.1:74862592-74880803 GCF_011077185.1 Oxyura jamaicensis
AAAATAAAATAAAATAAAATAAAATAAAATAAAATAAAATAAAATAAAATAAAATAAACACAGCAAAAAACAGCATGTATTTAGAAACAGGATATGACTGTCAACTAAAAGCTGGTGAACACTGAGGCAGGTATTTTTGCAATAAAACCACAGTATAGGTAGATTTCCACTAGAAGACCTGCACTCTGATAATGAATGGCAATAACATTGCATGTGTGATCCCTCTTGTCATTTCATCAGGGAATCAGACTGTAGCTGTTAGATACGGAAAATGAGGCAATGGGCAAAAGCCTTGCCTCAGATTTATAGGGAATGAAGTGAGAGATGGAAAACTTCAGGTATCAAAGAGTAGACTGAATGTTGAATCACAGGGACTATAAAATATTTTAGTCAAAAATCAGTTCATTGTCACCAATACAGAAAAAAACGGGAGATTACGGAGCTGGCAACCATTATCTTCCATGTCACCACAGGTTATGCTAACTGGGTATACACCTCTCGGCACTCGTGTGAAACAATGAATGAGTGGAATGAGTGTAAAAGATGGAAAATAATTTTGTTTTAAATAAAACAAAAAGATCTTATTACCATAAGATCTTGCATTGAGTTTCCTTACATTGAATTCTAAATGAATTTCTGGAACACTTATTCAGGATAACATCGGAATGAAGCAAGAGAAAAATGTCAAACAATAGTTTTCTTCTTATTATTGAGTAAATAGAATTTCATTTACAAATGAATTAAAGGAAAGTGATTATTTTTTAGCTTCAATTATATTCAGATTTTACTGGTTAAATAATTTATTTCTTCTTTAATTTGTTAGTGTATTCTAGAGGTCTTTACAGCTGTGAGGTAAGATTGTAGAGAATAAAAGAGATTGTAGTTGCTAGCTAATAGACTGGAGACAGCATCTTTTCTAAATAAAATTTACTGCCATTTCAAGTAGAAGGGTAAATTTTTGAGAAAGTATTATTTTTTGTTTGTTTCCAAATTATTATTGTTTTTAAAATATTGAACATTCCAGAGGTTTTATGGATAAATTCCATGTTAGATAAATGTGTCCTCTTTCAGTCTCACAACTGCATACGGAAAAAGCAGAATCTAAGGTTGTAAGCAATACTTAGGCAGTGTTACACCATGTATAGGTGGCCCTTCATATTCAATGAATTCACTAATTTTAGCTTAGCAATAAGTAAGTATGCCTTGACAAATATGTTTTACCTCTTCAAAACTTTGACTTAGGGAAGTCAATAATAATGCTGCTCTGTGTGTAATAATTCATTGCAAGATTAATTTGAAGTGCTCAAGTTTCCTCTTGAATTTGATCTAAGCATTCTGCATACCATGATGAATATTGATCTGAAATTTAGAGTCTTGACAGCAATCTTTTCCATGTCTAATAATATTTCTCTAGGACAATGAGGTGAGATGATTAAAATGAATCCTAGTGGCTAAGAGGAGCATGAAATGCAAGGCTATAAAGTCAGTACTGCCAATTTGTTTGCAGGCCATGCCCCTAAGTCAATTGGAATATGTGTGAAATAAAGCCATTAAATGTAATTTATATTCTGCAGAGAAAAGCTGTGAAAATATAATATGTGGCTTCAAACTTTGCCTTTATCATCTCCAAAAGTAGGGTTTTCTAAATAACACTGAAAATTACTCTTTTTTTTTTTTTTTTTTTTGTTCCAGTTTATGTTGGATAAAGGTGACTCCTTTTTCACATTCTTCCTGACAGTATGTACTGCCTGCCTGAAAATCTTATCTGCATTTACTATTTATTTGCCTTTTATTTCAAAAGCACCATCACTTTGTTTTGGTCCTCAATGAGGGCAATAACATGCATCTCTCCAACATTGTGACAAGTAATAATCGCCTAGTTGTGCATCTACGTTTTACCTAGGATTTGCAACAAATATAAACCATTTTAACTCTAAGGTTTCCTCTACTGGAGGAAATACATACTCTATCTAAACCAGGGATAATAGTGTCACGAGACAGGGTTGCAGAGTTCTTCACAAGAACTGCAGTAAATTTTTTGTAACTTTTTTCTTACTAAAACATTTAGTGAGAGGAAATTAGACTTGCACAAAATGAAAAAAATATAGATGTAGTTTTAAAATTCTGTAAAGATACAAAGTTGATTTAATTTGTAGCTTTGAACAAATTATCTAAGGAGATTAAAATTCTTATTTCCATTTCTCTTCCTAAAATGCAAAGAATTTTATATGCATAAGAATGAAGAATACTGAGCATTTTTTTTAGAATTGGTGTTGAGAAACAGATCTTGTTAAAGCTGTCACTTAACTGAGACAAATGATCTGTGCTATATAAAAGTCAGAGTTCTTTAAATCTGACAGACACATCACATTCTGTTAACTTACACAATATATTTTTACTATGTAGGCAATTATCCCATTACCATTTTGTGAATTTAGATTAAAGAAGAGAACAGTCTTGTTTAGGGTGTTGAGCTATATAAGAATATGAATGTATTTTCATTTGTGTCAGTACAGTTGTGTGCAGAAAAGAGGGAAAGAACCAAAAGAACAACTCAGCTATGCAAGAAAGAGGTTAAAATGAGAGCAGTCTGATTTTCCTGTGTTTCTTTCTTGAGTCTATTTTTCCTGATGCATTATACTGAAGATCAGTCTATATTCCTTTGAACAGATCAGGACAATCTCTAAATATGTGCATGTCAACTGTTGTCTAATCCACATCTAGTATGGACTGTTCTTGATAGATTATGTCTCTACCCTTTCCATCTTATAAATGCAAATCTACCAACTTGGCAGATTTAAACAGGTAGAGCAGATGGGAAAATACATTTTATTTTGTTTTGTTTTGTGTTCAAGATACTTGACAAGTTTGTTTCAAAAAGAATGTTATTAAATATGGTCTCTTTTGCATAAAATTAGCTTTTGCGGAGTGAACTGTTCATTTTATTTGTATTTCAAATTATCCCTGCTCCCTGAATGTATAGAAAAACATAATTATACTCAAGTTCTATTTCGAATAGAGCACCAGTAGTGCACTCTCTCTGTTTGCTGCCTGTAAAATCCTGCGTACTCTATTTTTTCATAAGGTCTGGAGTTTTTTCACTTTTCAGATGATAATGAGTCAATAGCATTTAAAACTAAATAAAAAATAAAAAATAAAAAAAAATAAAAAAAGCATGAATTAGGAAAAAAATTGCAACTTCTTGCTTAAGCACTCAAATGAGCTCTCAGTTCTAATACAATTTTTTAGTTTGCAAACCATTATTTCTTTATCCATAGACTAATACAAAAGTCAGGATTTCATTGTGTTTCTATGCTTATTTCATGTTTTTTCTTTGTTATGATCATAGAACCGCTAAATTACAAATTACGGAATAACTCAGGTTGGAAGAAACCTCTGGAGGTCACCTCATCCAACATCCTGCTTAAAAAAAAAAAAAAAAAAAAAAGGCAAAAAAAAAAAAAAGCGCCAATTTAAATAATGTAAATTAAGGTTTTATCCAGTCAGGTTTGAATATATTCACAGACAGACATTCTGCAAGCTCTCTGGGCAGCCAATTTAACTACCTTCATAATGAAAATAGATTTCCTTATATCTGTTTAGACTTCCCCATATTGTAAACTGCATCCATTGCCTCTTGTCCTCAGAGATTCTGTCTATGTTTTCTCTGTACCCTTCCATTAGCTTGATAAAGGTGTTTATGAGACCTCCACCTTAGGGGGGTGTCTTCTTAAACCCAGACTCATCTCTGTTGACCTCTCCTCATGGCATTTCCTTCAGCTCTCTAATTATCTTGATAAATATTTGCTGGACTTGCTTCAGTATGTCAATGTCTTTTGTGTGGTAAGGAGACCAAAACGGGACACAGTACTCCAGATGTGATGCAAACTGCCAAAGAGAGAGGAGGAATAACTTCCATGGAATTGCTGGCAACACTCTTCCTAATGCAGCCCAGGGTGCTGGGGCCTTTCCTACTGCAAGGAGACATTGCTGGCTCTTACTCAAATTGTTGACCACCAGGACTCGCATCTCTCTACTAAACTGCTTTTTGTTCAGCTGGTGGCCAGGCTGTACTGTTTTGTTAGATTATTCTGTCCATGGTGTGTGCAGGACTTAGCATTTACATTTTTTTCTACTTTATCAAGTTTCTGTCATATCATTTCTTCTGTTAAGGTCCCTTTTTTTTTTTTTTTTTTTTTTTTTCTTACAATGTGGTATCATCTGCAAACTTGCAGTGGAAGCATTCCACCCTACTGGCAAATATATATATATATTTTTACATTGCTACATGACTTAAATGCATTCTTAAACTCGTTACCATTTCTTTGGTCAAATTTCCATTGCACTATGTCTCCATTTCTTTTACGCAGCTTAAGATGGCTGTCAATCACTGTCAAGGCAGCCATTACAGGCACAGGGAAGACATTCAGCTGATTAGCCATCAGGAACTCTCCTTTTCCTCACAGGAGTGGCTAGTTCCATCTTAGTCCTTAGCCTTAACCTATCTCTTCTGCTTGCTGTTACAGGAAGGTATGAACCTCCTATATGGTCTGTATTGTATGTAACCTGGTGGAGACATCTGAGATAAAATATGAAATCTCAGGTGCTTCCAGATGAGTGTTGAAAAAAATTAAATTGGGCTCAGATTGTCATGACTGGGTGACTTTAGAGACATTGTGTACCTGTGCATTTCAGTTTGTTGCAACCTGAATTTAAGTATCAAACTGAATCATACCTAGTTTTCAGCTTTTTTATTATTTAAGACCTATAAATGAGATATAGATTAATTTCTCTGCTTTGAATAAAAGTGCATATATTACAAAAAAAAAAGGTGTTGAAACAACAATTAAATTAATGCATTTCAACACTGATTACCCATAAATATAACCCATTTTACCTCACGAAGATATCAAGTAAAAAGAAAGATGTAATTAATTAAGGTCTTAAAATCACCTAATAATGGTGTTCCAGTAACTGCATTAATAAAATTTGAACTGATTTTAATGGCTGACATAAGTATTCTGATATTTATTATGACATGTTCTGCTTGAATAGAAGAAAAGTCCCATTTCTTTTGATTGAAGGTAGACTGGCATTACATATTGTTAACATAGACATCTACCTGTGCCGGGTAGATTGCTGAGGGTAAGAAAATGCCCTCACTAACAGGCAGTCCTGTCTTGATGTTGATATCTTGTATCCCTGATGTGTACCTGACAATTAAAAAATTATTATTATTATTTTTGAGAAGAGTTTGGAGTTCCTTGAGGTAACAACACTGCCAGTACAGTGAACACAGCAATATTTTTTTGTGTGGATCCAGTGGCAGTACGGCAATACGGTTTTGAATCTCAGTCCTGTTGGTATGGCCCTGTAGTTATTTTCTAGTAGTTATTTTCACTAGGACTTTCACATTACAGCAAAAATCACCGCTAAAACAAGCCCAGAAACTATCCCATTAGCTCCTCAAGAACCTCACACTCTGGGTTCATTTTAGTCAATTTAGTCTTTTCTCATGCAGCCAGTTAACAGTAGTAAGAATACTGAAGTTTCCTTTAGCAAAAACTCATTAGGAAGAGCTTAAGATGGACTTATATGTAGGGAACATACCATCAGGTCTCTCTGACAAAACTATTAATATCATGAATCTAGTTTTATTTTATTTCCTATAGGAAAAGAGAAACTGACATTCTGAAAAATCTGGGACTAGAAGATAGATGTATTGTTGTCAAAATTTTATTCAAACTTATAATTCTGACAACTTTTCTGAGCCAGCTGTCAGGGAAACACTTTTTTTGTAGCATGCAAACATGCTATCTAATCATGAATGTGCTAAAAGTTTATTTGATAGATATTTTGTATTAATCAAATATATTAGATACTAGGAAATATTTCCTCACTGAATAAGGTTGTGAAGCATTTGAACAGGCTGCTCAAGGAAGTGAGTCACCATCCCTGAAGGTATTTAATAGATGTGTAGATGTGATGCTTAGGCACATGCTTTAGTGGTGGACTTGGCAGTGCTAGGTTAACAGTTGGACTTCATAATCTTAGAGGTCTTTTCCAACTTAAATGTTTCTATGATTCTGTAAAAGAATTCATCAAAACTGTGACTGGGAGAGTCTTTCCTAATCCAGCTGAAGACATCACTGCAAAGTTCCATGATAGGAGACTCCTATCATCATGCAGACAAGGACTGATCATCTCTGTGAGTTTGAAAGATCTGATTCCCCATATGAACATTGACCTATTCAAAAGATTCTGTTAACTAAGGTTTGTTAAACATTCTGTCTGTGAGTTTGTAAAACATGGTCCTACAAGGTGGCAGCAAAGAGACAGTGAGAAAGGACCTGAGGGTGACAAAGCATGGCAGAGATGGGGGCCTCACCAGAAAGAGCCCCATTCCATGGTAGCAGGGCAAGGCAAGCAGGGCATGTTGGTGCTGGTAGCCAGGTTTAGACAAGAGCTCAGATTGCCAGGCAAGCCCTAAATAAGTAATCCAGACCTGGCTACCTTGAAACATCCTCAGCTTCAAGGGAAAATGGGAAAGTCCCTGATTCACAGGGAGATCAAAAGGGAATTCCTTGCACAATCAGCCACTTGGCTAAGTAAATGGTTAATCTTTAAGTAGAACTTTTTTAAGCTACAGCTGCTTTCAGAAACCTAAAAAGGAGAATGAAATCCATCTTGCAAAAAGAAACCCACAAACAGAGCATTTCTACTTGTAGCATATTCATTCCGATTTGCTCTGCCCTCCTTTCAGCTTCTATTATGCAAAGATTTTTTTTTGAGTTATTATACAGTAGTTACATTACTATTGCAAGATAAGTGGCAGAAAAAAAAGTATTGTTTATTCTAACAATACTTTTAAGACATAGAAAAATTGTGGAGTAGTGCTGAAACAAATGTTGATATTGTACAAGTAATGTTTTGCTAAGAACCTTTTTCATATTTTACCAAACTGCTGTTAGCTCTTTAAAACTGTCAAAACCAACTGATTGTACCTTCATGTAGTAATTTTGTAATTGGCTCCAAGGCTGCTTCTTCTCAAAATGGCAAATGCCAATAATTATTTGGAATTAATTCCTTCCCTCATTTTTCTAGAGTAGGGCATGCCATTCTCTACATATATTTTGCTGTTTTTAACAGCTTTGTGCATTTTATGCAATGGTTTATAACTCATTTATTTGGCATACCTTATTGCCACTGCTACTGAAATATTAACTTTATTCATAAAGAAGATAAAATTAAACCGATATAGGAACAAAAACAGATACATCTTACTAACTGTAACAATCTCTGTGGATGCCACACTTTTCTAATATTTTCACCCTTGCTGTTATAGCCTTACTCACTTCACCTTCCTAATGTCTAGTGCATGTATACATCTCTTACTGCAGAAGAACCTCCCAGGTTTCTCCTGCAGAGACCAACCTAAAGTCCTTGGAAAACTCCATACTGTGCAAGTTGTAACCACTGATTTCCTAGTTTAGTGCCAAAGTTTAAACCCAATAAGGAATAAAAAACAAAACCCCAGTCCTACAGATTGTACCTTTATTAATAACTTAAATAGCCACTTTGTTCATAACTCTTTACACTTTTTTTTTTTTTTCAAAAATAACACTATGTAGAGAGCAAATTTTGCAGCATTTCCATTTCAAATACTCTAGATTTTTCTCATAATTTTAGCCAAGAAAGTCACTGCACAGCTTAACATGAAGGTGACCTTAGACATTTACTACTGTTAGCAGCCTGAGAATACCTTTTAGATGTTCAGGGTTTTCTGAAGTCTGACCTAAAATACTGCATATTACACTGGGATTATTTACTTCAAGTTTAAATTACTTTTCAATTTGTGTTTCTCATGTCATATTTTGTACTAGTAACTTTATCTGGCATCTTATTTTAACATAAAACCGGAATAAACCAGTTTACAAAATCAAGAATTGCATTGCCCTTTGTGTCCTTCCCTTTGTATTTCCATTCTAATTTCCTCGCTGTCATTTTCCAGAAGCTGCAATACTCTTGGGCCTTGAACAGGCCTATTTGAGAGCTCACACAGCCGGTGGTAAAACATTGCAGGAACTTAGCATGGAGTGTTCTTTGAGGATAACCAAAGGTGATACCATTGTGTCAGCATAAATTAACTATGTTATCTCTGTAATACCAGATATAATGTGAATTACATATGGTGCGGGAAGTGAAATTGAACTAGTTTGTTCTTAGTACCTCATTGTGCTTTAGGTTCTCACCAGATTGATTGGGATTTACTGAGGAACTGATTATCTGGAGTATTTGAAGTAGATATATGTTACTTTGAGCGCATTTTATTCTCTGAGGTCCATTAGCTAGCATCAGAACCAGTTGTGAAGACTGGACATTTTTTCTGCACACCTCTTGCAAGGATAATTGAAAACAACAACAACAACAACAACAGTATTTTGGTTTATTTAATTTGATATTTGAAATATGTTTTCATATTTGATACTTAAGTCATCACATAAAACTTTGTCACAGTCTTAATCAACTATTCTAGACATAAATATTACTAAGTTCTTTTATTGGGCATTCACACCAAAAGTAAACTGTTTCTGTGAGAGCAAGCACCATAACCAAAAAAAAAAAAAAAAAAGTCAATAAATGATAATTTTTAGAGAGAATTTTAAATAACCACTCTGAAAGCTAGTCTTTTTTTTTTTTTTTTTTTTTTTCCATGGTGAAAAAAATAGGGAAAAAATAATCAGAGGCAACATCAAGTAGTGATGCAGTAGATATGCAGTGCATCAATATTTAACTGCTTTAGTAATGGGCATTATATATGTTTTTGAATTCCTGTTTAAAAAAAAAAAAAAAAAAACAGGAGTCACAAAAGTAAATGTTAGACATTATCTTTGTCCATTTGTGCAAACCTACTGAGGAATGCACTGAGGATTTCCTAGCAATTGTAGCCTGTGGTTGTAGACAGCTCTCATGTTCCTGCTTTTATCTGAGAGAATTTCCCATTTGGTAAGGTCCTGAAAATGTTGAATCTTGCATAAATTTATGAAAAGATGTCTCAACATTTTGAATTACTGTTACTAGCCCCCTAGGGTTTTTCACATCTCAATTTATTGTTTCTTAAATGTTTTAATTTTACTTGTTCACTTACCAAGTTGTTACCGAACTTTAGGACAGTTAGTGATAGTGGAAAAAAGTGATGCAACATAAAATTATTAAACCTTTTAAGTAATCCTACTGTGGTGTCCCTATTCATTGACTAGGAAGTACTGCCCTGATGCTGTAGCATTAAAACTGCACATTCCACATCACACAGGAAGTTTTAAGGTTGTGCACTGAACATTGTTCTCCAGAAGCTTAAGAGAAGCTAGGATAGCAAAAGGGGTTATCTCAAGAGCAAAATATATGATGATGAGTAACGTGATGTTGAGGACACTGAATAACAACAGCACTGCCTTCCATGGAAATTAATATTATTATTATTAATAATAATATATATATACATTTAGATGAAGCATTTGTGTGTGTGCGTGTTACATGTGTTACTTATTCCATAAATGATCCTTGTAAGAAAAAAAATAAATTGAAAATTTACTTCAAAATAAAAAACAAATATCTGATTTAGATGTATTAAAACAAATATTTGAATACTTGCAGCTCTTAAGCACAGCAGAAGAAAGAACAAGAGCATGTAGGTTCACTTTTTCCATGGTAAACTATTGCCACTGTACACGCTATTCTGTTTATAAAACAAAATTCCACTGGATTAACTTGAATACTCACCCAAAATTATTTCTATTTGTCTATTTTAAAATTCATGACCTAAATAAATACTTATGCCTGATCTTGCCAGCTACTTGCTAATGAACTATCACTCCATAATTGGTCTACTTTGAATACATTTTAGTTTATTTAGATGAAGAAAAGTAAACAATGAAAGAATTTAAATAATTTGCAATCAATATGAATATTGCAATTTACTGTAGAATTGCTAGCAACCTGTGGTCTATATATCTGTGAAGCAAAACTGCAGTGATGTTTTGGAATTATAAACGTATATATATGTGTGTTTATTGTATGGAATATTTTATGGTGAATGAATTGCACAAAAATAAATGGCAATAAATACACCAGCTACTGTTTGTTAATAATGGCAACTCCATGAGCCATAAATACTTACCTTAACAAGTAACTATATTAAACAAAAGGGAAAGAGGTTACACATGTGATATGCAATCAGTATATTACTTTTGAACACTAGAAAAGCAGAGATATTCAGGCTTTGTTTTAAGTAGCAAAGAAACAGAGAATGCTAATTAGAATTTAATGTGGTTTCTGAAGAATGACTTGCCATCATGTTTTGAATCTGGTAATCAGGGCTAGCACAAAGGAATGTGAAGGAATGCAAGGCACACTAACACAACAGAGCTGTGGGAAATTGATTTTGTCCATGCTGGAAATTGAATTTGATACCATTGTAAAAATTCTGCAGGTTCTTTTGGGAGGGGAGAGATTTTGAAGTAGAAAATAAAATATTTTTAAAATTTTAAATAATATTTACTCAGGTGATTCTGATGATGATGACTCAATATACCTACTTACATGTAGATTGAAGGTTTATATATTAATCAGAAGAATTGGGGATATAAATTATACTCTTGGCATTTTGTTGAAAGTAATAAATAAGAAGTAGCATTTCCTTTTCACATATACTAGCAATCTTCATCTTTAAATTCAACCTAGCAAGTATGAAGTTGCTAAAAAGTGTGAGTGTAGGATAAAGAGATGTTTGAAGGCAGTCATGCAAAATTAAACTGAACAGAACTAAATAGAACACTGTATGGGAACTACGGACTAATAATCAATCTTTGTGTACTAATGGAACCAACGTAAAATATATAGCCATTAAGAAATATATTCTAATTAAAAGTTCTCTTGACTGGGAATTATTATTGCACCCATGCATAACTGCAGTGCAGTCACATAGACAAGATGGGTGCTTAATATTTTTACACAGAATTGGATTATCCCCTTCAAAATTCACGTAGGTGGGCAAGAGGGATTAAGAGGGAATTAGAAATATACATTTAGTTCTGTTACCAGCAAGTACTTTGCTGTTTCAATGTTTAATGTGAATGTGATCAGCGTATTAACATTCTTTTAATTTCAAATACAAGCAACTATTTTAATGCTCTTAATAAAATATTTTGTCATGACAGAAATGTTTGGACTGTCTCTCAAAATCTCAGAAACCAGTGATCATGATACATTTTTCATTTACCAGTAAAACCGAGGAACAAAGTCACAGCTTTGCTTTGTTTATCTGATTAATTCCAAGTTAAGATGACATGGCAAGTGCTATGCAAATCTTTCTCTTTTGGTATGGAAAGCACCCCTAACTGTTGTAGATCTTACACTGGAATGTTCTTCTTTGCCATGTTATGCAGTTCTTGTGGACACAAAATCCATCAAGTCTGGGGTTTGACAACCTGTAGTCTTCTCATTAAATGTAAGTCAACATAAAACAAGTTTTTGCTTTTTGCATTAAGGAATTATTATTCAGTGTAACATTGTATTAAGTCCATATTAACAAGCTGAAGTCTACAAATAATTATATTTAAATTGCAATCTCCTTAATAAGGAAGTAGGCTATTAAAAGAAAAACAAAACAAAACAAACAAAAAAACTTTTAAGCTCTTTGTTAGAGTCAGCATTGATGTTTGTTTCTAAAAGAACCCCCCTGAGAAGTGATTTGCGTTTAATAACCTGGTTATATAAAATGTTGTGACTGCCAAGTTCTGATAGACTTGTACTTAGCTTTTCTTAAATTGGTTTCCTCGCTTATTCTCAGCCAGCCTCTTCCATAGCCCCCAAAGATTTCTCAATCATTTACTTAATTCTACCACATTTACTTTATTCTACCATCAGCACTGATGTCTGACACATTAACTTGTTTTGAGCCTCCAGTTATGTGGCCATGCTATCCCGCTGTAATTCTGGCACTGAGGAAAGATGTTATGCTGTTCCTGGAGGGACTCTGGCTGGAAGGAACGAGATGAATAGGAAGCCTTCCCATACATGCTGAGGAAGTGTAAACTGGGCAAGAGCTGAAGCATCTGTTATCCCCAGTGCTGGTGCGGACAGCTGGCCAGGGCGGGTGGACCACCTGTATCTGACCCACTTCTTTTTGGTATGATTAGTGAAATTAATGGTGTTATAAGAACTTTTCAAATCCTTAGGAGCCTAGGCACCAAGAATTTAACCTAGATATGCAGAAGAGCTAATACTGCATGCCTGTTCTCTCTTCCTCTATGCTTCTCTACCCATAACAGGGCAGAAACTGTCCAACAGTTCTGTCAAAGGTGAAATATAAAATACATAAAGGTTACTGTAATATAACATCATTTTTCTCCTTTTTATTCTATCTGTGACTACCTTTTAGTAACTATATGCACTTCTTCAGAGACAAAAATAATTCTTACAAATTTTATAGATTTTTTTTTTCTCCTCCAGCTGGTAGTTCTGGTTTTGATGGATTTCTGTTAAAATGTGGATTGGAATTTCAATTAGCCTTGCATGGTAAACTCTATTAATTTAAATTAGTTGTACAAGAACACGGTTGTTGTTATTCAACGCATAGGATTTTTATTTTATTTTATTTTATTTTATTTTATTTTATTTTTTGATCAGAGTTGAACTGAAATTCAAGAAAGCATTGTTTTTGCTTCTCTCCCATCCAAATAATTGAAACAATAGTCAGCAGGTTAGCCTCACAAAAATGCACAGATTTGCACAGATTTTCCTGTAATTCAGCCAAGGTAACCAGTGCTTTTTGACACATTGAGGACAAACTTCAGATGCCTGAGAACAGACACCTGTCACATCATATTTAAAAGAACCAGGTATATTTGGGGGAGAGTAAATGGGACAGAGCAGAAGCATTGTTCATGTATTTCTCAGTCTTATTTCATGAGTTTGAATTCCTAAATCCTGCTTATTTTTAAATTTTGTACGTCTGCTATTTTAGTCCTTACCCTATAGAGGGTTTAGATACAATTTTAAAATACATAGAATGTAAAGGGAGACTCTCTGAATCAAGAAGTCGGTTTTGTTACTTTGCTTGTTGTAAATGCGTTGTCCAAAAGTCGAAGTATTTGGTCTGAGCTGGTAAAATATCAACAGCAAGTGATGACAAATCACTGCACTTAAACACATGAGATCCAAAGACCACTTAACTCAGCAGTGGCCATGGCTACAGAATAATAAAAAGGGAACTTTACTACAGGCCTTGAATCAGGACACTTGACCCTGTTTAAAGAGGTATTAAAGCTGTATATATTTTGAGGATATTGCATCAGTACTGCATCACTGGGTATATAATAAAGTTATCTCCATTTATTTTAGTATAAAAACCTTCTCCTAGGGTCACCATTGAATGGATAACCGTGGACAGTTGTCTGCTAGGGCTAGTGATGTACATCTTGTGTTAATATGTTCTGTCAACTAAAAGCGATCTTGTATATGAAATGCATGTGCTGTAAAAACAAGCAAACAAGGAACTGGCTGCTGAGTCAATAATGTCACAGCAAACAGGAGCTATTGACTCAACAGGGTTATTACACTGCCAAAATTTGATAGCTTAACTACAGAGCAAAAATATGAAACAGATGCTACTGAATAAAAAAAACTGTAAAATTTAATTACTCAAGTGAAAACATGGAAGAAAAGTGTAGTCTGTCATGAGATGTAGATTAATTTTAAATATTTTGACATTTAAAATCAGTTTTCAGTAGAATAAACTAACACTTAGAAAGAATACCTTTTATCATACTTTTAATCTTGCTATAGTAGGTTGTCAGGTAATGATAAAGCTTTGTCTTTTTTATCTTTCACTGTGTTCAAGCTTGGTATTCTGTTTTTATGATAGCCATATGAGAATTTTCTGGAAATTAAGAAAAAAAGACAAAGAAAAAAGAAAAGAAAAAAGGAAAGGAAAGGAAAGGAAAGGAAAGGAAAGGAAAGGAAAGGAAAGGAAAGGAAAGGAAAGGAAAGGAAAGGAAAGGAAAGAAAAGAAAAGAAAAGAAAAGAAAAGAAAAGAAAAGAAAAGAAAAGAAAAGAAAAGAAAAGAAAAGAAAAGAAAAGAAAAGAAAAGAAAAGAAAAGAAAAAAGAAAAGAAAAAAAGAAAAGAAAAAGAAAGAAAGAATTCTAACTCTCTTGAGTCAGTTAACTCAGTGTCTAAGTAAATCACGTCTGTAGAGTTGCTTTTATTAACTGTCACAGAGAAAGCTGTAACTCAAATTTCAAAAATGTAACTTAAATGTGTAATTTCTAGAAATGTCTGGACAGGGAATTAAATGTCTGTGAGTTCCAATATGGTTAGACAATATTCAATATTTTATATACATAATTTCTCAGGTCCTTTTTTTTTTTTTTAAGTAGTTTAAATAGGATTGCTTCAAATAGATATGAGTACAGTCACACACCATTATTTTCACAATTAAGATTTAAGCAAAAAATGGTTTAAACCAAACTTACAGATATGAGTAACACAATTAATTATTTTGTTCCGATTTCCAGCTAAATTCACTGGCAGATACTGAAGTAACCTATTGTAATACTGGAATATTGTCAAAGAAATATTTTCCAAATATAAAGTAAGATTTTAAAATTTAATTATGCAGTCTTTTTCTATACACAATGTAAAGCAGTGAGGCTGTTTTGACATAATCATAATTTCTTTGAATATATGAAACTGAAATTTAGCTTAACATTTCCAACATTTCATGAGGAACTTTGATGACATTTCAGTACTGAAGGGAACGAACGACACGACTCCAGGCTGGTGTGTAGCTGAAGCCCTTTATTGTCTAATCCATCTACTTATATAGGCTTACCCTATCTACATGCTTTTATCACACAACTTGGCAAAGTTTGCTCGTTAGCCGTTATTATTGTTCACAAGACGATCGCACAGCAGCCCTATCTCCTTTTCGTGTACTGATGAGCAACAGGCCAGACTGCACCTGTTGTTTTTGATCTTCTTGTCTCCCAATTATACCTCCTTTATCTTCAGGCTACGTGACTTTCGCCTCATTCTGCATTTTCCTTTTCTCACTTCATCTCTGTGTCTAACATACTCCACATACTTTCTGACTGATTTCCCACACAGTACAACTAATATATAGTGGTTAACTTATTAGAGGATTATAAGCATTTGCAATACTGTAGAATCTACATGCATGTATGTACGTGAACACAGAAGAACAAATTTCAAACCTTCCTATAAAAATTGCCATGTTTTTCTTCTTTGGATTTAAAAGCAATCTTTATCCCAGTATTGTAATGCAGTATATATTAGTGAAGTCTTATCTCCTAGACACTGTCACAGAACTGGTTATGTAGACTTTAACTGTATGATTAGAAATCAAAGTGATGACTGGTCAAGTCTACCTTCTCTTATAGGGGAACAGACACAGCAAGATTCCTGCAATTAGAGGGATAAAGCAAGAGGAACATAGCATGCTATGCTATGAAAATGTATGTAGCATCTTGCCAAAAAACATATTATGTCTTAGAGATATTAAATAAAACTGGATGCTTTAAACTTCAGTTTTGAGTATCTTTGTATATAATTTGGGACAGGAATCAAAGAAATTTAAGGCATTATTTGTGAGCTGAGGTTTTTGGCTCTAGCAGTAGGGAAAACTATATTAACTCTTTCAGAATGTGTTTTGGATCATAAATAAAAATTACACATAAAAGAAAACATTGAGCAGCTGAGTGATTTAATAACTTTAACCACTCATTGTGGGTAAATCTATTACTCAGGTAGCAAAAGGATTAACTACTTATACCAGCTATTTCATTGATGAATCCTCATTGTTTTCAAAACTAGTGATCTTTTTATGATTTCATATGACATGAATACTATGAGGAAACTAATGATGATCATTTTTTAATTACAAACAAACAAAACCCACAAATAAACAAACAAAAAACCCAACTTTTTTCCTCACTGTTGTGAAATGCCTTTTCAGAGATGAATTGGCATGGAGGAATAAAAACAACAAAGTCAAAGTAGCACTGCAGAATGCAGTTTCCTGTATGAGAGAGTAGAAAGCTGAAGACAAGTTTCTCAGACAAATCTGTCATCCAATGCAATATTGTTTAAAATTGTGCTGAAGAGGAAAAGAAATAATTAAGTTGTCCTTTATTTCCTGAGGAAAAAAAAAAAAATAAAAATAATAAAAAAGTGTGTGTGGGTGGAAAATATGAAGGATCTTATTGGTTTTGACACTGCCCGTGCTTTTCAAAGAAACCATTGTGGACACCTACATTGTATTAAATGCTATGTTATTAAATGCTCCTCTAGAAACAAAGAGGGGAATCACAGAATGCTCTGCGTGACTTGAAAGTGCAACAAAGCTTAGCATTATTTCATTTTATTAATATATTAATATATAGAAAGCTAAGGGCTGCCTCAGTCCTTATACATATTCAATGCTGGCAGATAACAGCCAGCAAATCTCAACACAGTATTGAAATATGGATGATAATAAAGTGTGTATGTTTTACTTATTCTAGTTACATTACAAAGTGTTATTATGTTAAATTTGGAAAGGAAGGTAAGTCTCATCAGGCATTTAAAAAAGCATGGAGGTCAGGTTCCTGATGACAGAAAGTGTTTCACCTCTCTTTATATTTCACTTCACAGGAAGAAAGATCTTAGTATAATTAACAGAAGACAAAGATGGCACATAGTCACCGGCTAGGCACCTGCATACTGGTTTTCATAATAATCACTTATTTTCTCAAATTACTCACTAGGACTAACATACCTCTCTATTTCTAGCAATTTTGCTTTTATTTCTGTCTTCTCTTCAAGCACATACTTTTTTAAACTCTAGCAACTTCAGAACCACTGAAGTTCAATAAAAACAAAACAAACAAAAAAATAAATTTAGATGTGATGCATAACATGCAGTGTATAAAATGTACTCCATTGTTTTATGTTCCTTGCTGATGCTCCTGAAAGACATGACACCATTTTTACATGACTGTGAGGGATGAAAAGGTTCATTTCTTAGTGTTGATGAGTATGGTAGATACTTCTAGACCTAGGAGGAAGAAAAGACTCCTAGAACCCTGATGACCAGATCAAAAAGTAATCTATTCCTGATCATTCTGTGAGTCATTTTACATGTATAGGGAAAGCAATAACCTGTGTACCCCAATCTTTTCTCTGAATCCCTAATCCATTTGCCCTTTCCAGATGTAAAAGTTGAAGTTTTGGAACTGCTTTGACCATTAAAAAGGAACAGTGCCTGAAGAAATTATTCTGTTATTGGATGTTTCATAGCAAACATAGTAAAGAAGACATTCATCTCAAGATACAAAATGATAGGCAGGCAGCTTTTCTTGGTTGAAATGAGAATGGACACATATTAAAAGGGTTAGTAACACCTACCTTCTCCCTACTGCAGAGAAAAGGGTAAAGGGAAAAATAGGAAAAAAACAAATAACCAAACAAATAACAAAATAACAACAACGAGAAAACAACAAACCAACAAACCAAACCAAACCAAATAAACCATCCAACCAACCCCCTCCCCCCCCCAAACAAACAAACAAAAAAAAACAATTACCAAAAACTAAGGAAACAAAAGCTGGAGGCCACATGTACTGTTAATTCAGCAGAACTCATAATTGCTGTCAGATGAAGAACAATACTACCTCTTCTTGACTGCTGATGCTATACAGAAATAAGACAGAAATATTCACTGACTGTCATGATCAGTCTCAGAGATGCTGAGGTATTTATGGAGCTTTGTTATGTGTCCTAGGTCATTGTAGAGAATAGTTTCCATCACGTAATATCACAATATCTTTGTAGACTTTTCTGAGGGATGCATTCTTTTCTTGATAGAGCCCTATTTCTCCTCCACAAGACCTGTGAGCTTATTTGAAATCTAGTGGCCAAATCACTTCAGTTCTCTTTTCCAGAAAACTTAATATGGCAAATGTAGAGCAAAATTCTTTTGTCAATAAACAAGCGATTTTTGCCCTATATCTGAATACTTATATTGATGTTATATCTTGTTGCCACAAAAAAAATAATAAGAAAAAAGAGAAGAGAAGAGAAGAGAAGAGAAGAGAAGAGAAGAGAAGAGAAGAGAAGAGAAGAGAAGAGAAGAGAAGAGAAGAGAAGAGAAGA
>NC_048894.1:74885803-74945826 GCF_011077185.1 Oxyura jamaicensis
AAAGAAAAGAAAAGAAAAGAAAAGAAAAGAAAAGAAAAGAAAAGAAAAGAAAAGAAAAGAAAAGAAAAGAAAAAAGAAAAGAAAAGAAAAGAAAAGAAAAGAAAAGAAAAGAAAAGAAAAGAAAAGAAAAGAAAAGAAAAGAAAAGAAAAGAAAAGAGGACAAAAATGATTGCAAATATAACATGAAAATAACAGTAAAGCTGATTTACACAAACCAAGTAATTTATTAATACATTCTACATATTCTTTTACATATATAGTGTGAAGTGGCATAAAATTGTTGGTGAGCCTTAATGACAAAGTATTTTACTGGATTCAGAGCAGAAATAAAAGCAGACTTAGGTGTCTGACATTTAGCATGCCCTGATTTCAACATACATGAAGGAAGATCTATTCTTTATGCTCAGGCTAAACAGCATTAGTTTGAGATAACTTGGTTAAGATCATACGTACCTTTGCTATAGGTACATCATACATGAAAGAGGGTATTGCTGATGAAAGTAAAATCATCTCTGGATGAATATTCCATCATTGCATACATATAGAATGTTTAATTGTATATTCTGTGCCATTTAATCCACACAGTTCCGTGCTCACTTCACTATGCTTTTCCTCATACAAGCAACATACCACTTGTATATATATATTGTATATATAGAGAGAAATGGATGTTAGTTACGATCCTTAGCATGAGAACCACTGTTGAGAATACGACTGATTTAAAAGCAGTTCTAATGGATCTGATTTTCCCGAGACCTTCTAAATATATTTATGATTGCATTTTTCAGGTGAGTGGAAGGCATGAAAAATTAGGAAAGTGCCTGTTCTTACTGAGGAATTATACTAAGTATGCTCAGAGTATAAAATAAGTCATCAGACATGCTCCTTCCTCATTATTCTGGTAAAATTATGCCACATAAAACAACAAATTATATTTGGATACTTATTTTTTTATTTTGATACATTTTCATAGTTGACAGCTTTTCTTAACATTTTTGCTTAACTTCAGTGACATGGAAAAAAATGCAACTGCTTAGAGCCAGACTACATGACAAAGCTTACTGTGTGGGAAACGGTACGTCTCATCTTGTCAAGCCAAACAGGCAGTCTGCTTATTAATGGGATTCATTTATACATGTAAGCTTTACCACAGGCTTCTTGTTATCAAGAACAGCTACTTAAAAGAAGTATGGCTTAAATAATGGAATATACAAGTTAGAATCTGTCCAAATATGAAAGACATACTGTTACTCTCTAAAGACTTTTGACATATGTATCTTGGTTTTATTCCAAGCAGCTAAAGGCAGGATTAGCCTTTGATCTTGTATGAATGTAACAACCTGGAATACAAACATTTTAAAACTCTTGTTTCCTTGTATCCTTCAAATGTTCTGTGGGATATCTAGGTCAGAATCAATATAATACCAAGTATAAGTCATGTTGCATCATTTTGTGATCATTCTGTAGTATTACTGTCAAGAAAGAGCTTCTAAAATATTTTCACTTGGTAATATAAATACTTGCTGTGCACAGATGGGATTCAGGTAAATACATCCAGTCTCAAAATAGCAAAGAGCATTAAGTTATACTTTTTCCACCATGACACATCACCAGTTATGAAGCTTTGCCAGTGCTTAATATTCAGAGCTTGAACTGATACTGTTGCAATAACAGATGATTATCTATGCAGCTGCACATGAGCTGCAGTTCCCTATAGCACACAGATAGTCATACTGTGCTTAGATCTGCCTTCAGCTAGTGCAATTTTCTCCCCAGATTTTATTTTATTTTATTTTATTTTATCTTATATTTTTTTCCCCTCATCTGATGGTTATTCTGACACTAATGGTCAGTGTTCAGGAAACACCAAGTCTATTTCATCTGTTTAATACCCTGCTACAGTCCTGTGAACAGGTGACCTATTCAGATAATTTCAGAATATCCTGTGCAATTTCCCTGACTCTATATCAGTCAACATTGTTGTATTCTGATCTTTCCTGTCATGTTTCTCTCATGTATAAATGGGCTACTGCATAAGTACAGATAATTGTTGGCTCATCTACTACAGAAAGGGCTCAAGGAATATGTTTAAAAGACATAGTTTCCTTCTGTTTACAGAGGAGATTGTTCATGACTGACATTAGTAATACCATTTTCCAAGAAACAATAAAACAAATTTAGAAAATAGTGGGTTCACAATTCTGTCATTTATTACATGAAACAAGAAATATCACAAACCTCAGATATAATTAAAGTGGTTCCAAAATCTAGCAAGAACATTTCAGAACCTTCCAAGCTTTCCGGTCTGATCTATTTGTAGGATACCTGGGCAATTAACTGCCTTTCAACTAGAAATTATTGAAATGTCTCCGCAAGTTTATGGTCAAATATTGAATTCTGCAATTGTATCCAGATACAAATTCTACTGGTTTTTGCTATTCTGTGGTTGCATTTAGCAATCAGACAAAAACAAGAACTTATTTCCAGGCATCTACTGTGTTTACCTTGTTTATTAGTAACTTAAACCTCCAGGTCCCTTAAGCTGTCTTTTAAGATAATGCATCTAAGAAGGAACGGTTATTTTTCTGTCTTTGACCATATATATATATTTCATATCATTCAGCTACTTCTTTAATTGCTGCCTCTGCACCAACAGAATTCCTAGAGAATATGAAGCAGAGTCATCACTTGACTTGAACACTGTAAATTTATCCTCTTCTCCAACTGTCTTAAGACTAGCATAGGAAAATAAGATGTACATGCTGAAGACAATTGGAATAAAGCAAATAGGATTAATGAAATGCAATTCTTTTTCCTTTACTGTCACCTTAATTTCAGGCTATGAGCAATCAGCACTTTTAAAATAAAATTACTTTAATGCAAAACTTGTAATTGCTAGCTACAACCCCAGAGAGAGGCTTTAGTCTGCAATGACTTGCAGTCATTCTCTGAATGTGCAGCAGTAGCAGCAGCCAAAACTAGCCAGTAAGTAAACAAGACGGAGTCATTTGCCACTATTCAGTACCTTGGTACGTCCATATCCTGACTGCTGTGAGCAGTTCAGGTTTCCACACAGCAAGAACAATAAGAGAAAATGAAATGGTGGAATGGAGAAATTGCTTTTCAAGGAGAAACTAAAAAGGCTATGGATCTTCTGCTTGTAGAGGTTAAGTTTGAGAGGGGGCATGACTGAGATGTAAGGATCATGGAGGAAAGGAGAAGCTGAATGCAGAAGGGTTTTTGTTGTTGTTGTTATTGTTTGTTTGTTTGAATGAAGAATTAGAACTAGATGTGTTTAATGAAACTAGAGTTACAAAAGGAAAAAAAAAAAAAAAAAAAAAAAAAAGGAAATTTTAAATTAATGGTAATAATCTCCTGGCACTTCTTGCGACAGTAGTCTGTAAATGCAGGCAGGGTTAAAAAGTTCAGAAAAGGTTAGGCAAGTACATATACAATAGATCTATAAAAAGATACTAAAGAGAACAGGCAGGTAGATACCCTCCAATATCTCTAAACCAACACATGGATTCTGGGGAGTGTGAAGAGAATGGATTTCAGAAAGCAGAAAGGCTTTCATGCTCTTACTTATTGTATCTACTATTTCTACTGTCAGAGTATATGAGTCACATGACCAGCAGGGCAATTCTAACGTTCTCTAATCTTGAAGCCTATTTAGGTCTCTGTATTGTGCCTTACAGTTCGAAAACACAAACACTTTGGGCAAAGGTAGTGAATGAAAACATCAGAAGTGCAAAAGCATCAAAGTTTCCTTAACTACACTTTAGTCCACAGATTATGACTAGTGGGAGATTTTAGGAAACCTTCCCAACTATTTTAAGGGACAAAGCAAAGGCTACCAATCTCTAATGCTAAACTTCATATGAAAACAGAAATAATAAGCCAGTAGAAGATAACTGTCTTAAACAGAGAAAACTCAGAATCCCTTGGGTGAGGCAGATTAAATAAAAGCCTTGAAAATAAAATTCTGACCTACTATTCTTTATTTATGGTGGATTCAGTCCAATAGCATTGCATTTTGTCCCACGAAACTGGCATCCAGGTTAAAATGGACATGCCCCTGCTGATGAAGAGAACATTGTAATTTCTGTTACCTCTGCTATTTATCTGTGTATTTATTCCCTTTCTGGTTGATCACAAGAGTCTGCCATCTACACTCAAGCTCTCCCCTTGCCTTCTATAACTTGTACTCTGAAAGCTTTTCCCCCGAGCAGGCCCAAGTTGCTCTACAATAGTGCTTAACAAAACTCTATTTTATTACTTTATATAACACAGCTCTACTATTTACTTTGATAGTACTACTCTCCTTCTTCCCACTTTATAGGGAATTTTTGTCCATATAATCTAGTAAAATTTCCCCAACTAACTGGAAGCCTATAAAGACAATGTAACTCAAATCTTTATTTGTGGTAGGGAATCTGCCAAGGCCAAGCAGAAAGTCTCCAGTGAAAAAAATCTTATGTAGGCTTATGGGAACAGAACTAGCTCTTCATACATAGATGCATTTTTGAAGGATAATGACTATGTGCATTCATAGTCAGCTAGAGATGTTCTGCTCTGCACGGCCATTATCTTGATTTTTTGAGATAGACTCCCCCTTTCAAGGGAGTACCATAATTATGTTCCGCTAGCTTATAACTGTCCCCTATTGAACATGACATTGTGGGAGGCTGGATGTGAGCTGCTTCCCTTTTTGTGTAGGAAGAATACATTTTTACTTAGTGAAAGATGATTTGCAAGGACCTTTGCTGACCTTCAGTCAGTACAAAAGGGCTGAAGTGAGGACCAAGAACTGGCTTTGTACAATTAAGGCAATGCAATGTATATTTAAATGTCTTCACAAAACTGCTTCTCATGTGTTTGTATGTTTATGTTTTTGCTGGAAGCTTTCTGAAAGTAATCATGATTTTACCTCCAAGAAACTGAACTGGTGGGTTCCAAGGACACAAGTTGCAGATGCTCAGTAGCCAAACCACACTTTCTTTAGGGGAGAGAATTGTGAGATATTGTGTAATTCCCTTGGGAAGTAGCTTTTGATCTGTACAAACCTGTGACTCAGACCTGCATTGCCTGTCTATCTCAGATAGCTCCATCTGTAACCACCTGTACATAAAGCTATATGAAAAAGGGTAAAGAATGCTTTGGGGAAATAGTTTCATAGTTTATTTACTACCCACTAATCTCAAACCATATTGACTTAACATGGAGTTGGTAGATCCTGTATAGTTCATCTTTTTGAATTATTTTTAGATTACATGGCATTTCCTAATTATATTTTAGAGCAAGAGCAAGCCTTCCTTCCTCCTGCCTTTACATCTCAGCCAGATTCAGAAATTTGGTGTAGATTAATGTAAAAGGTTGTTTTAAACTTAATAAATACTTAATTCTATCTTTTGAGAAGTAAGTAAAATCAAAATCTCCAGGAATAACCAGGATAGTCTTAACCATCATGTGAGACTCTAATTTTCTTATATTTTTGGTGTTCTGAATGTGGAGAAATTCCATATAAATCAGTATAGCTAACTTGGATTGGTGTCAAAATGAGTGAAATCAGAAGCTGACTTGCATAACTGTTAGGGTTTGATGCTATCTACATCAAATGGAGACTGAGACTCCTAGCAGTCTGACCATTTGTATATCCATTTGTGCAGCTACATGCATTGGAGAATGTTGTCCCTGTTGTTCATGCACCCTGACTGCTTTTTTTATTCATGTTCTGTTATTTATTATATTGGTATGCCTTCTTTCTACAAACTAACCTTGAATCACTAGTACACCTGAAATACTTCATAAATAGGAAAAGCATTTTAAGTTTGTATAAGAAATGTAGTTCTTGATCCCAATAGATGATACCTAATATCACCCCATGATAAATATATCTCTTCTACACCTACAGGAATAGGCCTGTAATCCTGCAAGGCAAGTTCTGAATTTGCCATCAAGGAGTCAATAGCTTCATAGATCAAACAGCAAGGACTGCATCATTGCAAGGCATTATTGAACTTTGATGAGAAGATAAGCTGCTTAGAGAGAGAGAGAAAAAAAAAAAAAAAAAAAAAAAAAAGGCTTTTTCAGAAGGTTACAGAATTTAGAGAATCTGGCTTTGATTGAAATATAATCAATATGAAGAGGTTGGTTTCAGGACCACAATATTTCTAGCAGTTTTACAAGCATGATAAGCTTCAAACCTGTGCATCAGGGCTAAAACTCAGCTAAAGATCAGTTTCCTGATAGGGCATATGGTGCATCCACTGCCTCCAGCAGCAGTGCTGGATAGTGGGCATCCATAGAACCTTAATGGGTGTTCAGCTTGGTTAAAAGCCAGTACCTTTTCCAAAAGATCATGCACCTACCCCTTTTGACAGATTAGTCTGCAGATATTTTTATATTTTAATAGATTCACCATTTAATTTAAATGGGATTTGTATGCCTTCTCTTGAATTTTATTGACTGTAAAGATAGGTTTTGCTGGTACGAGATGATATAATCTGTAGGAAATAATAATCATTTAGCAACTGTTCCTTGCACAAAACTAACAGCATGTTTTCTCTTAAGAAAAATAAGCATGCAGGAGGCTGAGAATAATGTGTGACTTGTGATACAAGACAGATAATGCTTATGCATCAAACTAAGCTGGATACCTGTAGAAAAGGCTGAAAGTAGTGCGTCTGAAGAGAGAAAAATACAAGCTTTCAGGTATGGTTAATCCTCTGAATTAATTTATTGAGAACATAGTTTTAAGAAACAGAGACTAGTTCCCCCCTCCTCCCCCCCCCCCCCCCCCCCCCCAAAAAAAAAAAAAAAAAGGTAGAATTCTGAATCCCAACCCTGAATATCTCTTGTAAGCTACCCGTGCAGTCCAGTAAAGGTATAGAGACAGCTTTTGGGATCCCAGTGCCTCTGGAAGGCTACCCACTCCTTCATTTCTCAGCTAACAACCAGAATAACTCTGTCTAATGGAACCAAGCTAGAAGAAAATTTCCTCTAGCAATGCCAATTGGAGCTCCTTTTAATAGGCAATTTTACCAAATTACTAGTGCCAATGGGTCTATATGTACTTTTCCATAGTTTCTTTCTTGTGTTCTTGGTAAAACTGTCTACCAGCCCAGCTCCCACCTTTCACTGAATGCCTAGGACTGCCTGTCTTGTTCTCCTTGAATTTCCAGAAGAAAGGAAATACTGCAAGCACATCTGACATCCTTCTATCACCTTCTTTGCCAATTAAAGCTAAGCATTAAGATTCTTTTCTATTTAAACAATAAAGCTGCATTTTGTGGTGGTCTTTGATAATCAGTGTACTGTATATCCTTGCTAGATTACAGAAAATATTTGGAATTTCAAAACACCAGGTAAGAGAGAAAGGGAATTGCTCTCTGAGGCTCTTATGCCTCAGGTAATGACTGGAGAAGGAAGGCAAGAAGCCTGCAACCTTGCACTCTGGTCACATGACTTGCTTACATGCTGTGGAAGCACAGGTTAGTATTAGCAAGGGCCTGCTGCAAGGAAGCCTGCAGCAGCTGTTGCTCTGAACACCAGATTCAAAGGTCGTGGGCTGCAGAGCAAAGGAGAGGGGGAGGGAGACATTAGCTATGAAGAAAGCTGATTAAATTCAGAGCAGATTAGAATTTAAAGATCATGATGTGCTATTTCCAGACTATTAAACATAGTTGTGGGGAACAATTACAGGTGCTTGAAGTTCTGACTACAGAGTGTTAATTAAACACATGGTAAAAAGAAAACTTTGGAGGGTTGAGATTGCAGCCTTGAAAATCCAGATCGTATTTTCAAAAACTAGATGTACTTTTCCACTAAATTAATTTACGTACTTTAATATGGTGGCTACTGTTGACTTTTTTTTTTTTTTTTTTTTTTTTTTAAGAAAGGCAGCCAAATAAGTACTATTCAAACATGGAATATCTTGTAGTAAGATTCCTTTGTGGAATCTATCTCACAAAAACTTGAGATCTGTTAATTTTCTGTGGAAGATCTTATAACATCTCACACCCTCTGAAATTTTATCAGGTGCTCAATTAATACATTCAGTACTGGTACCTCTTCTCTTTACTTATGTTCATATGAATATATAGCCAGAGTTTATCAGAAGGTAGACACTTTGCAATAAGTAATTTCAGATGGATTGATTTATGATTAAAATACGAAAAATGAGTGCATCTTTATCCCAAAATAAAGTGAAAAAAAAAATGGTTCATTTGCCTCTCATTCCTATTGCATTAAAAAACAAGTAGAAATTATCAGAAGTCTATATGCAAGTTTACAACTAGATTTACATAGCAGTTACAAGATTTCTTTTTAATACCTTTTCATTCACATACAGTTTTAAGCTGGATGCCTCACAGTAAACTTTCATCGAAAATTACTGACAGGTATGTGTATTAACTAAAAAAAAAAAAAATCACTTTTAAAATATATATAGAAACTTTCTCCAAAGATGCATATAATTACAATGAAATTTGTATACTATTGCCGCCAGTAGTTTCAATTAATGTCTTAATATATTGGTGTTTTTAAACCAATCTTGGCAATTACCTTTGTATGTTTAATCTTAACTAAATTTTGTGTTTTCAGAAATAACTCCTACTAGATTGCATAAGAAATAAAAAATACACAATGCTATATTACTAACAAGAAATCTGCATATTTACTTTATTTTTTCATGCTTGTTAAATCATAA
The DNA here is from genome assembly GCF_011077185.1 of Oxyura jamaicensis. NCBI lineage: Eukaryota > Metazoa > Chordata > Aves > Anseriformes > Anatidae > Oxyura > Oxyura jamaicensis. Next base: position 74,894,514 of record NC_048894.1, read on the forward strand.
TCTAGCTGAATATATCGGATTGTTTTAATCATGTTTTCAATGGTATCTGCACCTAAAACTATGTCTTCTGCCTCAGGTCAGTGATTATTTTTAACTTCTAATTAATGATTGCAGTTTTGATGCTCAGGACTCAAGCAACTATTGCTATTTTATTTTTCTTTTATTCTGTCAGTTTAGGAAAATAAAGAATGTATTTTATTTTAAGTTGTGCTGGCATTTTTAGATAATTTACCTTTCCAGATTGTCCCAGCATAGTGGTGTGCTAATTCTAAACCTGAACATATAATTTTTCAAAGTTTTCTTTTGAAATTAACCAAGTAGTTCTTTATGAGACAAAATCTGCTTACACTTCTGGGGACAGTGTGCTCCACGTACTGCTCCCTATAGACGACATACACAGAGTCACACCGTGTTTAGCTCTGTGTATAGCTCTGACATTTCTCCAATATCATCTCAGCAGGCTTTATAGCCTCAGAACCTTCTGACACCAGGTTCCAAGGCACACATAACAGAGTACTCCAAAATTTAACAATACTGAGGCTAGTAGTCTAAGCTATTTCAAGCCCTCTCAATAGAACAAAATTCCTCTTATGCCACAGATCTGCTCCATGAGCTCCAGAAGAGATGTGGGATTATGCAAGGTGGATATGGCCACTAGCACAACACTAAGCAGTGAGAAATGGGATTGCAAACCATACTGCCATTGCATTCAGGGGCCATGGATTTTTCCTGAAACTAGATAGAGTAGACACAACCTGAAACAAAACAAAACAAAACAAAACAAAAAAAACAAACAAAAAAAAAAGTACTTAGGATCTTTCAGGAATAGCAAATTGAAGCGAAGTACAGTTTAAGGGTGTTTAGAAGGAGACAGCATTTTCCAACAGCATGGGCTCATATCTCTGCCAAAGACCTATTTTGTTAGACATGTTTAGTTTACATGTGCTTAGACTAACCTGAAAGAACATGCACTGGCACACTTTAGAATTTAAGTTTCTCATTCAAACAATGGGAGCATGGTGTGCTTCTCACTTGGCATGACGTTTAGGTTTTCTTCCTATGGAATTGAACATATGGAAAGTCAGAAAGGACTAGAGTGCATGAAAAACCTCTTCCAGGCAGAGTTAGGATGCAGGCAGTGTATCTACTTAGAACAACAAACCTAGTTTTAGATACAGGTTTAAAAGCTGACAACTTAAGATATTTACACCACCAATCTGAAGCCTAAGAAATCTTAACACCCAAAATTACTTGAGAGCTAAAAGGAAGGGATGTTTGTAATTATTCCTATTGATGATTTCTATGGTTTCTTGCCACATCTTTCACCAGGACTGCTAGTATTGTTCACTGTTGATTAAATCGACTTTAAAAATTGCATTGTGGTAACTGACTTTTTTTTTTTATTTTCCTCATGGATCTCAAGCCCTCAAATGAGTGGCAGAAATGGGGTCTGTAAAGGTATTGTGTTTGTAAACTGAAGATTTGCCCTGAGCCACTAGGCCTATTGTACTAAAAATTATTGGCTAAAGGAAAAAACAAAACAAAACAAAACAAAACATACATTTACCACTAGGTTATGCTTTTGTGCACGCTTGAGGCTGAGAGAGATGGGGTTGTTCAGCCCAGAGAAGACTCTGGGGAAAACTTATAGCAGCCTTCCAGTGCCTAAAGGGGGCCTACAGGAAAACTGGTGAGGGATTCTTTGTCAGCGAGTGGAATGACAGGAAAAGGTGTAACAGTTTTAATCTTAAGGGGGGTAGATTTACATTAGACATTAGGAGGAAATTCTTCACTCAGAGGGTGGTGAGGCACTGCCTAGAGAAGTTGTGGGTGCCCCATTCCTGAAGGTATTCAAGGCCAGGCTGGATGGGGCTTTGGACAACCTGATCTAGTTGGAGGTGTCCCTCCCCATGGCAGGGATTTGGAACGAGATGGTCTTTACGGTCCCTTTCAGCCCAAACCACTCTGTGATGATTCTATGATTCTGTGTATCTAGAGAGGTCACAAACAATTTAGCCAGACTAACCAATCCTTTAGACATCCAATAGATCCAGATACCTAACAAATATGGAAACGCCTCATTAATGGCAGATTTCATGTCATTATTCCTCCCTCCTTCTGCCCTAGTCCCAGCCCCTTCCCCACTCATCTCTTCACAGCTCCTCCACCCTCATACCCAAGCCTTGAGTAGCAAGGCCAGCTTCCTGGGCCTTCACCTAGCCAGGGCCAGGGATCACAGAAAGTGCACAGAAAGTGCACAGGAGGGCCCTGCTGTCACCCTCTGGCCCTGAAAACACTGTCAGTTCTTGTGGGAAATCGGTCCGAAAGTATGTGGAGTATGTTAGACACAAAGATGAAGTGAGAAAAGGAAAATGCAGAATGAGGCGAAAGTCACGTAGCCTGAAGATAAAGGAGGTATAATTGGGAGACAAGAAGATCAAAAACAACAGGTGCAGTCTGGCCTGTTGCTCATCAGTACACGAAAAGGAGATAGGGCTGCTGTACCATCATCTTGTGAACAATAATAACAGCTAACGAGCAAACTTTGCCAAGTTGTGTGATAAAAGCATGTAGATACGCTAAGCCTATATAAGCAGATGGGTTAGACAATAAAGGGCTTCAGCTACACACCAGCCTGGAGTCGTGTCGTTCTTTCCCTTCAGATTCTCGCCTCCAGCAGGCAAGGGGCCCTATCTAGGTTAGTCTGCTTAGCCCTGCTGTGGGCCACCATGCTGTACCCTACCCCAGCCCCCAGGCAGGTCAGGGCGAGCAGGACAAGGGCTGACCAGGAGTCAATCCACAGCTGGAGATGTACGTCAGGTCATGGCTACCATCAAGCGCATGGTATACACATTATGTCAGACTGCTTGGGAGTTGCTTGCTTTGGATCCTCCAGCAGAAGCCAAAACTTAAATACCTCACTAATAACAAGCCACTAATGTATTCTTCAGAGGAACACTTTACAGACCATCTCTGGCTGGGAACTCTATGCAGACGGGTATTTCCAGCATTGGTTTGCTGTTAACTCACATTCTTTAAATCTGCTTTTAATGGTGCTTGTTTGTCTCCACAGCGATGAGGTGGGGGGACATTGGGAGTAACAGGAACTCATCAGGGAACAAATTTCAGGAAAGTAATCTGTTTTCAGTTACCACAGGAGCAACTCCCCAGAACATCAAGTCACCAGCATTTACACAGCACTCTGCCAAGAAACACAGCCCCTGGCTGGCTTTCCTGGCTTTCCCCTTTCTACCAATTTCCCAATTTCTTTAATTTTGCCAGTGCAGGCATTTTGCAGGCCATATCAGGGAGTTGAAGCAGCTGATTAAGACAAGGAAAAACATTTTTTTTTTTTTTTTTAACTGTATCAACCTTTTATTATCTTCCCAGGCAGCCACAAAAATGCTGTTGTGAGCACAAGCTAGGTGATGGCATGAAAGCAGGTTGAACAGCAAGGGAAACACAGAGGAACAGGAACTGGTTTGTCAGAGCCATGGCAACTTAAATGTGGCACAGTCTGGCCAAAGTCTCTGAGCCTGCCCTTGGGTATGACCGTGTCCTTGGATCTGAGACTAGATCCATTACAGAAAGAGTCAGCTCGGACGCTGATGTTCTGACGGCAAACCTAGCCAGTCATTTTCTTTGTAATCAACACATGCAAGAAGCTAATTGCTTCCCAACAGGATCATAATCCCTCCTATCAATATCATAGAATAGAGAAGTAGCTGAAAAAAACAAAACAAAACAAACAAAAAACAGTTAAAACAACAATAACAACTAAACGATGTTCCTATTTTTATTGCTTTTGACAGACACATTTTTACATTTTATTTGCTATCAAAGCATGTGTAGAAAAAATGATGTGGATGCTTTTTGAGATGTAAAAATTGATTATATTGAAATAGAGTTAATCAAAATAAACATGACATACTGAATTAGGAATCTTTTCGTTATCTTACTGTTTGCAAATAGGGCCAAAAGGACTACATTAGTCCTTTCAATTTCATTGCCTTGGAACTACATAGTTAGATAGTCTAATCTTCTCAGGCTTGCTACTTACTTACTTTTATGATTTTTGAATATTACAAGAAGTTAATTCAGTTTTGGCTTTATTCCATTACAAGCGTTAATAAGAGTTAGAAATAGGTTTAGCTTTGGCCCCTTTTCATAATGGGTGTTAATAAGAGACTAAAATTAAGTACTGATCCAGATATTTAATATTGTTTTTTTCATGTTTAGAAATAATAACGTATTTGTTATTCACGCCAATCATGTCATTCACAAAGAACTACAAAGAAGTCATCTTTGATGATAAAGTGCTTAATTTAGAGTCAAACTGCTTTGATTCATTTCTGTCACAGCCTTCTGCATGATCTTCAGCAGGTCATTTAATCCTTCAATTTTCTCTCTGAAAACTGGGGGTAAGACCTCCTTCACAAGGTAAAGAGAATACTTTATGTGTGTGAAGTGCTATTCTGCTACAATGCTTTTTGCCATATAAGCAGATTAACAGAAAGCTAAATTTATTTTACTGCTGGATGCTACTATTATTTTGAGAAGAACTTTACAACTGTAGTCTGATTTCTAAACTTCAACATGAAACCACAAAATTCAGCGTATTTTTTGTTGCTTCATTTTGCTAGGAATTCTCTTTATTATTATTGACAGGGCAAAAATGAAAGCTTCTTTGACACTAGTGATGTAATTGGATTTTCTGACATGTGGAGTTACTGTCAAGAACGAATAGATGGATAAATGTAAACGGCTGTAATAAATATAGTGGTATTATGGCTTTAAGTGACTGACTCTGTTGTTAAAGTTAGCTAAGAAAAACGGTTAAGACAACCTTCATGTCAACTGCTGTCTAATACCAAGATGCAGCAAGTAAAGGAATTTCTCCAGCCTGTGCAAAAGTGTAAATGTAATGGGAATGGTATTTCTACTCCTTTTCTCCATGTTCTATGTAGTTCCATGACATCTTTTACACAGTTGTTATCTTGTTGCATCAAAATTTCAGACTAATTTTCTTCAATTCCCAATATAAATTTATTATATTTAAAATTTTAGTATGGGCAAAAGGAAACGTGCATTATATGCAAAGCCAAGTATTTAGGGTTATCCCAATTAACAGTCTAATCAGCCTAATTAAGAGTCACTTTAGTCCTGTTAAAATTATAATTTTAGTTCAAATTCTATCCAAATAAGATGAGACACCAAAACTTTCTTCAACCTACCATTTGATGTGGCATTATCCCTCTGGATAGCTAAGTGAGTGGCTTACTCTGGCTTGCATACAGCAAGTTATCAGTATCCTGAGTCCTTGTTGGCATGGTAGGTTCTTCCTCCTCACTCTGGGATCCATGACTACGTGCACAGTCCAAACGCTTCTTAAACTCCGATTCTGTTCCCCAATTCATCACCATCGTTGTTAGGGGGAGGAGACAAGAGGGTGTTCACAGTAGCAGGAACTCTGTCTCGGCCTGTTGGTGCCCTCCTATTACCTGCTTGCAGGGCAGTAGGGCATGATGTATTTCTTACGGAACCTATGCTGGCTGCCTAAGCCTTAGAGCTGGTATTTGGGGTGTTTCACCCCAATGCCTTTCCTTCAGGCCTTGCAGGGAGTTGCTCCACCAGTCTACCCTGCTCACACTCCGATAGCCCTTAACCCCTCCAGCTCCTCCTTGAGCTCTGCCACCAGGCTGAACAGGTCATCCACCTGCTCCCACCTCACACACGCAGTGTCTCTGCCGCCCTCAGATGGCAGCAACAGGCCCAGGCACTCCCTGCATCCAGAGACCTGAACTGCCGCATTTTTGAACGGGCAGGGTGGCCACAGGCTTTCTAGAAAGAGTTTTCTGCCTAGTGCAGACCATGGCGGTTTATCTATAGGTAGACAGCGTGTAGATGAGCTATTCTCCTGAGCGGGGAGGGACTCTCTGCCCTCTCCGAGCGCGCCCGTGCCGCGCGCACCGCTGCTCCCAGCCCTGACTGACGCTCCCCGCCCTCTTTGCCCGTCCTGGTCACTCCCAAGGGGCTGCCTCTGAACGGCCGGGGAGTGGACGCTGCTGGCTCCGCCCGCGCCTCCTCAGCTTCCCTCGCGAGGTCTGCCGGGCCGCGGCGGCTGTCTCGGCCGCCTCCAGTGGGTTTGATCCTCCGCTCCGCTGCAGAACGCGTCCGCCCCGGAGCCGATCGCCTCGGCGATTCCACCCAAGGATATCCCAGCACCTCTAAACTCCTGCCTTGGATTTGGGGGCCGTTAGCCAGGCCAACCTTCAGCAAAGAGTAGACATGTGATTGTGCACCTGATTTCCTTGTAGCCTCCATAGTCATGTCATCTAGGATTGTAGCAATTTAGAGAAGATCACAGGGATGAAGCATATATGTAGACAGCAAACACTAGAGTCATCATTTTCTACTACATCTAAGGACTGCACTGCCAGATCTCATATATTTGCATGCAGAGAGTAGGACTGTGGAGGAAGTATCAGCGGGAGTACAGCAGGACATGGATGCCCTTTATTAAGGGTCCTACTGAGCTTGGGGGTCTGGTGGAATGGCCAGGAAAGGATAAAGCAAGCATGAGATCCTCAGAGACAAACCAGAGGATTTGAATTTGTGTAAAACAGCTTCCAGATGGTAACTTAATTCACAGTTGCTAAGGGCTGCAAAGCTCTATGCAATAAAAACACACAATGAGGAATATCAGGATTTTTAGGTACTGTTTGGCAGAATGGCTTAGGAGGGAAGGGATAGGATGGCTAACCACACAGGCTGGTGATGTGAACACTAAGAAAGCCTTGCAGTTGGTAGCCTTGGCTCTGCACTTCTATAGATACTGCCTGAGTTTTAATCCCTGTTCTGTTTCCAGTAGTTGTGTGTGATTTCACAATTAGGTTATTTGAAACAAGGAGAAGTTGAGGATTGCTTGGCTCCAGGGTAGGGGTAGGAGATTTTGATTACAGAATTCTGTAGTACAAAGCTATATTCAAATCACTTAGTAGAAGACATAAAATTATAAACCATAAAATCCTGGATTTCACCCCAATGTAGTATTTTTTTTTTCTTTCAGTACTAAGAAGTACATGATACACATTTCCACCTGCACTTCTCTTTAGTATATGAAGATTCATCAAGAGATGCTGCCAGAAATAATATGCCTGCCAAATATGAGTTACATATCAGATGTGTGACACTTGGCAATAAGCCTTTTGGCCTTTTCTCTTTCATTACAGTTGTTAGATGACTACATTTTTATCGTTCTTGTGTGGGTGGACTACTGCCTTAAACTGAGTTGGAGAAGAAGAATTTGAGGCAGTGCTAACTGCCTAGTACTTTCAGTGAGTTTTGAGGGAGAGAAATGTGATGGCACATGGGACTGCAGCTAGGAGGTCAGGGTATCTTTTGGCACAGAAGAGACCAGTACAGTTTTTATTCAAAGACAAAAAGAACAGATTTTGGTGATGGGAAGGAATCAAGCTTGGAAAAAACAAAGAGGCACATGCAGTCTTGTCCCCTGAGAGGTATCATGTAATTTATACCCTTAATGGTGTCAGTCTGAGGGTGAGTAAAACTGTTTGTGACTCTGAATAGTTGCAATGTTATTCTGCCTGCACAGAATAAAAGACTTTAAACTAGATGTCAGCAAAGGTGTTCTCAAGCACTTTATAGTGATGTCTTCAAAAAAATGAGAAGGGTGTTTGTTGCAAAGGAGAACATGTGTCTGCACCATCTTTAAGCAGCTAGTCTATATTTGTCTCATCTCCTCAGTCTTACCATCTCTTCCTTTAGGCTTGCAGATCAAAATGGGAACCATCAAGTAGGCCTCTGCTATATGCCCCAGTGCAGGAGAGAAAGAGAAGGAAGAATTGCATTTCCCTTCTTTTACTTTCCCACAGAGCTGAACCCTAAAAAACAAATTTCTGTTGATGTGGCAGTGTCTTGCAATGAGCTCTAGATGCAAAGAATTTTTTTGTACAAAATTAAACAATTGATAACTGGGCATACATGAAGTGATTGCCCAATTATTTTACTTTTGTTTCATTTGAACAACACTAAATGGTTTTGGAACTATAGGAATATTTGTTCTTCAGGGTGTGTTCTTACCACTTAATAGGAGATCTAAAGAAAATGTGATGAATTTGTGATGCAAAACTCCATATATCCAATGACAATTCTTCAGCAACCACATTAACCTTTCCTTGTAAGTTATATTAGTAATATGCAAGAATTTTCTCTTCAGATTTCTTGGTTTGCTGCTAAAAGTAATCTAAAGTGCATAAGCTGTTAGGTAGTGTAGGATAGGGAGCACTGTACTGGCAGGAAAGTGATGCTGACCTTGTCTCTCTGTCAGTCTTGATTTACTGGCAATATAGTTAAAGTTGTCACAAGCAAGTGAACAGGTGTTGATACTGAAAGAAAGAGAAAGTAGCAGCTTGACCTTTTACTTAATTTCAGGGACACAGTACACCTGGGTGGGTGAATAAGAGATTTCAGTTAGTGGTAAATCAGAAATTGAAAGAAAAAAAAAAAAAAAAAACTTTAACGATTTTAATCCTTAAAAATATATATAATTTAACTGCATAAAAAAAAAATTGAGTTGACAGATGTATCACACGTACAGGTCCTCATATACAGAAATGAACTATGCTCTCTTTGCTGAACAGCTCCTCCTTTGTTAATGAGGGAAATTTAACAACAGACAGATAATAAGCCCTGCAGCACACAACAGCACACAGCATAGTTTTAAGAGACATTCTAAAGTATATTTAACTGCTTTTACTTTGTGTATGATCTGTTGCATTTCGATGACAAATACATACACAGGTCTCAATTTAAAATAAAAAGTCCTATGGAGGAAAAACTCAACTTTTAAAAGTTTAATTCAGGATAAAGATGCATGCTGTTACTTCTGCTGTTTCTTCTATGATTCTGTAGGTATTTCAGGTTAAATATATATATATATATATATATATCACAACTGAAATTGTTTGATGTTTCATCATCTTACAAATCTACTCTATCAGCAAGTCCATTTGTAAGTAACAAAATATAACATTTCTTCCTGACAGCAAAGCTGGAAATCAAACTTCTTTTCTTTCTTTTTAAGAAAATAACATAATAAAAGTTACGCATGTGGACAAAACAATTCTAGGCCACTTAGAGAGCTTCAGATGTCTCACCAAGGCACAATCATCCAGAATATACTTCTGGTTAAATCCAGGGTATAAATGGCAAGGAATAAGTGCAATTCTGCACATAAACAGAGTGTATAAACAGTAGCTGGGTAAACAGTCATCAACAAAAACTACTTTGAATCTGTTTGTTGAGACTGATTTAACTGACAGCGAGATGAATTTATATTAAAAAATGGATTAAGAAAATAAAACAGTTTGTAGGAAATGTGGCAATAACTTCTAAGCTACACAGATCACAGCAATGGAATTAAAGTGGCAACTATTTCCATTGAAAACAAATCAGAGTAATTAATGGCTCTTCTGCTTTGTGTTTGCAAAACTTTATAACATTGTTGGGGGTCTATAAACTTTGAGCAGAACTTGCTGAGCCACACATGCACCTGTAGTGAGAAGAGGAGAGCTTTGGGGCAGAACAAAAGAAGGCCTTTCTTGACCTCTTATCTAAAAAGGGCTGGGGCAAAATGTTTGCAGTACAGTCACAATTTTACTTCAACTTGTTCACCTATCCACTTACACAGCTTTCCTTGATCTCTGTTCTCAGCTTGTTTCTCACTTTGTAACTTCTGACTTCATTTGGCCTGTTGTAGAGACTCATTCTCATGTGTTCTTGCCCTCCTTTCATCCCGTCTGATAAATAGCAAGCAGAAGCCAGCTCCTTCTTCCCCGCAAAAAAAAAAAAAAAAAAAAAAAAAAAAAAAAGCACAAAACCCAGAACAACAACAAAAAACATAAGTTGAATCTACAGGTTCAGTAACTAGGATTTTATATATGTTACATCACTGCTCCTAGCTACATGGATTTCTGAAGAAGGATAGAAAATCTTGTATCAACATAATAAGAATATAGGGACCTAGATCTCTAAATACATTGTAATAGCTTTACAAATGTTATCTTGAGACATTAGTCTGATCACTTTTAAATTGACAATTTTAATAAACTACATCAGATTGGATCATAATGCAGTTCTTATCCATCAAGACTACTCAAATTGAAACAAGCGCTCAAAGGATTATTACTGTTGAGAGAGAAGAGAAGAAAACCCACTCTGACAAGAGATGAGAAGGGAGTGGCATAGTTTCTCAAAAATCAGGCTGAAAGAAGGCTATTTCTGTGTGTTACATTGGGAAGTAAACAAATTCCTTTTTACGCTGAAGGAAGGGGAAGACCAGCTTGACTATAAATGGCAAAATAATGCCTATTTCTTATATAATGTAACTTCTTATCTTCATTACTGAAGATAGTAATAACAAAAATAACATTCTGGATGTTAGATGTCAGACCTTACAACAGCAAAGCAAGATTTCACTGAAGCCTTCTGGTAGGACCTATTGAGTCCTGAAATAGAAGTCTCTTTACTATAGAGCTTAAAGGCAGTATATTAACTGGTTGCTTTCAGTTGCAAAGGATGACACTTATTTACCCGTAAGCCTGTTTCAGTGTTTTAGGACAATTTATTTGCATAAGTACACCAATAGACAAAGCAAGGAAGTACGGCACAACAAGAACTGCTCCCTAGAGTTGTGTAAAGTTTTGGAAATCATTGTCAGAGGCATCAAGTAAAGTGATTATGAAACCACAGCTAAGAACCTCACAAAATTTCTGTGTTGAAAATAATGTGAAGTACCTTGCACTAAGAAGAGTTAAGCTCTGTAGCAGAGAAAAGAACCCCATATTCTTTTGCAAACAAGGATGTTTTCCAAAACGCTCTGTTAGAGTCACAGGAATCCTTAGAAAGGGAACATCTATATCACACTGTGGTTGTGTGTATAAACAGAACATATTTGCTGGAAATAATGACTGAATTAACTGTCTTGATTGTGCTTAGTAGTTCCAAAGGAAAAGTTATGTTCTCATACAATCAAGTTATTTGTTTTAAAAACAAATATTTAAAAATGGTACTAGCCTTTTCACTTATTTCATAAGCTCTCCTATTCTAAAAATTTGAGAAAACTAAAAGTAAAGATCACTAATGTTTTGAGAAAGATTGCTAAATAATGGAATTTCAAGAAGAGAGAAGTGCCTTTGACCACTTAGGTATGACTCATTATAAAAAGATTGCTGCAAAGAGCTCATCATACAACCAAAAGGATAAAATGTAGAAGATTTTCTCCTGCATATTCTAATTTTTCTAATTATTTTTACTTGTTATTGCATACCATTGTGATAATATGCTATGACACATCACAATACAGAGGTACAGAATTTATCCTGGCAGCTGCAATGGGTGGCCATCTGCACATCACTCCTGCACTATAATTTCTATAAGTCTTTGCAAAGCCTTAGAGGAAGAGGTTTGCAGGGAGAGTAATTCAGTTGAGAAATACAGGCTAAATAAAATAATTTAATTTTCTGAATATTTGGGATCAGTATTATGTTCCAGTTGTAGGAATCCAAAATGTTTCAGTTTCATCATAAACTGTTGCAATTGGCTTTTGCTGACATAATAGATTTTGTAACTTTGATATTGTTATCCCAATGAAAGAAGACCACAACCACTATATATATTTTCTAATATTTATGTATACTTATTTTAATTAGATAATTTGATCCTGTCACAGAGTAGTATAGTCTACAGATTAACATTATGATTTTTTTTATTAGTTTTAAATTATTGTTAAAAGTTTCTTTAACTGGTCCTTTTTCCTTTACAGTGCAAGCTGGCACTACCATTTAGATTTGCCTTTGGTTATGCACTAAATACTAGCTATAAACTGAGATCAATAATTATAACATTTTTAATTATACAAACATGTTCCTCAAATGTAATTATTTGAAAGCAGGAATAAAAAGTTTTTCATTTTTAGAAGTGTCTTTGAACTTCAAAGTTGAAATAATTTTTTTTTCTCCTGTTAAAGTTCCATAAAACCAAACAGTAATTTCTAAGTGTTGATTTCATTTTCCTTTAGTTTTATGTAGCCCCAAGGCAGCTCTAAAGCATTAGAAATAAAAAGTAGTAAATTCTGCTTTTGTATGAAGTATGAAAGCAAACACATATTTTAATGTTGTCTTATTTGGGGAAGTCTTAATGCCAGTTTTCCAAGTACAGTTTAAAAACCTCCTCTTTTATCCATCTGCATGCAAGTAGACTACAGAGCACTCTTCAGAACTTTTGTATTTTGAAAAGTTCTGTAAGTATTGTTTAGTTTTTCAATGCAGAACATATTTGTAGACTGTATGGATGAGTGAATTTAATCACTAACACCTGCTTTTGCTTGCATTTGCAAATTTAGGAAAACTTTTTGCTGAGGAATTAACCTGCAACAGTCACTATTTAGTGTTATACATGGAAAACAAAATGCCATATAAATATCTGGGACTAAAATGATGAATACATCTGAAATAGAAACCGAAGGCTGTTTTCACTTCACAATGCAGGATGCAAATGGAATACAGATTCCTGAAATAGAAAGGAAATGAAGCTACACTACTAATGAAAAATATTTTGTTCAGTATCTTACTCTAACTTCGTGTGCACTTCTTTCTGGTAAGATCTCTATAGGTAGAAGGCATACAGTCCTCTGTTGGTGAGAATACATAGGGTGGGATTCCTTAGGAACTGAAGGAATAAACTAAAGCAGTAGGAGAAATGGTGTGCTTTGTTATGAGACTGCAATGCTTTTGTTTCCTGTTGATTGCAGCCTTAAATTCCAGAGAACTATCCGTCAGCAGGAAAAGCAGCAGTTACCCTTTTGATTGAGTTGCTGCTGACTGTCAGAAGAAATACAGCTTCTTTCTCTGGCCTTCTATTTCCTGTTATTTTCAGCAACTGCGAAAATACCTTTTGGGAGCTGGAAAATAAAAGGCTCATTGCTCGCATCAGGGCACTGCACGAGTTGCTCCCTGATGGAAAGGAGCCAGGAGGTGACCCCAGCATGGGCCAGGCAGTACCTGCACTAGCAATGTGCCATCCCACTTGATGTATGGGAGAGCAGGGTCCTATCGATGCTGCAGCAACAGGTCTTGTTGACAGTCCAGTGGCTATCATGTGAAGCAAGATTACAAGCCAGGTCCAGGCTCAATCCAGGAAATCCAAACAACAGTTTAAGAACAGGACAGAGACAGGCACACCTTTTACTTGGTTAACAGTCCCAAGTGGAATTAAAATGGGGTTCTTGGGCCCTCTAACAGGGAGGCTTCTGGTGAGGCTGGTCTTAGTAATGCCTATTAGAGCCTGCAGGGCTCAATAAAAACAAACAAAACACAGAGAGGCCTTTCCCTGTAGAAGCTGCCACCTCTATTGCAAAAGGTCAGAGCTCAGTCACTGCCACCACCTCCTTAACTCTCCCTCTCCCACACAAAGCAGAGGAGCCAAGGGGACACAGGTAAGGCAGGAATGCTCTGACCATTTCCTTTATCACTTTTATCAGTGTGAATTAAATTTTGTTGTTGTTGTTGTTTTTCCCGCCTTTCCAAAATAGGGGGCTTAGTGTCACAAAAATGGACCTATCTATGTAAGTTTTCCTTTTTGTGAGCAGCAATCCTCAAAGAAGAATCTTCTTAAAGTCCAACTGTACTTGTTCACCACTGACTCACATGTTTACTAAACTGAATAATTGGATACCATTGGCATACTTTGTCACCTCATTAGTCATCTTCCTTTCTAGGTCATTCATAAAGTATTAAGTATAAGCAGTGGTTTTAGCACAGATCTCTCTAAAACCCCTTTTGAGAGCACCCTCATTATGAAAATTGACCATCTGTTCCAGCCATCCATATTTACCTCTTAAGCAATTACTTATCCATACTTACACTTATGAAGGATCTTTCATCACATATTTCCTTAGATGACTGTTGAATAAAATCGCTAAGTGCCTTTACAAAATCACACATTATATTGAACAACCCTCATTGTCCACATACTCACTGACTGACTGAATACTCTAGTCTGACCTGCAGCTCTGAGTAGGAGATTGGCCTTAGAGACCTCCCAGAGCTTCTTCACACAGAGTGATCCCATAACTCTATATGACAACTACCTGCTGCTCCTGGCCCTAGTAATATGTTTGGCATCACCAACAATGGCAAACACCTGTGACACATTAAGCAGGATGCACATATACCACTCTCTCTGCTTTTTTTCCCTGCTCTCCCTGGCACCAATTAGTAAGGTACATTCATGTTGTTAGGGTACAGGTGCTGAGTGGCTAGTAAGGGTGTAGGGCAGAGCAAGGAGCACTGTTGACAAAGCCTAAGGTGCTGTAGGCTGAGACCTTGGGCTGGAGCTTATGCTGCTAGGTGGCAAAGCATGGGGACCTCTGTGTCCCCCAGGAGCTATGTGAGTGACCCTTGGGGGTTCCTCAGCCTGGGGCTGTTGTGTCACAAGCTGGGTGACTGGAGTTTGGGCTGAGCTGCAGAGGATCCCAGTGGTTGGGAGCTCAGTGTGATGTAGAGCTCTAGTAATCCTGTGCAGCTGCAAGCTGTGCTGAGTGCTAGAAAGCATAGATAAAAGCTGTGCTGACTGCTTAAAACTTTGATGTAATGTTAAGTCCTCATTCTGCCAAGGATCCTTGAAGGATCCTGCCTATTTTCTATAGTCCCATGTGATGCTCCACTAAAGATCTTCAAGAGGTCTGTGATCCAGAGCACCTCTATAGAGTTCAAATATGCCAATAGGCTGTTCTTCAGCATGTCATATTTGTATGAGAGCCTACTAGTTATATTTTTATTAAAACTCCTGCTAATTTGCCTTGCACATACATCAGGCTTACTACTTTACAGTTTCCCAGATCTTCTCTGTGGCCCTTTAAAACACCTTCCCCATTTTCTGTAGCCCAGTCCCATCACATTTAGGTGGCTCTCTACACTAAATGTGCACACCATAGCTAGAAGTTGCATACCACTGTTATTTCTTCATTAGTCCTCTGAAATCCTGAAGGATTCTGTTAAGTATATCTGGTTCTGTTGACACATAGAAGCTGTTAATTTTTTCTTTTTTACATCTTTTATGCACACTCTGACTTGAGGTAAATTGTGGCAACGTTTTCAAGCTACAGCTAAAATTTGAATTTGCAGACTTGATTCAGTATTGATCTTTGTTGGACTATCCTATCTGTCATCTCGCTCATCCTTTGTTTTTTTCCTGTTGTTAACCTGTTACTTGGCATTCTGTTGCTTCCATGTGCTAGCACAGAGACTATCGTTCTGAGGAAGTCTTAAACTCCCTTGTTTTCCGAAGTTATTTGTGGGCATGCTACATGTAATCCCTAGAGCCTGGGGTAAAGTTTGACATCTTATTGTCATAGAAAGCTTTTATATGAATTTCATTTACTATCCAACAGTTTGTGATTTCAAATTTGCGAATATTTTTACAAAAGCTGCTACTGTTGACTGCTGTTTGCTTAAAAAGGATGGTGAATGTCTCCTGTTTCTTGCATTATAAGTCTTGATGTTTCTGTCCAAGGAGGAACAAGCATGTATAGAGCTTGCTTGTTGCAACAATTCTTTTTGCTACTCAAAATTAACAGGGTAAAGAGAAGATGTTCACTCTATAAATATTATTAAACAATGATTTGCTGATAATACACTAGTTATCTGTAACCAAATAGTTCTGTAGAAAAGGTTCAAAATAAACTTTTTACCAAGATCTGGTGTAAAATGCACTGTCATCTTCAGTAATTCAATGTTTTTACAGTATTTTTGGTTCCATACATTTTTGTTCCCATGTTGGTATGTCTATTAACGATCTCCTAGGTTTCATAGGTTGCTATATTTCTCTTACTGGCTAGGATTAAATTCCCTTGCGTCATGTTTTATTTTGGGACAACTCATGAACTAGCAAGGTTTCTTACCATCTCAAGTAACAGTCTATTCCAAAATAGAGAACACTAGATTCAAGTGTATAGATCCATGTGTATGTACACAACTGTCTGTGGACAGGCTTTAAATTCAGTCAACAGTAGACAACAGTGAGAAGAGAGGAGGCAATTGCCAAACCTAAACGTAATTTAGCCTCCTCACCCAAGAGTATTTTTGTATGGGCCTGAGATTTGAACTCTTGCAGTCCTTTCACTGAACACTTCTGCCATTTTCTCTGCTTTCAGCATTAAAATAAGTTTCAGAATTAAGTCATTTTTATTTTATTTTTAGCAAAGAAATGATCCAAAACTACAAAATGAAAATCATAATGACATCCCAGAAGAAGAGGATAGGCCACATATCACTTCATATTGTTAGCACTGGAATGAAAGCAGTAATATTAACTATGAAATTAGCTAAAATAAATGGATCTTGACTTTGTAGTTAGTTATAGTAAGGCAATGGTATGAACAGAACTAATATGATTTCATCCCTTGAAAATAAGAAGAGATGCAGATATATTCCTTAGTATGGAAAGAAAAAAGAAAAAGTAAGATGAATAAAATCATGTAGTACCCTTTTTGGCAAGCAGTTACTGGCTTTGATCAATGCTAAGAAACAAAATGAGTAGGAGCTATTACATTTTTATTCTCTGCTTTGTTAAATTGATGAAAATACTATTTCATCTATTCTACATCTGGTAACATTATATTTTTACAGAGCTCTAGGAGTGCTGTCAGGAGTTGACAGAAATACTTAGTCTGACAATTTAGTTCATGAATGTTTTGATATCCTCTTTTCAGACAAGATTTTACAGGATTTTTTTTCATGTATTTTATTTCCAGTTTTGAAATTGTACAAAAATCAACAGCTACACACATCTAGCTTTAAGTGTGTGATTTGTGCCCTTTCAGAATTAAAATTGAATACATATTGGAGAGCTACTGTGTATCTTGTAGCAGAGTTCTCACCATGTTGTAGAGTTTTCTGTTTCAGAGGAACCCATAGGCCTTATTTCTGACTGCAACGTGCTAGCAACAGGAATGAATGTCTGAGCTACTTGTCTTCTTTGGGTCATTCAGGTTTACCTTTTTAGGGTATTGCAGCTTAATTTCTGTGGCAGTGGATTGCCATTCCATGATTCAGTAAAATCTCAGCTGTAGCTACTGTTGTTCATATCTCATATTTTAAATAATGCTTTAGAAATACTCCCTGTCTTTCTGTTGTTTCAGAATTAAACAAAAAATAATAAAGGAAAATTTGAAAAATTCCCATAAGCACTTAATATCATCTTAAAGTCTAATATAATAGATAAGTAGAAATATTAAAGATGCTACCCTTGGTACTTGAATAATAGTGGATGTGAAATGTGTTTATTTGATTCGTGTCAGTATGGAACATACATAAATAAATAAAAATAAAAAATTACAGCACCAATTACTGGGAAGGGCCCTACACTCTTGGGGGCCGAGGTTGTGCTTGTGTTTTAACAGAAGCCGGTCCTAGATGGATGTCAGCACCATGAGTCTGTCCGGCCGTCTCATCATCTGCCTTAACATGATCACAGCACCCTCCTCTGCGGTTTGGACTCCAGCTCAAACAAAAAACAACGTCTGGGAGTGTCCGGCTGGTATATGCAGGACCCACAAACAAGGACTCCAGGAGCTGGAGGGGCAGCCAAACCCCCCCCCTGCCTGGGCAACACTCAGTACCTGCCTTTCCCAGGGATGTGGTTACAAAGTTTGTTAAAGATAGAATTAGTATGCCTGGTAGTTTTTCTCTGTGTTTTAGTTTGTGTTAATCGTGCTTTCTTAATTTGTGTTAATCATGCTTTTTTATGTTAAAGAAGGGGGAGATGTGGGAGTGTGGCCATGGGGGTCGACAAGCCCCATGGTTGGTGATACCATCAGGAATGTAAAGAGTTTGGAGGAGGGAACAGAGAGGGGTGATTCAAATGCCTTGCTGTTTTGGGTTGTTTGTTCTCCGGAACGGTGGTAAAAATGTTATTAGAACACTTAATACCTAGGTATGGGATAATCCAGTCCATTGATTCTGATCAGGGCACACACTTTACTTCTAAAATAATAAAATTATTATGTCAATAATTAGGCTTTCAGTGGGAATACCATACTCCGTGGCACCCACAAAGCTCGGAGAAAGTAGAAAGAATGAATCAAACAATAAAACAACAATTGGCTAAGTTACTGATCGAGACAAATGCCCTGGACGAAATGCTTACTATTGGCACTTTTAAATATTAGAACTAAACTACACACTGAGACTGGATTATCACCACGTGAAATGTTATATGGCATGCCTTATTCTCAAGGGATGCCCTTAGGGAACAGTGTAGTTGAGGATCGTAGTATCCAGAAATATATAATTACCATTGGTAGAAGATTAAAAGAGCTAAGAGAAACTGGGATGATGACTCAGACACCATCTTTAGGATTTGCAATTCACCAGTTAAAACCAGGAGATAGGGTTCTAATAAAAACATGGCAAGAAGAAAACTTATCTCCCCTCTGGGAAGGACCTTTTCTTGTTTTATTAAATCTCCCCTCTGGGAAGGACCTTTTCTTGTTTTATTAAAAAGAAAACAACCGATATTTATTAACTGCTATCTATTAGCTGTTATCTATTAACAAGGAAACAGCTGTGAGAACTGCTGAAAAAGGATGGACACGTGTCGTGAGTAAAAGGTCCAGTGGAAGAGTGGAAAGTAACATTGGAACCAGGAGAAACTAACAGATGGACTTGAAGAAGCCTTCATCGAAGAGCATAAGCTAAGTTGCTGTGGGAATTTATTGTAATTACTCCTTTATTGTAATTACTCCAAATTTATTGTAATTACTCCTGTAACATTAGTAAACAAAGAACCTCTTGAATAGATACCTACTAAGGGAAGAGATTTATCAATAACAGGGATCAGTTAAGCGTTATCCCCTGAAGGTACCGAGAAGGTACATCTGCAATGTACACCCCTTTAAGATTAGGGAAGAGGGCAAGACCGCATAGGGAACTGGTGCTGCGGCTGGGAAGGTCTGCCAAGGGCTGTAACCCCTTCGGGCTGTGACCGCCGAGCACTATGGCCCTTACCGGACCTCTTCTAGTCCTACTTGGGGTGAGTTTCTTGGCCCAAGCTATGCCAACAACTGCAGTCAACTAGAACAGGATGCTTGAGCTCCCAGACATTGGTGTATCATACTGTCTATGACTGTAAAGGCCAGAAAAGAGGAAGCTGCATTTTTAACCTAAGTCAGTATGCTCTATGCAGAGAAATTAATTGGAACAAGTGAAATTGTAACCACCCTGAATACCTCAGTATCAATAGCCTTTGATGCCTGTGATATTATAGATGAACACCCATATACTGATTGCGGAAGCCTGAGCTGGAAGAGATATAGTAACCAGCCCAAGTACATTTGTCCTAGAAAGGGTGGAACAGTGACTTCTACGTGTTACACTGATTGGATAAGAGATTATCCATGGGACCGGAGTTATCATTACTGCGGACCCTCAAACTGGGGTTGTGCTTGTTGGAGTACAGATCCTGGGGCTATAGGACCCCAATAGATATGCTTAATAGAATAATTAGGTTGCAAGCTGTAGTAGAAATAGTTGTGAATAAAACTGGAGATGCACTCGGATTAATTGCAAAACAAAATACCAAGATGGGAACTGCTTTGTATCAAAATTGCTTAGCTTTAGATTATTTGCTAGCACAAGAAGGAGGAGTCTGTGGAAAATTTAACCTTAAGTAACTGCTGTTTAGATATTGATGATGAAGGAAAAGCTGTGAATGAACTTGTAAAAAGAAATGAAGAAAATTGCACATGTCCCAGTTCAAATTTGGAATGAAATCAATTTAAGAGAATTATGGAGGGACTTTATGGGTGGTGGTTGGCTTACTAGAATCAGGATAGTTGTATTGGGAATATGTGGAGGGTTGTTTAATAATTCAATAATTCCATGTTTAATACCCTGTTTTACCTGACTAATACACTCGGTTATACAAGGAATGCAAATATCTGTGGTACGTGTTGACCCAGAACCAGGGTAAGGGAAAACCCATTCCCTGATGATAATAAAAACAAAAGAGGATCCAAAATTGGTACCAATTTGGCAAGTATTGACTCAATTGAATAATAATAATAATAATAATAAAACACGAATCAATACCATGAAAGAAAAAGAAATGGGGGATTGTGAAATGTGTTTATTTGATTCGTGTCAGTATGGAACAATGCTAGGGCCACATGATGAAATATAAGCTCCTATTTAATAAAAACAGAGTGATTAGTGTACATAGTTCTTGTATCATGCAAAGGAATGATCCAGCAATTTGTGTAAATAGAGGGTTTGAAGGGCGAACATTGAGACTCTAGTCTGGGAGATAAGAGGACCAAGGAGTTTTTTTAGGAAACTGCAGACTTTTGCATGGGACGCTGCACAAGCCTCTGATAACCAGCAAAGAGATCCACCAAATAAGGAGAAAGGGGGAGTTGAAGGACGACCGAAGGACAAAGCCTGGGAGGAAGACTACGAGCCTTCAGCACAAGAGACCCCCAGGAAGACCACCAGAGACTGCTACGCATGCGTCCAGAGAGGGTTTGGATTCCAGGAACTAATTATAATAACCCCGCCTTTTCTAGGAATAGTGATGAATATGTATTAGTCTAGGAGCATAAAAATCAGACACCTGATGTAAGAGGTGTGCGTCCTGGTAGAGCAGAGACTCCCGGTGCACCCAGCGCTGTTTGCTTGCCTCTATTCGCTTAATAAATCACAAAAATCCTATTTGGGACTTAATCATTTATCACATGGATAAAAATGAAGAATCAGTCATGCCATTTAAAGAGCCTATAAGTCAAAAGTCTTTCCTGGGGAACATAAATTTTAGCTTACTTTTTGGTATGTCCAAGTAAACTTAAGTGTCATTGTGATGATGCAGTTGAACAGTATTTGTATCAAGTCTCTGGTGTGGAGGTTGCTAGACAATAGGCGGGTGAAAATTTAATGCACTATTTCTACTGGACAGTATTCATTGTAAGTATTGGAAGGACTGTAAATTTGCTTTAGTTCTACGATATTGAATTACAATCACTTTTGTTTTTAATTAACGTTCTTAGCTCAAATTCCACTATCAGTTGTCCAAGAATGATAAATGAATTTAAATTCATATTTTGAATCTGCACTAAATGGCATAATAAAGAGCATAGACTTATTTGAATGTAGCCAAATGTGAATTATCTTTCATATCTCTTTGCTTTGTAAGTCCCTAATCATTTTTTTGTACTTTATGTATAGTGGAACTAAAGGCATCTACAAAAATGCTAAAGTAGCAGTTTTATCGAACCAATACATAAAAATATTTGTGCTTCTCCAAAGCATTGTTAAATAGAGATACCGATATAGTTGGAATATCTAAACATCCAAGTGACTTGAAATGACAAATGGCTGAAAGCATACAATTCTAATTTCAACTAACAAAAGCTGTTTGATCAAAATCATTGTAGTTTTCCACTATAAAATAAAACTTTGAATAAATTAAAATTTCTATTTGAAGTGGATTTTTTGTGTCTTTTGATAGGAAGTTATGAAAAATAACGGTCAAGTTATATACCAGGCCTATATTACGCACTATATATTAACAAACATCATTAAAAAAGCAAATTCAGATGTAATAAAGTCAATTTTAGAATATTTTCATGGAAAATTTCAGGAATTTGCCTTTCCTATTTTCTAGATAACATGTGGATTAAGATTTTAGTTTTAAACACTAGAGAACAAAGGTGATCATTTAAAGTGCTCATCTGAATCCCTTTTAAGAGCTTTGATCTAAAGGTATTTTAAGCAGATTACTGATACAAGGTGCTCCTGTAACTAATTGCTTCCATTGTTAGTAAGAAAAAATACAACCATGTGTGTTTTTGTAGCTGCACCTTCTCTGTAACTAGATCATGTTATGCATTTGCTTGCAAAATATGCAGATCTTAGTACTAGAAATGCCTCCCAAAGATTGTTATTTACAAATACTGCTTCTGGATAAATTCAGTATACTGAATGCTTTAAATTTTTCCAGTGCACAACTTTTTTTTTTTTTTTTTTCCATATTTCAAATAATTCTCTTTTCTAAAGCCTCTTGAGTATTTTTACATCCTTTTGAAGTCTGAATACTGAATCTGGTGACAATACTTCCATATTCACACATCAAATGTGTGAACTGGATAAGCCTTATACCTGTTCCTTACTGTATTGTTTTAAAATTGTGGCAGGACTGCTTTTATTTGCCTAGCAATATGAGCTATTTTGACCAGAATGTGTCACTGAAGTCCTGTTCAATTATTTATGAACACCCTTCACCCTCACCTTTTCCAAGTCACATTTACATTACTTAGACCATAAATTTGGCCTGTGTCTTGTTTCTAGATGGATGGCTATATCTATATTCAAAGTAATTTTCCTACATTGTACCATCCAATTAATCTTTATCAAATATATGTGCTTATTGAGTTTCCTCTGGACTTCAGAATGTAAGCTGTAAGCATACCTTACTGTAAGGAATGCACCATTATTTTCATAATTTATCTTTAAAAATAGAATTAGAGTGTGCTTTCCCTAGGAGATCCTGAGGAGAAGTAGGCAATAAGCATGGCCATGCTGAGTTATGTGCTTGTGATACAGTAAGAGACAGAGGACAACAGCTTTAGGAATAAGGAATTTATCTATAAATAACAATACAGTAACAAATACAAATCAGCTGTAAAATTACCCAGATTATTTCAGTAGTACAGTTGCCTAAGAAAAAATGACAGCAAATCCACTAATTCACTAATACTGAATTAAAATTAATATCCAGATATGCAAAGACCCCTATAGCTATGGTTATTAGGCAGGGTGGCAGGGCACAGCATCTCCTTAAGCAACTCAGTCCAGACTACAGGCTATGCAGTTCCAAATTTCTCAGTCAGACTGTTCTCTCTTGTTGAGTTGCAGAAGCAGTCTCTGGACTGCTTAACGACTCATCATGTCCCACTTCTGTTCCCATTCTCTCCTGGCTCTTTGTGTTCATGGCATAAAGTATAAGGCAATGCTAGCCCTAAAGTAGTACAAGAATGAATGTCCTGTATGCAGCCTGATGCAACAGCATATGGACAATGATCAGTTTATGCAAAAAAATTATGTGGTAGTACAGAATATAAAGAAAAAATGATGTGCCAAGGTTCTAGGTCAGGGTCACTTTGTAAGTGGTATATGTGGCTGCAAGCTTATCGAACTGTTCTGCAGTCTATGTGGTTGGTTTTTACCTGTAAAACCTAAATGGCTTAGCAACTATTTTTCCTGTGAGTTTCTCCTCCTCCATAAACACCACTACTACAGATAGAAGCCAGGCTCCAAACTGGCAGACACAAGGAGGCATGAAGGTCGGGGGAGAGTTAAATGCTCATGGCTTATTAGTTGTTAGTTTCACTGAACACTACTTTTAATAGTGTGCTTTTCTGCTCTGACTAAAGCAGTCTGGATGGAAGCCTTTTTAAAATTTATGTAATATAAACAGCGTTTCCCATTTTAAACAGCTTTCCCCCAAATTTCAGGCTGTAATTCTTTTATCATAAAAACTATTCAGATTTGCTGTAATGTCTTTTTTTTTTTTTTTTTTTTTTTTTAATATTTGTTACTGATACAGGTTTAATTTTTACCAGTTAGAATCTACATCAGAAGTTTACTTTTGATGAATTTGGCCTTTTTAATACATGCTTCTTTTGTGCCATAATATTGTATATAAATGTCTATGATATTCCACTTGTACTCTTAAAAAAAGACTCAAAATTGTCCAGTTAAATGTAATGTTTTTCTGAACTATACATTATTAGCTATTTCTGTTTATGTAAACCATAGATGTCAGACATTCACAGTTATTAACCCTATAATATTTTGTTATATTTTCTTTTAATACTCGGTGTGTATATATATACATAACGCACACACACACGTATATATATAAATATTTCTTTTTCTGTCTTATGCAGATGCCTTGGTAACTTGACTAGAAAACAGTCCACTAGTTCAGATGGCGTGCTATTATCTTGGGTATCTTTTCAGAAGTCTTTAAGGAGCTGACATTCAATTGTTCTTTTCTATTCCTTATATTATCACACTTATACTGCATGTGATTAATTTATTCTCTGATGACACGATTATCTCATTTTAGACTAAGCTTCAGCAACCATTTAACAATAGGCAATAAACCCTGATGCAAGTTACATTTAATGGAAAGAAATAAAACAGCTCTTGGAATCTAAATTTAATTTATAAGAAACCATTTAATCTGCAAGAAATATTTACCTGGCAATGTGTTTTTACATATTGTAAATCCCATTATCTGCTTTAATACTCAGCACAGCTCTTGTTGTATAGTTAGACAGACTGTTCTACCTTAAAAAGAATTATTCTAGGGGAAAAATAGCATTATGTGTGGTCAATGTAATTTATTTTAGTATAACTCTTACAGGTACTTTGATTTTTTTTGCTAGCAAATTCTCAACCATGTCAAAGAAGAGATGTGAAGAAAATCTATTAGGTTTAAGAGAACAGATTTGTCTTTCCTGTAGTATGACTATTGTCTTACAGAAGAGCTGTGAATGTCACCTGATCTTAACAAGTCACCTTGGAAGTAGTTTGACCTTAATAGTAGCAATTTTTTAAATAACATGTAGTCAAAATTCTTATATACTTGGTTTCATCTCATTATGTTTAGCTGTTGGGGCCTGAAATAATGAGATAATTAACACTGTGGATCAGTCTTCTATCTTGCACATTTGATTTGGGATATACAAGAATATTTTACTTCATTTATTTATTTTAATTAGAAATAACTTGACAGCCACTTCATTAAGAACATTCTTCAGCATTCTTTACAGCTCATTTCATATACCTATGGTTTCTGTTCCTTAGAAAGTCATTTAGGCCCCAATTTAAAAATATTGATTCATCCATAAATCAGTGTATAGCAAATGAACAAGAGAGAATGTACATTGAAAGTGTTAATTAAGTTGTATTAAAATAACACATAGAATCTTGGTCATCCTCCATAATTTAGAAATAATAATAATAATAATGTAGTACAATAGCTATTTAGGCAGATTACTTTTTAGGGGCATGGGAAAGCTTGTTGAGCATTTCAACATATTTATACATTTTGCAGATTCTTAGTTACCACATGACTACATATATTCATTTGTGAGTTATCGTCTGTCAAACTGCAAGCACAAAAATATGGCAGATACTTTTAACCTGGGGTTCATAATGAAATGTCTCTTTTCCAAGGAGTGATATTGACTTAGTATAAATATTAGAATATTGTGATGGAAAATGTGAGGCTTATAGTAATGAACTTCTTTTGACCATCTAACTTAAATCTACCTTTTAAAAATTTAAAGTAATTCCCCTTTGTTTTATCACTGCATTCCATGATAGAGTCCCTCTCCAGCTTTCTTGTAGGCCCCCTTCAGATGCAGTGAAAGAAGTTATGAAATATCATCATGACTGAGTTGAATATCTTCATTATTGAACCTAGCTAGATATTTTTTTAACATTTTAAAACCATAAGCTGTTAAATTCTTCAGAATCTAAAATTGTTTCATAACTAATGAGTGCAGAAGTGGCAAACACTACCATGTCTAAAATTGCCTAACACTTTTGTGGTTATAGTTTTATTTCCACTTTGTGAGCTACAATATTTTGTGCTAAGACTGATTATTTTTTTTTATTGTGTCTTCCACTTTAGAGCATAGGGGTTATGTGGAAGTCTTCCTTTATATATAAAAGGGCATTTAACTCTCTACAATCAAAGCAGCTCAGGGCTAAGCTGAGCTAAACTGTAAAGACAGAAAGAATCCTCATCAGACTGGGCCTCAAATATGTAAAGAATAGAAGAATACTGCTTTGGCTAAGAGCAATTTAAGAATATCTTCTAGCATGACCATATTTGTGTGTTTGTTTGTTTGTTTGTTTGTTTTCCTGTGATGAATCCTATCTAGTTTAACAGAAGTATATCTTAAAAAGGTTTTATCAGTATACTTGATACTTAGAATGGGGAGTGCAAATGGGACCAGTGTCTACCCGACAGAAACGTTTTGAATTCTTTGGCACAGTAGTTGTGCCTGGGGAGGAGATGGGGCATTAAAGATGCAAGGGCAATTCTGTTGATTAAATGTAGACAACTTATGCTTCCTTAAGTGCTCTAAAATAGTAATTTGCCTCCAGCTGCCAGTCGCCAAAAGCTGTGGGCTTCCTTAGATACCTAAGGAAGCCCACAGCTTTTGGCTAACAGAGCCTTTCAGGTGCTTTGCATCATGACCCGAAGGGCACCACTAGCCCCACCTATCCCTGCCCTGGCCCCATGGCAGCCCAGGGGCTGTCAGGCCCTGCCCAATGAGGGTGCTGTAGGGTTGGGCTCAGGCTTCGCCACAGCCCTGCTGAGGCCTCTGCCCAGCTGGGCCCCAACTGGGCCTCAGCCAGTCCCTGTACCCTGGGAGGTGCCTGGGGCTGGGGCAGCCCCAGTGCCCCCAGTGCCATGCTCCTGGTGGGGCACTGCAACAGGCCCTGCCTGCTGGGCCCTGCCTGGCCCACCTGGGGACCCCCCACACTACTGGTACTTGGCCCAGCCATTACCTGCTACCTATACACAATGATATGACAGGGTTAAGAATTAAAAATAAAATAAAATAATCAAACAAGCAAGGCCAACTTGAAGCAATGTGATGATTTTTCTTTGTCACTCATGTTTTGAGTTTTTGACTAATGATGGAAGTGTGGACATCCCATAAGTGCATTTTAGCTGTGCTGGAATAATCTGAGTTGAGTGAACCAGTCTGTTTTCTTTGGTAAGATCTCCAAAGCAGCTTTTTGAAATGACAGAAACAACAACAACAAAAAAGAACAAGCAATAAAAAAACAGCAACAACAAAAACAAACAACCAATGAAACAACAGGAAAAAAAAAAAAAAAAAAAAAAAAGGCTGCCTTTCATAATAATATAGAGTAAATAATAAAGAGTAAAATAGTTGACCTAAAAAGTTGGATTTTAAATGATAACACAGTTCATGCTGTGATCTCTGTTCAACATTTTCATTACTGCTTTGGAAAAAGAAACTGAAGGATATGAGTAAATTTTCTAGTAATACTTTGTTTTTCAAGATAGCAAGGACCAGATAAAACTATGCAGGATTATGGAAGGACCTTATACACTGAGTAAACTTCAATGCCAGTTCAATGTCTTCTCAATACATGTAAGTTACAAATAATATGTGAAAAAAAAAACAACAGTTAAGTATAAATGAGGAACTCTAATTTGATTTGTTCTTTTAGGAATGTGGTCTTCTGGATATAATAGATAACTTGATAACTTGATGGAAATTTCATCTCTGTTCAGGAGTAGTCCAGAAAATAGATTGACTTTTTTTTTTTTTTTTTTTTTTTTTTTTTCCTCTCTGCATGATTTCCATCATCACTTCTAATAGTTTCTAGGCCTCATTCACCACTGGAAGCGAATCCTTGAAGTCTTAAGTACACTGAAATGACTTAGGATATTCCTTCACAAAGATACATAAACTTGCCACTGTGATAACATGACAGTGAATACCATTTCTAACAGAACTATCACATTTCTATACCTGTATATCCAGGAATCCAATATACTTCACTTTGTGAACCAAGTAATCTCAGAGTAACTATAGAGGTAAAACTAAACCCTAAGCAATTGCTATCAGCCTGAATGAATGCTGACAGACAATCAGTAAAGAATAAAACCCACTGAACTTCCAGAGGGAGATATTTCACAGAAGACAGTTGTTAATCTCTGATCTCTCGGTCCTGATTTCTCAAAGGAACCAAAAGTTCTTATCAAATAAATGTTGGAATTAAAATTCATAACTCTTCTGGATACTAAAATCCACAGTCTCAGTGAAAATACTGTTTTTGTACCATATTGTCATTTTCCTCATACAGTCTTAAACCCATTAGTCTTTGTGTTCCACGATTTATAAACTCTCTTCTCCCAAAGAGATAACCACCTTGACATGCCTCCATCTTCTTTCTATCTTCCATTTCCCCCACTCTCTCCCCCTCTTTCTAACATTCATAGTATATCACATGCATTTTCTTTTAGAGATGATCGAAAGAATACAACTCTCGACCTCTGCTATTCTATGATTTGCAGTCGGCACCTAGTTCTGTAATCTGGCTATTTTAGACCTGAGGAGTTAGTGTTTCTGTAAGATTGATTCCTCTTCTTTTTTTTTTTTTTTTTTTTTTTCATCTCCCCAGATATATATGCTGGTTTGATATATAAGGTATTATCTCTATCTAGAAGCCATGATCTGCCTTTTTTTTTTTTTTTGTTTTTTTTTTTTTTTCCAGACTTCCTGTAAGATAAGGTAGAAAGCAGTGTTCAGAGGCAGATTGTAAAGGCAGATATATGGGTGAAAACATATAAATGGACAATATGGGAGCACTTAAAACATGTTGGTTTGGCAGTAGCAAATCTACAGGCTGCTTGGGGCTGGTTGCATTATCAGGAAAGGTGTGTAAAGATTAAGTCACAAGTGAGAGTGGCAGGAAAATCTCCAAGAGATGTATTTATTGTTAAAGATTACAGATTAAACACAAAATGCTTGTTGATGTTGTAAAATAATTAATAGGGATATGACAGTTTTTCTTTTGATATGTTCTCCTTCATTGAGGCATTCATATGTGGTTGTGACACTTAGAAAAACTGGCAGAATTTGGGGGATTACAAGTCCTCACAGGAGTATTTTTTTGCTCATGTGTTATGGGTTTGCATAATTCCAGTATTAATAATCAGGCAGCTTGCTGTTAGCATTCTCCAAAAGGCTAATTTTGTTTGCAATAGGTGCATTGCTATATGTGGAATGGATTTTAAGCATTAGGCCTGATTTCACACTGCCTAAGAGATCCTACTGTCATGCTTATGAGTAGGTTAGCAAAGGCTTACAGAGCTTCAATGTATTATTAAATAATCTGTGCAGAACCTCAGCCTCGAACCTGGCTTATTCTTCAAACACATAATTCTCTCCAGCTACCAAAAGGGGTGGAGGATATTAGCTAACACTTCCTGGGTAAAAGACTTTATTTACAAGGACAACATATGCCAGCTAAATCCCATTTCTCATTTTGATTATGTATTCAAACTGTGGTACTGGGTAATGAAAAAGGTAGCTTGCCTAGCTTGAAGCAAAACATCAAATGTTTAGTACAGTGTTCTTCCTGGTCTGTTACGTCTCTTTTCTCAGGTTGATTTTTTGCCCCACTTTTACAATAACAGGAGTGCTGGGTTATAGTATCTTTGCTAATGATCTTTTTATTGAAAGGAAAATGAAGTTAAAGATGATGACTACATGGGATTAGCATGTCTAAGTTAGAGAGATGTTCTAAATACTTTTATGTAGACCCTTTTCCTATATAGTCAGCTGTAAAAGTGTCTTGTCCTATCCTATAGTAGAATCCTTCAGGAGATCAAGTGCCAGTATTTTCTTTAACCTTTTTAAGATATTTAAACTGTAAAATTACAGAAATAAATACTAATGTCTTTGTAGTAATTGAGATTAAGGACTTTGAGGGGCAATATTAGAATTAGAATTGCTATCCATTCTAAGAATACACCCTTCTCACACTAAAAATTAAATCGTTGGATCCTAAGAAGCCCAAACCACCTCAAACTGCAACAAAAGGCAGGAAAAGTAGGAAAAAATGAAGCATAATGTTAGCATAATGTATGCTAACATTAAAATCAGGTCATAAATAAGAAAATAATACCCCAATCTATTTTTTAACGACTGTATATATAAATATATATCATATATATCTTAGCATGTATCTGTGGCTGTTGAGCCTTTTTTGCTGAAATAATCAGTACTATTTTAGTTGTTAGCATAGGAAATTCTCATTTGTAGTGTTGAATTACTACGTTCTTAGCTTGGTATCATCTCAAGAAATTTATATGTAAAGTAGGATGCACATACTATGTGAAGGGTATAACAGTGAAAGAAAATTAATTCTCATAATATCACTCGAAAAAGGCTTTGAGATGTGATAAAGGAATCAAAATTTTGTGCCTGCTTATGAAGTCATGAAAAGGATTGAATAGGTGTGATAGATTAGAAAACTTGTGTCCTGTTCCTATTTTCAAGTAAAACAAGTTTCCCTGTTGGATTTTCAGAGTTGGAATTGTACTGCTTCTGTTTGCGTGGGATGGGATGAAAGAGACTGAGGTTTTACTTGATCACTAGCAGTTTTGAAAACAGAAATGCTTGCGTCTGCTGTTGATTTTCATTTCATACATGAAGAAAGAGGGCATCCTAGCCAAGAAGTTATGTAAATAAATTATTCTCAATATACTGTTGTGAATACAGTTGCTAATAAAATAGCATACACCAAATTTCACATAACAGACTTGGAACTAAATCACATATTTCAGTTATGCAAAGTTAATTTGAACTGTTGGATATGAATTTTGAGGCAACCGTCAGGAACATGCAAAATAAATCGTAAAACTAAAAATAAAGTAATGATGAAAAAGCTTCAAATTTAATTCTGCAATCCCCAAAATTTTACAATATAGGCAAGTACTATGGCATTATTTCATCTTTTATAAAAATAAAAATAAAAAAATAAATCACATTTTAGAGGGTTATGGGTACGACTAAAATCTCTCTCTTTTTTTTTTTTCTCCTTTTTTTTTTCCTTTTTTTTTTTTTTTTTTCCTCCAAGATTATTTGATCTGACTGGAGGATAGATTGAAATTGGAAGCACATCTATTGTGATAGCTCTGGTGGAAGACATTTCAGATACTACTATAATCTTTTAGTAGAAGGAATTCAGCCTTGATTTAAAATTCTGCAGTTGATGTCAGTTAAACTGAGACAACACTGGGATTTCATTTTACTGCAAGTCTTAAAAATCATTCCTCTTTAAACTCAAGAATTACCACTAAGGACAGCATCTGGAATAGATCAAGATTCTTTATCTTGTTCTTAAGATTGCAACATTATCACTCACCAGTGATAATATGTCACAGATATTCCCTTCTTTTTCAATTAAGCAGGTGAAAGTAAGAATCTCTTCTCTGTTCATGGCAGCCACCTATGCTCAGGTAACAGAGCATTGAATCCTACCCAGTAAGTGAAAGGCATCTAGAGACTTTTGCAAGCATAACGGGATAGAATCCAGTTCTTGGTTAAACTCAGGTTTATTACTTTTTGTTTGTTTGTTTGTTTGTTTTTTCCAACTAACCATTTTCCATTATGTTTTCATAAAAAAAGAAAATCAGAGATTTCACAGGGAGGCTTGTGGGAAAGGTCAGCCTCCCCAAGAATCCTGACTGATTGCACTGGTGTTGCAGAAGCACAGAGTGACAGAGGGTGGGAGGGACTGCTAGAGGACATCTTGTTCCACAGCATCCTCGGTGCAGGTGGCTTAGGTCTATGTCTTTTTGAGAACTGGACACCTACAAGGATGAATATTGCACAGCCCCTTTGGGCATCTCATCCCCAAGTACACTGTGTGTGACTGCACTGGCAGTAAAAATCTTTTAAATCTTTTTTTTTCCAAATATCTAGTCAGAATTTTTCTGTGTTCCAACTTGTGGCTATTGCCTCTTGTCTTATCGTTGTACACCTCTGAGAATAGTCTGTTTCTGCTTTCTCTGCATTCTTTAATCAGTTAACTACAAAGAACAATATGGTTTCTCCTTTGCTTGCTCTTCTCCCAGCTGAGCAGAACAGTTCCCTCAGCTACTCCTTGTGCATCCTGTGCTCCAGTTGCCAGACATCTTGATAGACTTCCACTGGACCTGCTGCAGTATGGCAATACCTTTCTTATACTGGGGAATCCTAGACTTGACACAGCACTCCAGATGCAGTCTCACAAGTGTCAGCAGTGAAAGTTTGCCTCCCTTATGGTGCTGGCTACATCCTTGCTAATGTAGCTGAGGATATTGCTGACCAGAGTCATCAGAGTTCACAGCCAGTACTAGTGCTTGCTGTTATTCCATCCTAGATGGAAGACGCAGAGCTTCTTGTAGTTTCTGTCAGCCCATTTCTCCAGCCTGCCCAGGTCCCTCTGAATAGCAGCCTTGTCCTCCAGCATATTGATTGCTACCCACAGTTTGCTGCTATCTGAAAATTTGCTGAAAGTGCGCTTTACCACGTAGTTCAGTAATGAAGATAGTAGACAGCATCAGTCCCAGTATTGATCCCTGAGAGACCAGCCCTGATGATTTCAGCTTGGAGTTTGGCTTTCCTTACTCCACACTTAAATGTGCCGGCAACATCCTTGTATTCCTCCCAAGTAGCCCATCCTTCCTTCGACCTCTAGCATACCTCTCTTTTGAATTTGAGCTCAGTCCTCCTGCCTCTGTAGATTTCTGACAAAGACCCTGGAATCTCTTTTTTGACCTCCCCTGATGCTGTGATCACCTCTCCCTGCAGCTCCTTTACCTGGCACCTCAGTGCCTTGACCAGAGCACACCCCTCTCACAGAGGCCCAGGGCCTTTCTGTGGCAGTGGCATGTGCCACATCCATTAGCATCAGCCAGCACTCGAGCAAGTGCCTTGCTGCGTGGTGACACCATTAATGCACCATCTCCACCCCCAGGATGAGCAGTGGTGGCAGACCTTGTGCCACCCTGTACCAAGCACTGTGACAGCAGTGACTGTCGGCTCTCCCTGAGCTTAAGCCTCCCAGTCTGGCAGCCAGGAGTCAGCATGTCCCAGCAGCAGCCGGCACGTTGGGCAAATCCCCAGCAGAACTGGTAGCAGAGTCTGCAGCTGCTATGCAAACTGAGAGCAGCAACCACAAACAGCAGCTGCAGGAGTCTCCCCAGGCACCCTGCGTGGTACCACCAGCTGACCAGCACCTGCTCACTGTGATCCCCAAACCACATATACCACAAACAGCATCACCTGTGCTGGTCTTTTCCTGCCACATTGCTTCTTGCAAGACTACAGACATGTCCGAGCCTCCTGCTGCTGTTGGCCCACCCTTGCAGCAGGTGCCTCCAGTGAGGATGACTGGATCATTGCAGTCTGAAAACAGGGTTTAGTCTGAGACACACAGCTCTGATGTGACAAGTGGTAAAACAATGTCTGATGCTTACTGAGTGTTCTGATCAGGCAGTGACACCGAGAGGTGGCAGGATGACAGGGAACGTGCAAGGTAGTAGGTAGGTTTTACAAGCTTACTGAATACTAAATTTTCCTCAGTGTTTAAATAGCCATGAAAGTATTTTATTAGTTTATTCTTTCCCAACATGTATTTTCCTTCTATAGCTTTTATTATTATCTAAGATACAAAGTTTTGCCTACAACAGGTTTTAAACTTTAAAATGCTGTTTAGCAATGACTCCATCCAAATATTACTGCAAGCATAAATTTTAAACACTGTATGGGTTTGAAGGTGATTTCTCATTCTGTGTGTATGTGTTCCTCTAAATACAAGGACAGTATGATCACTATCTGTATTTTTTTTTTCAGCTTTGAATACTTTTCCTTCCCTACCCCTCTGTTTTTTCCTCTACCTTTTGAACTCACTGGAGAAATTCAACATTTTTCAGGAATGCCAAGATCTTGGAAATGACTCTTTTAGTTATTTTGTTAAATTGGACAGCTGAGAAAAGGAAAGGTTGCAACTTGAGGACATGGTATTAACAGAAGAGAGAATCCATAACAATGAATGGCATGCCCTGCTATAAAGATGTAACCTGGGGAAAAGCATCACTCATAGCTGAGGCCTACATCAGACTGTCACAATAGCCATGTGACAGAAATCTATAGGAAATTAGAGATCAATAGAACCAGCACTGCAACTAGTCTGTCCCCTGGGACTGACTGTCCCTGAACATCCCATGTTTTATTCAGTGTAAATATCCTTGCCTAGGTGAAAAAAGAGTTATAGCTTTGTGCACCACCATTTAGAACAGTGCGCAGTGAAGTCATCTGCGGTACCTGCTAATAGATAGGATACTTAAATGTGTAGTGCTTTAAATAAATACAGCTTGTCAGTATTTGTCAAAGGAAGCAGAAATAATGCAGATGGTATTTTACTGGCACCATTGACCCAGCATTTACTGACACACTTATTGGAAAAGACCTGGAGCAGAGGGATTTTGTCATTAAGTATGCTGTTGCTTACTACATAAAATTTCAGATTGAGGTCCTGTGCCATCCATATCTATTTTTTTAAAATTAGAAACAAACAAACAAGAACAGACCAAAATTAAACATGAAAGGAGGAGTTTTACTAGAAGAGAGTCAACCTGACTCCGATTTAAAAAATGAAAGCTCACCTGCAGACACATTAGTTTGAGTCAACAATGTATCATACTGGAAATAATGTGGAGGACCCTAGGGATTTTTTTTTTTTATTTTTCTTCTTTTTTAAAATTGCACTGTAATATGTTCTGATTCCAGAAGCATCTTCCTCTAATTCCTCTCCATCTTCTAGTGCCTCTAGTCAACAAACCAGTGCTCTCACAGATGGCTTTTTGCTTAATTTCTCCCTTACCAAGGCTGTACAGCTAAACTCTAGAATAAATGTTAGCTGGTTAGCCAGATTGCATCCTGTTGGCAGGTTGCTGCTGTTGCTCCCCTGAAGCTCAGCCTCTGACTCAGCTCAGGTTTCAGACTCTGCCTCCCAGTGCTTTTGCCTTTAACCCAAGCCTTCAGCAGTTCCCCTGACAAATGAATGTGCTGTTTGAAAATGCTTCTGCTTTCACTTCTGTTTTCTTTGCCACTGTTAGCACCAAACAGCTTGTTACTTTCCTGCTGTCTGAATTTATCTTTTCCACAGCCTCACAAGCAAAATTTGGGTTTATGTACTGTCTTAACAGATAAAAGGTAAATAAATAGAATTTAAAAGTGTCAATCTACTTTAAGCAGTCAAGAAATTTATCTTGAGATAATGTCTGGTGCTGCCTGGCACAGTGTAAAAAGGCAGAAATTATCCACTCTTACCAGACCTGTAAAGCTGCTCTTTGGGCTGGAGACAGGTAATAAGAGTCAGGACCTATGATGTTACCAGTAGGTATAGGTACACTGGAAAGAGCACGATGAACTGTGTGTGACTTACAGCACCCAACGAGCTATTATGTAGTTATAACTGTTTGACCAGTCTTTTCCTATTTATGATTTTAAAATAAAATTTCAAATAAACTCCCCCAAACTGTTTCACTCTAAGGGTGTCTGATGTGATACAAATCTGATAAACATTTGTTTAAAAAAAAATCGAATGTGCATTTTAGACTCAGTTTAAAATACCATAAGAATATAAAAAGTCTGCTACTATTGTTGGGGTTTTGTTGTGATACCACATAGAGTGTTGTGGAAGTTCTGTTGTCATTTGCTTTTACCCAAATCTTAATTGCATATTTGGAGCTCATGCAAGTGTTTAATCATGAAAATTAAGGATTTAAACATAATGAATATATCGATTTTTGTATGTTTCAACAGTATTGATAAGTATTTCAAGCTACTATTATTTTTTTTTTAATTTCTTTTCTGATTGTTGGATTGCTCTATCTATACCAATAGTTTTTTTTTTTTTTTGCTTGCATTGTCAAAGCCTTAAGAGAAACTGCATAAAAGTTTTTGTTTGTTTGTTTGTTTGTTTGTTTTTTTTTGTTGTTGTTTTAAAGTTATACTGTTATTTATCATATGCAAATTTGGGAACCTTGAAAAGTAAATCTTTATACTTCAAAACAGAAGTAAGTAGAGGTGGTAAAAAGAAGTATCTAATATAATTGCACATCAGTGAGACTACTGCACTATATAGGGATACAATCAGTAGATCTGTAAATATGACAAGATTGTGATTTAAAACTATTTTAGTAGTTTTTTTTTTTTTGTTTTTTTTTTTTACCTTCTTTAAATAATTTGCATTATAAAATTATCCTGTTTGAAATTCAAAACACTTATTTTGTTTGCCAGGAATGGAAATCTTCCACATGAAAAAGCAAAGCTGCAATCTCCCAATTTGATAATTATAAACTCTTGATAATCACAGAGATGTTAGAATTTTATTGATGATGCGTATGGCTCAATATATGCTATTGCTTTCTGTGCCTAAATCTGGATATTTGTTATAATGCTATTTATAGTTTAGCAGAGGCTAATTATTTTAAAACATTTTTTGTTAATCTTAGTGCTCTTTTCAATGAAGAGTTTCAATACTTACTGAAAATCTAGCTAAGCTACCTAAAGAAAATACATCAAAGACTGATACTATTTTTTTTTTTTTCTTCTGTTATAGTTTGTGTAGGAGTATTAGTAACTAATGCAAGGAAACAAAATAGAGCTACTGATGAATAATTAAAATATATTGTATTTCATGATTAAATCATGTTATAGAACATACTAGTAGCATAATACATATTTTTGCATTCAATTTGGAATACTTAAAGGATCAGATGGTATCAACCTTGGATCTGAAATCTTGTGAAAGGACTTTAGAGAAGCCAGAAGCTTGTTATGGAAAATTGATATGTGAGTCCAGTGACTCTCCACAATTACATTTACATTCTATATAATCACAAGAAAAATAAAAGTTACAAAATTGTTCCTAAAAAGTACAAATAAATGAAGCAAAGATCTCTGGCCAATGAAAAAAGATGCAGATTTTTAGGTATTGAAGATGATGAAAAAAGACATTGTGCTTCTTGCATCTTAGCTGAATGTAGATATTTGGTAGGAGTATTTTTAATAACCCTGACCATTTTGATGAATAAAATAAGTAGCTGAAACAAACAGATAAATCATATTCTCCAAATACTATACCCATAAAAGCACAGACTAATTTATCATTAAAATCCAATATAAAATTACCTTACTTTGTAATTTATCACATAGTTAAAACTAAAAATTAAAAATCAGTGATACTGTTGTACATTGTACTTGGATTCTACAAACAGTAGTGCACAAATAAACTGTTGAGGAAGGCAAAATTCCAGTAGCATATGGACTTTCATATCATATATTCATAGTGAGTTTTTCAGGTACCTGTATCTCAAGATGCAACTATTTTCATCAAGGATTTATTTATTTATTTATTTATTTTGAGAAAAAAAAAAAAAAAAAATAGAACACACAGACTAGGTAATTTTGTGATTTCTGGCTTATATACTAACATTCAGTATGATAATTTTAATGCAGATTTTTTTAGTTGCCACAGTGACCTTAAATGTAATACTTTCCTTGCCCATACAAATATTCATACTGTACAGGTATATACTCAAACATAACATGCACATTCCAATTATACAGGAATATGTAGGTATGTATATGTATACTCTATTGGAATTCATATCTTAAACCTGGTCATTGCTGCATCTTGAGTAGTGCAGACAAAAGAATTGTTTTATGCAGAATAGATGTCGCTTAGGCTGGCCATGCAGATTGCCTACCTAAAGTTATATTTGCTTGGCAGCGGGGCTCCTGTGACACTGGCACACTGGGTTGCAATAAGGCTTTCTGCCTTCTTAGCAGATGGCTTCGAATGCAAGCAGCCAAGATACAGAGAGCTCTGTGTATTTGTGCAAGCCAAAATTCCCGCGTGGTGTATTTGGAGTTGCTCTTCAGCCAACTTGGATTTAGGTATGTTTTGTGTTATCAAAACCATAGTGTCTGAAGCAGTCTGCAGCAGGGCTGGGGGTTTCACTATGCTATTATGATCCTATACAGCCTCAATGGAACTTGTGTTCTTTTCCTTTCTGTGTAAGGAATTTTTGAAAATGTAGGCCAATTGCCTTGCATCAGTGAAGTGCCTCTTGCAATAAACCAGTCTTTTTGTTCCTTTTCTACACCAAGCTGTTTTGTAATGAGGCTCTTGTGTAATGGTAATGTCTCCTGATGAATTTATTGACCATTATCAATTCCTTACTCAGATTTATCAGTTTAATTCCCCAGACATTTATAATGGGTTAGAGGAGTGGATCAAGCTGAATTATCGCGCTTTCATCCACATCTTCTAATATTCATACTAAATTTTGGAAATTGAGCTTTCATAAATAACCTGAAAAAATATTTAACTTGCATGATCTCATACTGTCTCCAATCCTTTGTCTCCAATTCTTATATGGATAACCAATGTCAAATACTG
The DNA here is from genome assembly GCF_011077185.1 of Oxyura jamaicensis. Lineage (NCBI taxonomy): Eukaryota > Metazoa > Chordata > Aves > Anseriformes > Anatidae > Oxyura > Oxyura jamaicensis. Next base: position 74,932,676 of record NC_048894.1, read on the forward strand.
AGTGAAAAAGAAATCACTGTACCTTTTTGTTGTTGTCTGTCGTGTTCCTCATTTCATTCAGGAATAAAAATATCCCAGAATGGAAAAAATATATATTTTCACAGACTACCTTTTGGAGCATGTGATTCCTATCATGTTTTGAAGAGAAAGTTGGTTAATTTGAAGAGAATCGCCCTGACCTCTGTGTAATAGGTCAAGCATGTAGTTTATGTACTGAATATGAATAATTTAAGTTATTTAAGTTTAGCAAGATCTTGAAAGGCCTGTCTTTTACACAGAAGAAGACATTTAGTTTCTGATAATTGACTGAAATCAAGGAATTCCATGCCAATTTGTTGGCTGTGGTAGAAGGGTGACTAGAGCTGATAAAACATTTTGATGGGCTACTTTAATTAAAATGGAGTTATCAAGATCTTTTTCAGGTCAGTCATTTTCACCTTAATACTGTATATGTGTAACTGACAGAGACATTTCAGCAGACCAAAATACTTCAAATGGGATATATATACATAATGATGTAAGCATGATAATTTGTTCTAGAAGGGCTTCTCAAAGATGACTTCATTGTTGAGCCCCTTTGCCAGATCATTTCTCTGCCAGTCTTGGTTTTAGGAAGGTTTACCCTTGTAACTGCTTCCTTACTTACAGAAATAAAAAGTGATTTTTTGATGTGTCCTGAAATAGATGATATTCTACTTATCTTTTTGACATGACTGATTTGAACTAATCCTCCAAAAAAAAAAAAAAAAAAAAGGAAAAAAAGAAAAAAAACTATTATTGATCCCTGTTAATCTCAGTGGAGCCTGATAACCAACACAAAACTAAGCGTTCTTGTGGGGATTCCTACCTGTGTCAAAGCTCAGAAGGAAATAATGCCACTTTCAGCTATCATCATTGCAATATTTCAGTAGAAACTGCGTAAGGAGCTTGAGGCATAATAGTATTTTTACTAAACTCAGTTAATAAAGTCTCAGGAACCTGAGAAATCTCAGTTTATCAGTTTGATTTATTCTCTGTGGATATATAGTCCACAGGACCAAAGGCTTTTCCTAGTTAGCATCTCCTCAGTTGTTCTCTATCTGTCTGACTCTAGTCACCTGTTGGTTTATGTTTCTGAACCAAATATAAAACTACAGGTATGATAAGCAGTTAGAGAGGAGGGAGGTGGAGTGGACTGCAAATTTTGAGAGAAGGAGGTAGCAGGAGGATGAAGGGAGACAGAGAAAATATAAAAGCTCTCTTTCTCCCAGCACAGGACTTAAGACATTCTGATGTATGTGTAGAGTTAGAGCATCAAAAACAAAACAAAAAAAATAAATAATATTTTTTTTAAAAAAAAAAAAAACACTTATGAGCAGAAGGCCATTTTGCTGTGCCTTCCCCACTAAACAAGCAGCTCCTAAGATTGTCTGTGATATATCACAAGACAGAAGATATTTTTGGATGAGAGAGGTTAAAGAACATCTCTGATAGTATTAGTCATCATCAAAGACATCAAGCTCAACATTTCAGCAGCCTAATTGTTGCCAACATTTCTACTGCCATCAGAGAAAAGATGACAGTGTGTAATGAGTTTGTTGTGTCAATGTATAAGGAAGAAATCCTCCAAAATGAGAGGGCACCACAAGAGAAATCATGAAAGTGCTGTGTTGAAATTATGCCATGTATACAATGTGAGCTGATATCATAGGGCAGCTGAAGTTAGTTATTTGCATGGAAAGGTGAATGGTTCTGATCTGAAGAAAGGAATAAAAGTGCCTGCTTCTGTTGTCTTAGCTCTTTGTTACAAATCTCCTTAGTTCTTTTCTGCATAACAAGTGCTCTTTTGTGGTTCAAATAATTTTCTGAGATCACTTTAGCTATGAATAACAAGCTCCTTGAGTATAACTTTTATTGAAAGTCCTCAATATAACATAATTGCTGTTTATAAAATTGCTACTCTGCTGTTATAGCTAACAACTAATGAAATGTTTAAAAAAGATAATTTTTGAATAATAGGAGAACACAAAGCAGTGGCACATATTGAAGATGAAATGTAATAATCACAAAAGTATAACTAGTATTATTAATCTCCAGGAGATGTAATTCTTGAGGTGTACATCACTGGAATTAGTAGTTTTGTCCAAAAAGCAGTACTGTATGAGCAATATACCTTTCAAATTTGGAAATAGTCCCCTTCCCCCAAATGATTGAGCCATGCTATATAGGTAAACTATATGTTTTTGAAATGGATGTCTTGTAGCTTTTTTTTTTTTTTTACGAGCTGCTTATCTGCTTGCTTCTTCACACTAATCTCTTAATGACATGTATGTAAGTATATATTATGAAAACAAACATACATGTACATAGAATGTCAAATCATAGTCGATTCTGGGTATCTCTTTCCCTGCATGTAAAATAGCTAAGCAATCCTATTGAACCCATTCAAAATATGGCTGGAAAAAAAAAAAAAAAAAAAAAAGTGTCAGTCTTCATTTTTAATTGCTTTCCTTTGCTTTCTGTTCTTGTCCTATCTTCCTCAAGTAATTGCAGAGAACAGCCATCATTGCAGAGGCAGTAATAAATCTTTCTTGATCAGTTATTCAAGCCAACATATTATGCTTGTTTCTGCTTTTCTTATAAAAAAAAAGCCTACAATGGTACATTAACTTGTTTAATTCAGAAAGGGATGACACAACACATAACTTTTGTTGCAAAATTTAATCTGTTTTGTCCTAACAAAGCTTTCTGTTACAGGGAATTTTAATCATTAGTTCTTTCCAAGCTTAAAATTCATTGGAGAACTGAAATATTTACAACAATTTTGGTGTTGCCTTGGTGTTTTACAAGATGAAATCCATGAGTGCTCAGTAGAAGACACTTTTTTCCTTACCTGGAGGAGAATGTTTTTTTTTTTTTTTTTTTTTTTTTTTTCATTTAGGCTTGACTCTATAAGCTGAACTCTATCTTCTGCTGAACTGTAATGCTTCTTGCAATAAATCACGAGGTCAATTCAGAAAAGTTTTAACAGTGTATATGCACCATACAAATAATCCCCTTAGTTCATTAAGTCAGTATATAATAATCCTGATAACCAAATAGTTTATAAAAATAATCTAGTAGCTCCTCTTTCCTTTTTCTAAATGATATCTGCTATCAATATGTGAATAACATTGTAATTGTATTCTGATCAAGTCACCATTCAAAAGGAATCCTTAACGTTCTTTCAAAATTATGTTTATCTCTGTATTCATAATAGATCCACAACAGCTGTTTGGGCTTCACATTCCCAAGTCAAATAATTATGAATTTGTGCGTTATTGACTCCATCATACATTCATGTAATAAAGTAAGGAATGACCAGACGTTGAAACCATATGCTACCACATGGTGGATGGAGTAGGACCTAAAATTTGGCACTAGGATAGTACAAACAGTTATAATGTCGTCTTAATTTATAATTCAATGACATTTAGTCCCTTTGCACCCATTCTGCATTTCCACAAATCCATTCTGTTTTTCTTTTTCTTTTACCATATCATAAGAAAGGTTTTTCTTGCCCTCCTATCTTCATTTTTTCCAAGTGTACAAATTCTCTCTCTGTACTTTTTTTTTTTGTGTGTGTGTGCGTGCGTGTGTGTCTGTGTGTGTCTGTGTGTGTCTGTGTGTGTCTGTGTCTGTGTCTGTGTCTGTGTCTGTCTGTCTGTCTGTCTGTACTGGGTCTGGCTGGGATGTTAACTTTCCCTGCAGCAGCCCATACAGTGCTGTGCTCTGCACTTGTAGCTAGAACAGCAGTGGTATCACACCGGTGTTGTGTCTGCTGCTGAGAAGTGCTGGCACAGCATCAGGACTCTCTGACCCTCCTAGGGGGTGGGCAAAAAGTGGGAAATAAACATCAGCAGGGCAGCTGACCTAAACCAACCAAAGGGATATTCTATACCATATGATGTCACACTCAGCAATAAAAGGTATAAAAAGCAAGAAAAGAGGAGAGGTGGGCTCTCGTTGCGAAAACGTCTATCCTCCTCCCAAACACCGGTTACGTGCGTTGAGGCCCTGCTTCAAGGACGTGGTCAAGCATCTCTCATTTGTGGGAAGTAGAGAGTAATTTCTTTCCTCTGCACTTCCACATAGCCTTTACTTGTTTTGTTTTGTTATTTCCTTTCCCCCTCCCTCTTCCCCTTTCCCTTTTTTCCCTTTAGTTGAATTGTTTAATTAATAATAATATTTCCTTAATAATATATATATATATATATTTTTTTTCCTCTTTAATTAAATCATCCTTATCTCAACCTGTGAGTTGTTCTTTCCTTTACTTCTTCCCCTCCTCATCTGAGGAGGGGGAGTGAGAGAGTGGTTGTGGTGTTCAACTGCCTAGCACGGTAAAACCACCACAGTGTCACACACAGAATCTGGTAAAGACCCCAGAACAGAGAACATGTATGTTTCAAAGCAATCAGAGACCTCTAAAAATGACCTTGATAGTCAGTTCTCTGGAAATGAATCCTTACAAGTACATAATTTCTCTACAGTTACAAGAAGCACTCTTTAAAACATAAAACTGCCCAGATTCTAATCTAATTTTTGCTTGTCTAATAAAGAGCTTTATTATATTTGGCAATTGCAAACAGCTAGATGAGGCAGCTGGTGCATAATGGTATACATGCCCTTTTTGTATTGAATTGGCACTTTGCATTGGAATACAAATGTCTTGGCATTACAGAAATAGCTTTTCATATAGGACCAGTTATATTTTAAAATTACAAGATGTAAAGACCAAGTGCCATATAAGGCAGTTGGTGTGTAATGGCATCCTGTGCAGGACATGAACACTCCACGGCTCCCAAGAGGCAGCTGGTTAATAGCTCACAGCTTTAAATGTATTTGGCAATGGTTGCTTCAAAAGGTAATATAAGTATATTAAGCTCAAAGATATTTTATTCATCATTTCTTTAACCTTCATTGGATACAGAGTCTGATAGATATCATTAGGTCTGACTTGCTACCTCATCAGTATTTTACAAGTTTGAGTGTGCTGAAAGGAAATGGGTGACATTCACCATGTCTGCACATAATTCATATGAATTCAAGGTCTCTTCTCACTTATTAGATGGCAGCCTCTAGGAATCAAAGCAAAATTACAAGAAAAGCAAACAAACAAAAAACTCCCCCAAGAGAAAAACAAACACCAAAAAAAAAAAAAAAAAAAAAAACCAAAAAAAACCAGACAGGTAAGATATCTTTATACAACAGATTATCTACACTGATTATATAGCAAATTTAATTTGCTTTATATTAGAGGAAGAAGTTGTTATTTTCCCCCTATTCGTCTTTGAAATTAAGTAACAGCTACCTTCAAATACAATAAAGTGCAGTGTCTATCATCTCTAAAGGGAGCTTCAAAATTGCCAGTTCCAGAACATGCTTTCTTTCCAGAAAAGACAGTGACTGGGAGAAAGAAATTTTGTTTCATGGCAATTATATTCTTGGCAGTGAGCATGAGTCATTCAGTTTTTCCTGTTTAGTGAATCGAAATTATCAAGGATTGGATAGAGACTGGTATAGAGTCATATATGCCTTAGAGGGAATGCACTCTGAATGATGACATCTGAATGCGAGTATTGTAGAGACACTCACTGGGTAATACAGTTCAGTACTTGTCTGAGTTTGATTTGTTTTCAATTATTCTCTTTTCACAGAGAACAAATGAACAAATGTCATGGTTACCTGAAAGAACCAGTCAGGTAAGCAAAGGCCTGACTATATCTGCCCAGCTATAACTTAGTAGATGACTCTGGTAGATGCTGCACAAACCAAGTGTAGATAATTCACCCTCAGTAAGTTTGCAGACAACACCAAGTTGGGAAGGAATGTTGATCTGCCTGAGGGTAGGAAGGCTGTGCAGAAGGATCTGCATAGGCTGGATGGATGAGCTGAGTCCAGTCTCATTTAGCAAGGCTCGGTGCCAGGTCCTGCACTTGGGGCACAACCACTCCATGCAGTGGTACAGGCAGGGGGAAGAGTGTCTGGAAAGCTGCCTGGCAGAAAAGGAGCTGGGGGTGCTGGTCAACAGTCAGCTGAACATGAGCCAGCAGCATGCTCAGGCAGTCTAGAAGGCCAATGGTATCCTGGCTTGTATCAGGAGTAGCATGGCCAGCAGGACCAGGGAAGTGGTTTTCCCGTTGTACACAGGCCTGGTGAGGCCCCACCTTGAGCTCAGTTTTGGGTCCCTCACTGGAAGAAGAACATCGAGTTGCTCAAATATATGCAGAGAAGAGCAGCAAAGCTGGTGAAGGGACCAGAAAACAAGATGTATGAGGAGTGGCTGAGGCAACTGGGGCTGTTTAGTCTGGAGAAATGGAAGCTGAGGAGAGACCTCATTGCTCTCTACAACTACCTGAAAGGAGGGTGCAATGAGAAAGGCGCCAATCTCTTTTCTCAGGTGACATCTGTCAGGATGCAAGAAAATGGTCTCAAGTTGCACCAAGGGAAGGTTTAGATTGGGTATCAGGAAGAATTTCTTCACAGAAAGGGTGGTTAGGCATTGGAACAGGCTGCCCATGATGGAGTTGCCATCCCTGGAGATATTTAAGAGACATACGGATGTGGCACTTAGGGATATGGTTTATTGATGGACTTGTAGCGTCAGGTGGATGGCTAGACTCGATGATCTGAAAGGTCTTTTCCACCATAAGTGATTCTATGATTCTGTGATTCTAACCTGGGGGGGTAACCCAAAGCATCCAGACCACGTTTGCCCCTCTGTATTGATCTAGGTATGCATGGAAAATTAACAAAAAGGGAAAGATAAACTTTTAGATTTACATTCTAAAGTCCATTTGGAATAGGAAGCCTTAAGGTCATAGTAGGCTAAGTAACAAATTACTTGGAAAAAGAGATGGACTTGGAGTGACAGGACCAATGAGTCCATTGGTGGCTTATGCTGGCCAGCTGAGTTAGAAAGTGGAAGTACTGAAAACAATAGTTGTGTGTGGGGGAAACGCTGATTGGTGATTGTGCTCTGTACGGAGAGTGGGTGTTAATGTGATAGTGGGTTTTAATGTCATAGAACAGAAATCACTATCCACCCATTACACCCATCCAATATAGTAAATAAAATCTGAAATCTGAAGTTAATGTAATTGGGTGTTGTAGGTCTCTTTTTGTGGTTACCTCACTCTTAAGTTTCTCTGTGGCAATAGACAATGTGATGGCATGACTGGATATGCAAGACTGTGTGATTTTGACTTATTTCTGTTGGCAGAATTGAGTCTAACAGATTTCCTGGCAGTTCTTCATAATTCTAAACCAGCTGTGATTTACTCCAAAGATAAGGGCTATGAAATCAGTGGGTATTTAAATTTATTTTATTTTGACTGGCAGAAGGGAAACATGAATGACTTACAGTGAGAATTCATTTGGAGATTTTGGTGTCCTTTCATCAAAAAGTCACAACGAATTGTTGAATAAGATCTGTGACTGTCCAAGCACAGTATGACATGAGAAATGCATGCTCCATGACTGTGATCCATCATGGATATGCCACTGAGCTCTTCATTTTAGGATTATAGATCTCTGGCATAGTTTTGCTTTTTACCTATTTGTTATGGTCAAGTATGGTCAAGAAAATGACCTATAAGCTGATAATTTTATGTTCAAGTATATTGTATTGTGGTCACATGAGAACCACCAGTTCATTTGTTTTTCTGAAGTTCAGAATATGGCTTAATACAGGCTTCTAGCCCCAAAGAAACAGCTACATGTTTCTTTTAACTGTTTTTTATATGAATTGGAATTTTGCTGGGGAAAGGGTAAAGAAAGATATTAAAGACAGATTTCTCCTGTACTTTTTAAAAATTATTATTATTATTATTATTTCCTACAGACTGCAAGAATATATCAATAAGAAAAGTATATAAGCTGTCCTGTATCTATACATTATCAAGACCAGGATCTTTTTTAATTTTGCCTAGATGAGTACTGATGATTGCCTCCCAAAAATATTATCTGGTCCTTGAGATATTTGGGGAAAACAAAACACATACCTCCATCAACAGAGTGTATATGTATGTGTGTGGATATATATGATGAAGTATACATATATATGTTTTCTTGGACAACATTAAGAACACTGTTGCTGTTGCTTTGGGAATGCTATTGATAGGGTGATGCATAAAACAAACACAAATACGTCGAAGTTAAGCATTCCTTTTTTAGTTGATCCAGTTCTCTGATAATCAGAAATTGAATGTAGATGAGAGAAGGCATTCCATTTAAAGAGAGAGATAATATTATTTGATTCCTATGGTGGGATTTGTCACCCCAAATTTTAGTTGTCTGCATCTAAGGTGATCACTAAAGGCTCCCTTTGGAGTCTGTGTAGACAAATAGTGCTACAGTGTGATCCTTCTGATTTTAGCAACAACTATTTCTCTCCAGAAGTCTGAAGGGATGAATTCATATGTAGCTGTCTACATCGTGGACATAGAAAGCTGGATGATATGAATCCCAACAAAAACATCTAGTACTAAGACAGTAAAACAGTTTCTCCAGAGAGTTAACTCTTACATGGAGCAAGACAAAGAAGGGAAAGGGCAGGGGTATGATGTTACTCATCCCAAAGTATTTAAAATTAAGGAAGAAAAGCTTATCTCCACAGGGTAATTGATTTATTGCCAAAGTATACCAAGATCATTTAAGTAAAAAGCAACCCAGCTAAGTCGTATTCCTTATTTCTAAATTGTCTTCCACTTTTCTCAGATAATTTAACGTTTCCCACATTGAATATGTAGGAGCAGAACTTGCAGCTGGACTAGTTTTCATGCTAGTCCCTAGAAGTTCAGGAGAGCCCACGCATATGAGAGAAAATCCAATCAATGATAATTCCAAGGTCTGAATCCAGTGCAGGTAGAGGAATGTCACTTAGGTATCTTCCCCAGTCAGCATGTATTGATAATTTACCTCAGCCACAAGACCAACCTCTTAATCAGGTGATACTGCCCATGTTTCTTCCCCTCCAAGGCAACTACGGGAAATAATCATTGTTTCTTTCACTTCCAAATAAATTGTTCCTTATTCATGAAGCATGACTAGGTAGAAAAGATTAGATTTAAATAGCTCACAAAATTAGTACATATGTTTTTACTAAAGATGGAGAAAAATAGTATTTCCAGATACAGTTTTGAATTGTTTTCTACTGCAGCAAACACTGAAAACTAACACTAATTTTTCATTTCTGTATAGAATTTACTGAACACTGTATAATTTCCTGCACGTTTTTCACTTTTAAATCTGCAAGTTAGTTTTACAATGGTAAATATATTGTGAATATGACTTTAAGCAGTGTGAACTTAAATATATTATCTCATAAGTTATGAGAGGAGGTTTGCAATGCATTTTAGTACTTTGCCTCACAAATGATCCTAATGCTATCACAAGCAAATACCTTTTCAGCCACCTCTGAAGGACAGTTGCCTGTGACAATGGAGGAGTACAGTTACTAACTGCAACATTACACAGACTTTTAAGAAAAGCAAGGAGAGTTACATGTAATTGACAAGCAGGGGAAAATTTTTACAAACATTAATTAATGGAATATTGGGATTTTGTGTAGGGAACCAGAGTTTTATAGCTTCTGAAAGTGATGATGTGGGATTTTAAGCAACAAAAAGACATGTATTTAGATGTCATTTGAGGTTCATTGTCACTAATGGCATAGCGCTATAGACACCACACAGTAAAGCCTGTAAAATTTCTTGACTAAGCTGAATTTCTGTTAGAATACCTACTTTAAAGACCAGATGTCAGTGAGCTTTATTTGCGAGGTCTGATAATAGCGTAAGGTAATGTGAATAATTTTCAGTGATATGTGTATGTATATAATTATATGCATGAAAATGCCTTGATTGCAATTATAGATCAAGCATTTGCATGTGGCTTTGGCTGGCCAAATGCCTGGCTTCCCATCCTTGGTTGCTAATTTGTACTATGAGAAGACTCAAATCAGGCACCATTACCTTCAATATTTCTATTCAGATACTATTCTAATTTTTAACATCCAGCTACTATTATAATTTTTTATTTTATTTTATTTTATTTTATTTACATTTCATTTTTTCCTCTTTTCTTGTGCTAATAAAAACTTCGACATTATCTAATGTTATTAACAGCATAATTCCTTTGGAAGAAAATTTAGAGCTGGCACTGCACAGTGTGTTTGAAGCTAACTGCTGTTCTGGATGCAGTACACGTGGAGTTGGTGGCAGGTTACCTGCTTGCTCTGCAGTGAGTGATTTCTGGATCAAGTAGGAAGGGAGATAGCAACATGAAGCTTTCTGGCACATTTGCTATAACTTGGTATTGAAGCATGCAGTACTGAAGTGCTCATTGCCAAGTGGCACCTGCAGCTAAAGTGGGGCGTATGCTGACTGCTTGAATGAGGGTTGGGACCAAGAAATAATACAGCCTACCAGTGCTGCCTATTGTCTGTAAGCACCCATTTCCTATTTTATCTCTAAACCTAGTTAAATGGTTGAAAATATTTACCCCCAGGAAGGGACAATGATTTTCTCTTGGATAAAGGTTAGAGCATTCATAAATATTTTAGTGTAACCCTATGATTTTTCATAACACCCAGGACTCTGTGTTGGTACATGGTTCCTTGACTCAGAAGAGGATATCTGCTACTTGGAACAGGATCTTATTACAGAATCCTGATGGTTGAAAAGAAGGTTTTCTCCAAGTAATAAAAACAGCTATAGATGTGGTTGTGCTGCTTGAGACTCAACCTTGAGTCTCGGACTTGAGATGAGCTGGCTCCCAGCAAGGATGCTAAGCTCAGGATCCTTCTTGACCTCTGATAAAACAAGCTCTGCAGGGAGTTGAATGAGAGAGAGGCTTTTGGTAACACTTAACTTGACATGTCATGTAATTTCTGGTATGGAACTGGAGAGAATTAGATGCATTGGCAAGGAGGCAGGTGTGGTTTCTTGGGGACATGAAGCCTAGTCTCTATGCTGTGTTCTGTAGCACAAGGGCTTGGTTAATATGATAAACTGTGTGTCCTCTCCTGGAGGTAAATATGTTTAGCCCCTTTGAATGTGCTAGGGGATAGATTTCAAATGAGGCTCATCTACTCTAACGGCACTGCAGAGAAAATATCTGTTTTGCTTTTCTGGTCAACCTTTTTACCGTGATACGAGAGCACTTCCATGCCAGAAACTACAGTTTGCTGGAGTGACTCAGAAAACTTGGATTTGCTTTAAGAGTGTTCTGATTGTGGTAATTGACTATAATTATCCTGACCTTTTTCACAGGGAACGCTGGCAGTTGTAATCTTTTTGGTTTCTTGCTTGCTTTTACTGTTCTCTGTTAGATCATCTACCACATTTTAGGAGATTTGGAATGCAATATTTTTATTAGTAGAACTAATGGTAATAATAGAACTAGTAGAATGTTAAAACCTATGGGACCTTAAATCTTGCAAGTAGGAGAAAAAATAGAAACAGTTACACAAGCATATAGCAAAGTTTAAGAGGTTAATTGCCTTGCTTCCACACAGTAAAAATAAACGGGTAGGGATACTAGATATCAGTATCTAATAGCAATGGTAATCTATTAGACACTAAATTCAAGCCTTACACATGACTGCTCTATCTGTAGGCCTCAATCCACTTTTAGGTTTCAAGTCATGATAGCCCCTTAGTGGGGCGCATTGTCTCCCTGTACAATGAGAAAATGAATTCACAACAATTCAGCCTGCAGAGCTAGCATCACCATAAGCAGATGCAGAAAAGGTAGAATAAAAGTATTTTTAATATACTTTGGCCTTCTTTGAAACAGCAGATTTTTTAACTCTATTCCAGTCTTGCACTTGACTTTATTTTTACAGGTTCATGTAAGTGTCTGAAATTATATCAGAAACCAGAAGGTTTCAAACCCTGACAAATCTAAGAATTTTCTAGTTATGTTCCAAAGCAGAACTTTATTTAGGTCTGTAATCTTACTAGATGAAGTTTATATCATCATGGTGTTCAGGGTTTATCAGATTTAAGAGATATTTGGGATATCATTCTTGTACTTAACATGTATACAATGTGTTCCATGTGTTCCATTTTAGATTTTTTTTTTCTTCTTTTTCTTTTGTGGAATCTGTCCTTCAAGAAAACACACACACTTGAAGGATGCCATTACATTGTGTGACAGACTATGTCTGGATTGCTTCCTCTACTAGTCAACTAAATATGCTGTTTACCTGATTGTACTTGTTTACCTCTTGAAAAAAATTGAGGTAGTTGTGCTCTTGTTAACAAATATAAACATGTATTTCAAAGCTAACTATAGAATCCGGTGGTTCCCTAGTTTTAGATGTTAGTTGGAATAGACAGTTTGCTCTCCTGTGGTATGTCAGTAGTAATTCATTAGGGAATCAGAGCTGTAATGTAAGAGTGACAAGTATGAGTCTAAGATAACAGTGTAAAGAAGCCCTGGATTTCAAATTGAGGAAGACTTTTAAGAGTTTGGGTAAGCACTTTTCCTGAAACAGCCCAATGAAAATTTATTGAGAGAAATATTTTTACTCATGAACAATGTAATTGTAGGATTATGCACGGCATTAAGTACAAGATCATATAAACTTAATCGTTTTCAGGAAGAATGAGCTACCATTCAAAGACAGAAGTAAGGACAGGGACTGTCAGAAATGCATTTCTTGAAAGAAAAAATATATGAGGATCTGTCAGCATCAGCTGTGAGCCAACATACTGATGAAACCTGTCATGAAATATCAAATAACATGACGTACTAGCTCAAAAAATAAAAAAAAAAAAAAAAAAAAAATGAAAGTGTGACTGAGATAAAGTTTCTCTGCTCTGTGACCTACAAGCAATTCATACAGGCCTTGCCACACTTCTGAGTGATTTAATTTGAATTTGGATTCAAAAGTAAAGTATAATAACATTTTGATTGCTGCTGTCCTCATATTGTTATAAGAAAAAATGTATTATGCCTTATTCATAATTTAAATTCTGATATTACCACAGGATAATAGGAGGAAGCTTTATGATATTATGATTCACTTTCCCCTGAGATGCCATAATAGCAGAAGAATTTACAAAAAAGGCTTTCACAACTCTTCCTTCCTTCCTTCCTTCCTTCCTTCCTTCCTTCCTTCC
>NC_048894.1:74945926-74955415 GCF_011077185.1 Oxyura jamaicensis
TCCCTCCCTCCCTCCCTCCCTCCCTCCCTCCCTCCCTCCTTCTCTCCCTCTTTATTTTATTTCTTATTTTCTTTTACTTTGTATCTGTGATATTTTAAGAAATACTGAAATGCTGCCATTAATTTGATGTGGGGATTAAATAAACAAGTTACTTCCTCTTCCCCACCTTTTATTCCTAAAGCACACATCTTTGGAGATTCTTGATGTTGCTCAAAGTTGTTTGAAAATCAGAAGCACTCATCCATAAAAGGCCATGTTCTTTTCCTCATTTTCTCGAGTCATGTCATGAGCTTCTGTTTTCAGCTGCACTACTGCACTAATATTATTTTTTCCTGTTCTAAATATGTGAGAAGCATTTTGTAGTGTGAACTGAAATAGAAACTGTTGAAAACATTGTGATTTATTTGAGAAGTATTTACTGGAGTTTTGTCCTGTTGTTGAAAATGTTTTTTTAGATTCTCCTGATGTACATGGAGTGATTGTAGTTACTGCAGTGCTTCATTGCAGGAAAGGTAGCCTTTCTTCTAGGTCTCCAAGTAATTTTTATATCAATATCAGAAGCAACTTCATTATGGAGAGGAAAGCTCATGAGGAAGAGACTCTCCCTATATTTAATTGTTGGTATTCCTCTTAAGAAACTTACCCCTTAAAGGACAAAATTGCTTCCTGCTTATTCCACATTGTACTAATTTCACTACATCATTCTCTTGGATGGCAGAGAGATTTGAAGGCAGAAAAGTCTTGATTTCTCCCTAGATCTCAGACTGTTAACATATCTTGTGTTAAAGAATTATCAGATAAAACTATCAGATGAAATGCAGCACTGGGAAAGGGAGTAAGGTGCCACATGCTGGTATACTCTCACACCTTTTATTTATTTTATTTCAAAAAAAAAAAAAAGGGGGGGGGGGGTTCAAAGATAGACAGTTGTTTGGGATTATAATTGCATCATATTGAAAATATTATTCTTGATCCTCAGGCTTTCAAAAGCAGGGAAGCTGAATCAACCTATTCCTAGCCATGGAATTTTTCTGTTTGGAAAAGAAGTGGTCAATCAGTAAGATGTATGACAAAGAACAATCTAGGAGTCAGAGGAAGAGGTTCAGGTTCTGAATCCTAGACTCCAGAAGTCACTTAATTCAGTTTGCATCCATAGCTGAAATAAGGGTGGAATTTCAGAAATAACTTCTCTTTATTGTTTCTTATTGACCAATTTACGAGCCTCGTTTTAACTCCATTCTCTCTCTCCTCCAAACATTTTGATTGATAAATCCCTGTTATTAAGACATCTAAATATGTGATTCAGCTCTCAGTTGAATTAGGTATTATATCAATGTTATTTTTTGAGAAGATATCTGGGGTTGTTCCTGTATTCTTTCTATGCACACCCTCTGCCACCCAATAGATTTAGATGTAACTTTTGAATTATAAGAATGTTAGCAAAAAACAATTGAATATATGAATGGAAGTCTTCTTCAGTTCTTTGATTCTCTTTCTAACTAGTATTATACAGCAGTCATCCTTTTGAAAAGATGAAACAATCTTTTGAAAGCTCCAAACAACAGATGTAACACCTAACAATATTTTATCAATAGAATATTCAAGTAGGCTTTTTACTCTTTTTTTTTTGTTTCCCTATTTTAATAAGCTTATAGCAGTCCATAAGTTCATTATTGAGACCCTTTACACTGTTTTATTTATTGAAAAATTATCATTTTAAAACTAAGCTGTGTGAATAAGAATGTAATATAAACAATACTGAATTAGAATCATTTTCTCCTGAATTTTAGATTCATTAAATTATTCCATTTGATTATTATTATTCTAGGTATGTCTAATGCTAATCCACTGGTCTCTCTCAATTTGTGTGTTCTGCTTTGTGGTTACACATGCAGATTAAATTTGTGTTGAAAGAAAGGAGCTGCCATTCTGTCTTCATAAGGTCAAGGTCAAATTGTATATGTCATGGATTAAAACAAAAAGCACTTTGTGTCACAGTCACTGTATGCAGTCTTTCCTTTTTCCTCATCTTTGCTTGCAATCCACACTTTAGAAAATAATAATAAAAAATGTGAAAAACTTTGATGAACTTCTGCTGAGAATTATGCCCCTAAGGTTATTTAAAATTCAGCAGCACAGACTCATAGCTTTTCTTCTCTCTTTCCACATCACAGCATATTTTCTACCTTCTTAGATATATTTTGCTACATACCATAGTCTCCTAAGTTCCCTTTAATATAATAGAAGCTGCAGTTTGGGGGTATGAGGGGAACAGTTCAGGTGGGGGAAAAAAATCATTGAATTGCATGGGAATGAAAAGCTGCAAAATATTTTCTAATTCAGTCTTCTGGCAGTAGAGGTAAGACTGGAAAGCTTTCATGTGATACTATAGCACTGGTTTGGATTCAAAGGTTTGGTAGCCTTCTAAAACAAACAATAAACAAACAAATAAAAAACAGTAATAAATTATCAGAACAATAATGTGTTTTAAATGATTTCTGACATGGAAAACTAGGGTTTTTAATATTTTCTTAACAATATATGCCTTTTAAATATGGGATATAAATTAATTGGGTAATCATTGCAAAGAGGTTTGTTTTCCTTGACTATTTTTACCAATATTTACAATCACAGATTATTCTAAATAGGAAAATAATTGCTGTTTTCAAATATTAACTGGTTTCACTGGAGTTCTGTAAGCATATTCCTTGGGTAAGACAAAACAGCAGATGCCCTGAGTTTTTAGCATTGATAATTAAACTTTGTAGCATTCAAAATCAAACATTTAGTTTAACTGGACTGCTGTGATGTGAAATCATGATTCAAAAATCACTCCAACTGAAACTGCAATACAGTACAAATACAGCAATAATGTAACTTCTGTCTGTGACTCAAAGCAGACAGAAATGAAGAAGATAGCTAATGTTGTTTTGGGGGCTACCAACTTGATAAGGAAGCAGGTTTGAAAGTGATAGATCATCTTTGAAGGAGTACTCATCTAAATGAACATGAGTTCTGACACGTGGCTACAATATCTGCTGTAATTAAGCTAATATTATAAAACCATTTAATCTCATGTTCCACATGTCTTGCCCTCTGTGTAGGTGTACCAGTAAAAACAATACTCACCTAGCAGTCGTTAAGAACCATCACATTCAAAACCATCTTATGGTCAAAAGGGAACACACTGTAGATATGAAGCCAAGATTTTATAGTCCAAGTGTTTTTTTTTGTTTTTTTTTTAATCATTCTAATAGTCAAAGTTGCCTAGTTAATATAGAAAAGACTCAGTAATAATACAAAGTTATTCTCACACAACAAAAACAAAGCACACCTTGCTAATATATATATTTCTACTTTGTTGGTGTTATGTTCCACCTCCCAAACTTTGTTTTTTTCCCAAACTGCTGAATTCTCCCAACACTGTGTTGGGAGAGTGTTCACAGTGTGAACAGCAAGTGCTCAAGCTCAGGTGTGTCCACATGTGCAGGCAAAGCTCTGGGTAAGTGAATTGTGTTGGGTAGTAATTCACTTAGTCAAGGTTGCACTTTGTGGAAGGCAGAAACACACAATCTGCTGATGCAGGGTTCATGGGCTCCCATTCAGGTGCTGAATGCATGGATTTTTACTTCCACCTGTTGTAATCCATGACCTTAGAGCAAAGAATATAATTTAAAAGACAAAAGAGATCATCTGAGTGAATAGGAATTCTTTCTTTCAAAAGGAAAAATGGTTGTTTGGAGGGTTTTCAGAGGTGGCCTACAGTGTGTTTAGAGCTTACACCAGAAAACTCTCTTTGTGACATTTGGCGTTGATGCCAAATTTAACTCTGAAGGAAATATTCAAGGGGTATAAAGCACTGTTTTGAGAGAGTCTGCTACTTGAAACATGGAAGTGGGTGTTTTTTCATTTTTCTTTTTGACATGCTGGTTGTACCCTTTAATCTTCCATTCACTACTGAAAATAAAGAAGTAAAAGAAAGTAAAAGAAAACTGAATTTAACAAATGAGAAGATTACACTTCATCTTCTTCATTTGCTAAATGGAACTTTTTGTACTGGGGGTTCAGCCAGAATTCTTTTCCTCAGGAATAAAGTCCCAAGGAAACTCAAAACCAGAGTTATTTCACAAAGTTCTCCCTCTATCTGGGACTCTCTTTGTTAAATTCAGTATTCTTTTACTGGGAGGTTTTCAGTAGTGAATGGAAGATTAAAGGGTACAACCAGCATGTCAAAGAGAAAAATGAAACAACGCTTAATGGGT
Organism: Oxyura jamaicensis; assembly: GCF_011077185.1. Taxonomy (NCBI): domain Eukaryota; kingdom Metazoa; phylum Chordata; class Aves; order Anseriformes; family Anatidae; genus Oxyura; species Oxyura jamaicensis. The sequence continues at coordinate 74,950,189 of NC_048894.1, forward strand.
AGATTTTTATTTTTATTTATTTATATATTTTTTTTGCATTATCTGGTCACTCTCCACATGAATTTAACCTCTGTTGCTAGCAATTGAACATTTTCTTTCATTTTGGTTCTCCTTATTCAGCATAGTTTTCATCTGGGAGGTCCACTAGCAAAACTCTCTTATCAAAAATGCCATTGAAAGAACAAGATGCATTTTAGATGGAACTCTAGGTCAAGGGTAATAAACATTTATCAGTGGAGAATGTTGCCATACTGGTGAGATGCTGACCATCCTTAGCCAAGGAGTTTCTGGAAATTAAAAGCACTTCTTGAGTTTGCAGGGGGAGCCCCAGAAGGATTCAATACTTGCTATAACTACATTCTGCAACTGGTTATATGTCTTCAGTTTTATTTCTTAACTTTGCAAAATAATAGCTAATCACTATAGAGTTTTAGTTTTAGATTTAGTTTTCAGATTATAGTTTTAGTTTGCTTAATAACATATTCATAGTTTCAGTATGTTTGATATGTTTACAATTGCTTGACTGTGACCTGTCAACAAAACAGTTTACTTTCTCGCATTTTTTACTGAATATCTTCCTATCTCATTGACATTTAATCTAAAATTATTCCTTTTCAAATATTTTCTCCCGACTTGTGTTACAACCCTGAACTGTGTGAACTCTGTGCTGTCCTGTTAGGTGTTTAATGGGGGCCTGGGAGCCCAATTACCCTTTCTGTGCTACACCTGCATGCTGTTATTGCTGTTGTGGTTAGATACTGGAGATAGCTAGGTAATCACACAAGCTTTTCTGTACCTGTGGAAGTCATTTGAAAGAGATCCGCTTGTTCTGAGAGTCCCAGACAGAGAGAGAACTTTTTGTGAAATAACTCTGGTTTTGAGTTTCCTTGGGACTTTATTCCTGAGGAAAAGAACTCTGGCTGAACTCCCTCTGGAGCATCTGCAATACCACTGCAGTGAACCACAGAATAATTATGGTTGGAAGGGACCTGTGGAGGTTTCTAGTCCAACCTCTGTCTTAGAGGTGTGTCGGCTAGATCCAGCTAGGCTGAGCATTGCTGGCAGCTGTGTCCAACTATTTGAGACCTGGAGGTATAGGAAGTTACTTTTTGTTGTGCTGGAGAGGGGTTATACAAGGAGAAATCTCTGCTTCACCGTTGTGTTTGTCTGCTTGCTTATGACCAATCTTTTAAATGTTTCAGTGATTGCAAAAAGTGTTTCTTAGTCGTAGAGATTAATAATCCTCACTCATTGTTACATTGTAAAATATCTCTGTAGGTGTTTTTCTGTAGGAGTTTTGATGGGATCAGATAAGACTGATTTAAATGAAACCCTCACTGGTTTTAGTACTTCTCCAGTAACAGCTAAAATAGCAAATCCCATAGGAAATATTTCCTCCTTTTAAATAAAGAGAGTGTTTGTGGTAGAACTTGGTAATAGACCTTGTATAAAACTGACAAGTAGGAAAACAAGTCATAAATCCTAAGTTCAATGGATTGCTGTTGGTCTCAAAAAATATGTCTAGCTGCCTGGCTGCCTGGAAGTTTTGAAATAACCAAAAACCCACATAGCATTTACCAAATAAATAAATAAATTTGTGTTGAATATTTTGAATCTGATTTTAGTTATATTTGAAACTGCTTAAGCAGTGTTTTTTTTTTTTTTTTTTTTTTTCTTTCCCCACCCCGTTGTACCGTTGTACTGGTACTATCCGTGGTGTTAACTTGTGGAGCAAATTAGAAGTTGAGGACTTTGATACTTTAAGAAAAAGTTCCTATAACACTTTAGGAAGCCCCTTTGCTCTCAAAATTTCCAGTTTGACTACTGCAGTTAAACTGTGTAAAACCTTTCACATTAGGAAAATTACTTGACCTGTTTTTGGCTTGAGATTCAAATGGGTCAATGTGAAATTTGTGAAGTTTCAAACTCTGAACTGCTTTATATTGCAGGATGGTACATAGAGACTGATATAATGGTCTGCTTGTTCTGCCCAAAGTGAACATAGTAGAAACCAGAAGATTGAAGAGATTTATGATTCTGAAAATATTGATGAGGATGGTGCCAAGTCTCTGATATTGCAAGACAAGACAAGAGTGAATGAAGTTTTCCATCTTTTGTATAGTTTGGTTATACATATTTATGTATTCTGGCAAAGAAAAAAAATGAGCTGAAAAATCAGAAAACAGATCAGAAAATGTTTTTCCTTTTTTTTTTTTTTTTTTTTTTTGTGGAGAGGCCTATTTTTTTTATTATTATTATTATTATTTTAAGGTTGGAAATAATCTACTATATTTCCTGTATATTTTTATAGGAGAAAAAACAAATTGTATAGGAAGTGGTCATTGGTAAATATACCATTGGTGCCATGGTTCCTTGACACTGTTGATGCTGCTGGTGAAGGAAAAAAAACTTCATTCTTTATTCTTCAGCTATTTCTGTAAGAAAAAAAAATATTTTTTTTCATCTTTTCCGACAATATCAGCAGCTATGTAATACTGGTGGCAAAGTTTCATTCCAATGTTGGTATGTGTTGAAGCATTTAAATGGTTATTTAAAATACCTGGTAATGACTTCCCTGGAAGCTTTGTAATGACTAGTTTTGATGCTAAGTTTCACTGTATTGAAGCATTTTCTTCCTGTTTATGAAGGTCCACTCTGATTAAATCAATAGAATGAAAGTTGAGGATCTCTAATAAGTCAGAACACAAAAACATGGATGAAATTAGATAACTTTTTAATTTATATATTATACAATAGTAAATCTTTTGTTATATTTATAAAATTAGTATAATCAGACTGTAGACAACAAAAAGTGCTTAAGTACTACAGTATGTAGAACTATGACTTTAACATCAGTATGTACTTCCTTTCTTAAACAAGAATAATTAAAAGAGGTAATTTTTTTTTCACTCCAGTTCAGAAACTCTGTAGGCATCCTGTGTAGGAAAACATGAGCAAGAAGGTACTTAAGTGGAACAATGCCTGTACATAACATCCTGATCTTCAAACTGGAGAGAGATGGATTTGAAGGGTGGGCCATTCAGTGAAAAATGAATTGACTTGAAGGCTGCACCCAGAGAGTGGTGGTTGATGACTCTATGTCCAGGTGGAGGCCAGTGACAAGTGGTGTCCCTCAGGGGTCTTTTTTGGGACTGGTGCTGTTTAATATCTTTATTAATGACAGAGACAGTGGAATCAAGTGCACTCTCAGCAAGTTTGCAGACAACACCAAGTTGAGTGGTGAAGCTGATAGAACAGAAGGAAGGCATGTCATTCAAAGGGACCTGGACAAGCTTGAGAAGTGGGCCCATGTAAATCTAATGAAGTTCAACAAGCCTAAGTGCAAGGTGCTGCACACTGGGTCTGGCTGGGATGTTAACTTTCCCTGCAGCAGCCCATACAGTGCTGTGCTCTGCACCTGTAGCTAGAACAGCGGTGGTATCATACTCCTGTTGTGTCTGCTGCTGAGATGTGCTGGCACAGCATCAGGACTTTCTCTAATCCTCCTAGGGAGTGGGCAAAAAAGTGAGAAAGAAACATCAGCAGGGCAGCTGACCTAAACCAACCAAAGGGATATTCCATACCATATGATGTCACACTCAGCAATAAAAGGTATAAAAAGCAAGAAAAGAGGAGAGGTGGGCTCTCGTTGCGAAAACGTCTGTCCTCCTCCTGAACACCGGCTATGTGCATTGAGGCCCTGCTTCAAGGATGTGGTCAAGCATCTCTCATTTGTGGGAAGTAGAGTAATTTCTTTCCTCTGCACTTCCACATAGCCTTTACTTGTTTTGTTTTGTTATTTCCTTTCCCCCTCCCTTTTCCCCTTTCCCTTTTTTCTCTTTAGTTGAATTGTTTAATTAATAATATTTCCTTTTTTTTTTTTTTTTTTTTTTTTCTTTAAATTATTCTTATCTCAACCTGTGAGTTGTTCTTTCCTTTACTTCTTCCCCTCCTCATCTGAGGCAATCATGAAGACATGAAGACAGATTAGGAGAAGAACTCACTGAGAGCAGCCCTGTAGAGAAGGACTTGGGGGTGCTGGTGAGCAAAAAGCTCACCATAAGCCAGCAGTGCGTACTTGCAGCCCAGAAGGCCAACTGCATCCTGGGCTGTATCAACAGAGGTGAGGACAGCAGGTCAAGGGAGGTGATTGTCCCACTCTGCTCTGTCCTTGTGAAGTCCCACTTGGACTACTGCATCCAGACCTGAGGCCACCAGCACAAGGAGGACATGGGTCTGTTAGAGCAACTCCAGAGGAGGGCCATAAGGGTGATGAAAGGGCTGGAGCACCTCTCCTGTGAAGAAAGTCTAAGAGAGCTGGCTCTAAATTCCTAATTCAATTTCTCCAACTTTTACATCCTACTCAAAATTTACATCCATTACAAAATTTGGGACTGCTTTCCTTATGGAGTTTTACAGTGTGTGCCAGCACTGAAGTAAATGCAGGGGCATGTACATAAGACAAGTATAATACCGGTATATTTCGGGGGTGTTCTGTTGATTGGCAGAGTCAACACCCTTTACACTGAGCTTGTAGCACAGTTGAAGCAGAAAAGCAAATCTATCCTATTGTTGATTCTTTAATGACATGATTAAATTAAATATTGGTAGAAATCTTAGTGGAGCTATTCTGAATTAGGGGGCGGATTGACATCTATTCAACATAGCTCCATTCATGTGAGCAAAACATGCTACCATCCTGTACATGAAACACCTATTTCTTGCAGCTTCAGGACACAGATGACAGTCCAGTAAGCAGTGTGTGTTACAGGGCTTGCTTGTGCTGGGGTGATGAAGCAGTTTTCTCTCCCTTAGCACCAGAGAAGTAAGGAGGTGTAAAGAAAGAGGCAGAGACTGTCAAAACTTAAGGACTCAGCATATGTATGTGTGTTGTTCAACTTTAATTATTCAGGGGAAATAAACAATTATATGTACATATTTTTTTCCTGGATTAATTCTAAAGGTTAATGGAGGTGAACAACATCCTCTTTCTACTCTTCCTTTTAGGGAAGGAAGAAAAAGCAATATAAAAATCTCAAGTCACAAGAGTTGCAAGAAATCTCCATTTAGACCGATAAACTATATAATTTAAAATAGTACTAATCTTCAAACTGAGTTCAGAAGCATAGTACCTCTGGTCAGCTTTTTTTCAGTTGTAATATACTTGCACTTTGCAATAGCAGACATCCAGATATAAATTCTGTTATCCTTTTTTTTTTTTTTTTTG
>NC_048894.1:74955515-74970595 GCF_011077185.1 Oxyura jamaicensis
TTTTTTTTTTTTTTTTCTTTTTTTTTTTTTTTTTTTCTGGGTCTAGAATTGATTACAATTTAATTCTATAGGTATGTTGACCTCCAGTACCACCTATCATTGCCTTCTCTTGCATCTTCAAGTAAATATTTCAAGTATTTTGTATCAACTAATCCCAGCAGGCGTTTCTAGATAAAAATGAGATGCATGTAAACAATTAATTAAAATGGGAAAATAATGACTTGTTCAAGATCAGAAGAAAACAGCGGCTTTCTTTCTATAGAGACTGGTCTGAATATCAGTCCTGGAATACAATGTCTCGGCAACTCAAATGCTTGGCATTTTTGAATCGCTGTTTTTTTTTGTTGTTGTTGTTGTTGTTGTTTTTTTTTTTTGTTTTATTTTGTTTTGTTTTGTTTTCCACCCTGTCACAAAATTGAGACAACTCATTGCAAAATTAAAGACTGTTTATAGACTTGGAGTATGTGGATTTGTTTTTGATTTGGGTGTATTTCAAAATGTAACATTTTTTATGTGCAACAGGCTATAAGTTCTGTTCTAAATTAAATCCCATCCATGTGAGATGCTAAAAGCTGAAAGTGCCTTGCCATAGTTCCATGCATGCTGCTGTCAGCATTTTCTTCCTCTTTTAGAGATGTATTGATGTATTCTTTTCCTAAATCCCTTCCTTGGAGTGTTATCAAATCAGGAGGAATAGATGTGGTTTATATAACTTGGGAATTCATCAAAATGAATTCCCATCAGCAGTTTTCAGAACCTCTTTTCATTTACTGTTCCAAATGTTTACAAATTCTCTACAATTATCATTTGTTTCCCAAGTCACTAGCAATGATCCTTGTGATGTTTCTTTTTCAACTTTTGAGCAGCCAATATAGCTGATTTATGTTCTTTTTGGAAATCTTCCCTTTGGTACTTACCCTTTGTATTTCTCTAGGCAGCTACACGTTGAAAATTAATAGCCTTTGTTTCATATGGACATTGTAAAGTACCCAACACTCATGGATTCAGCTGTTTTCTGCTGTGGGTTTCTTTTTGTTTGTCTGTTGATTTTGTTTGTTTGTTTTTGGTTTGCTTGCTTGCTTGCTGTTTGTTATTTATTTAAGAAAATATATCAATTTCCTTCTACATTTTCCATGCATTTTCCATGTATCATTTTCTCGCATGAATGCCATTAACCTGATTCATATATATATATATATATTTTTAAATCTGTTGCACATGGAATTCTTTACCTTCAAGTAGTCAAAATACTGGCAAGACATAAAGGTAAAAATGAATGAACTGACATGTATAATGCCCTCCTCCTCCTTCTTTTTAGGGACAGAACTATCATAATAATTAAATGCTGTTATTTAGCTAGTGAATAAAATTTTGTTTATTGTCCTCAGAGAGGGTTAATTCAAAATTTTAAATCAAGTGATATATTATGCATCTCTGAATATTGTCAAACTGTGATTAAAACTGAAGTCAAATGTCATTTTTACAAACTACACATGTAGTTAACCAAGTAAAAATTCATTGATGGAAATTTTTAAAATACCACTAGTTCATTCTGGAAAGGGGCATCCTATAAATTTCAGTGGGAAGTAAGGATAAAAGTAGCTTTTAAAGTTTCCAAACTGCTTAAAAGCCAGAAGCTCTTCTAAATTTACAGTATTCAATTTTGGGGTAAGAAGGTTAGTTATATTTTAGGTTCCTTTCCACTGTTCTGCTTCATACACGATTGTTCCCCCTGCCCCCATCTTTACACATTCATCTACTGCATAGCTTTACTTCTAATTTTTGTTTCCAGGAGGAAGTAAAATTGTTTCTCTGATTATTCTCTAAACCTTACACTGTCACAGATGATAAAGGATTTCCATTTCCTTGGATGGAGATCACCTAAGTAGTACTAGCTATAATTGGAGTTACTTGAAGCTTGCCAAGAGAGAGCAACATTTACATGACCCTTAAGTGTATATGCAGTTTTCCATTTCTTTACTGAGTACTTATGGATTTTGTTTGCCTAGTAATATGAGACAAATTACTTTTATTCTATTTTGTGAGACTAGGCATTGTTCTGACTTAGTTTCATCTCACCCTGAAGTAAGACATTGAATGAGGTGGGGGAGCGGGTGTGTGGCTGCATGGTTGCTGTGTGGGGCGATGTCAGGGCTGCCCCGTGCCGGCCCCAACGGCCCCACTGCAGGGCATGGCTGAGCCCAGCAGCCAAGATGGCGGTGTCTCAGGGGCAGGGCATGGAGTTCTAACATAGTAACTTGTCTGCAGCAACACTTTGCTGTGGACGCCCCATCCAGCAGTACATTGAAAACAGTATTATGAGTGTTATTTTGTAAAATATTGTCTGTGGGCCTTTATGTTTTTGGCATATTATGCAGGTGTTTGAAAAACACCTCTCTAAAACTCCTAAAATTCTTTGCTTGCTGCCTTTCTAGCACTATGAGTTTTTATTTAATTTACTGTATTTTTTTCTTGCATGGGTCTCTATTAAATTGCAATTTGAGATTTGTTGCAGATTAGTTTGAAAATTGATTTCCGGTGATGGGTGGCCATTAGTTTGCAACAAGCACCAAAGTCAGCTGAATTTTCAACAAGCTACCCTGAGGTAAAAAGGGTATTGTGCTTACTGTCAGGTCAGAGAAACATGGGTTTAAACTCCCAGCAATACATCTTCTACCTGACCCTGCCACCAAAAAGAAGCTCTGAACTTGATATCGAAAGCTATATTCAGTGACACTGCCCTGAGTGCCTCCCGTCTCCCTGGGCTGCGTGGCACTGGTAGCGATAACAGCGCAAACAGCCATGGTCATCACCACACAGTAAACCCTCGCCGTGCTGCCCTGGTTGCCCAGAGATGTGTGGTGGGCTGCCGAGGAAAGGTATGAAAATAAAGCTAAGTAGGCCTAAGGCTGAGGATAAAGAAATCCACTCCATATATTGTAAATGCCTTATTTCTCCTGGGAACGATGCCTTGTCACAGACTCCTCCAACTCATTGCTAGGGAACGAAATTCTGCTTTTGAAGCCAGGGGAGCCCTGCAAGTGCGAACAAAACAAAGGGACAGACAGGACAAAACAAAGGGACAAAAAGGGAGGCTTTTTTTTTCTTTTTTTTTTCTTTTTTTTTTCTTTTTTTTTTTTTCCTTTGGAAAAAAATTTAATTGTATCATTGAGGCTTTTCTGTAAGTGTGTTGTATGTAGATGAATAATTAGATCTATTGGTCTGTTACAACATGAGTTAGACTATCAGTTCTTAGCTCTATAGCATTTCTTCCATTTTACATCCTTCCCTGAGACTCCTTGCAGGCTGCTTAGATTTCTCTGAGATCTGCTTCTTCCCTTATTACAAAAGGAGTTGACATAAAGTTCTGATAGGATGTTTTCTTTACAGTTTGCCTTTTACACTCATAGATTTCTGGGCTATGTGAGCTGGAGAAGAGGTCTCAACTCCATCAAAAATTCAATTTAGATGCTCTCGGGGATGTCTGTTTCTTCCTTTGTGAGAGCTAATTAAGCAATAGGTAATTCTTTGTAATGATTACTTGTTAATCTAGGAAAATAATAGAAAACTCACAAATGTGAGTTTTTGACAAATTTTTGACACTTTTTGACAAATACAGAAACTTAAGTGCAGCCAATTGTTGCACTGAATAAAAATCAGAGCACCTTCTGTTTTGCTGTTAAATGTAGACATTTAGCTATCAGCAATGGATTGTATTCTTTAAACTTTATGAATGTAACTTGTATTTTTTGTCTTGGCATATTCTAACAAACTTAAGCTGTTGAGTGACCTACTTTACCTGCCATATTGATTTTCTTTAGAGCTATTTCTTTGTTTTGTCTTGGGAAGCTAACATTTACTTTTCTGACAATATTTCATGCAGGTCTATTTATATATGGTGCTTCAAACTGCCTCAGTATGAAACTCTGGCCCTGACCTTACTCAGTCTTCAGTATTGATTTTTAGGAGCGCAGAATTGGGGGTTAGGGGCTGATTGGGAAGGATAGAGACAATGTGAATCATTTCTCAGTGATTTCTATGCTTGCTTCTTTGTTCCAGTATTCATATGCTGACACCATGGTAACTTGTTCCCTCTCCTACAGCAGTGAAAGCATCTTATATCCTTATATCTCCCCCGGCCCCCCCCCCCCCCCCCCCCAATAAATTTGTTCATTATTGAAACGTGATTAGAAACATAAGATACCTTAGCATTCCTTCCAGTGATGTAATAGGTTGAAATGAACACTAATGTAAGCAGGCAGTGCTGCCACCCCTCTTACAGGCTGCTGTATTCAAACATCTTCAGATGAGTGCAGAGAGATTGTGCAGGCAGGATATATGTAACTTGAATGTATAAAGTAACTATTTCTGTGCACACACATGTAGATAAAAGATAGTCGGGCCTTAATGAGCTGTTGGGTGAATCATTTGTATGCTTGCTGCCACCAGTAAGGTATTGAAAGGAGCTTTCCTTGCATGCATTGGACAGGAGGGGACAGGCTGGCTCCACAGTGTCCTTGCATTTCTTGAGTTACTGTTTGCCACTGATGCTGATGACTTGACCAGAGGACTCCCAGCTAGCATCCCTGTATGTTTATTTATTTATGTATTTGTAAATTATTTTTATACAATACCTGGTTGGTGCTTTTTAGCTACTGATGGTCCCCATCTCCCCATTAGTGAATTTAACACCTTTTAGAGTTTTATCTTTCTTCAGACTTACTGCCTTCCTCCCACATACTACTTAACAATTTTCTGTGAGGTCTGAGCCAAATTATGTGGATGTGCCACATCAGAGCTGGGTCTTAGATCCTTGGTACACAGGCAGCTAAACCTCTGTGAGGGGACAGGAAAGTTTAAAGCAGGGGATTGCAGATATGGTTACAGATCCACCTTCAAAGACTTGGTATTTTTTTTGCAACATGGTGACATTGACATGGCTATGCTTATTAACAGGTAATCCAGGTTCCAGGTAGCCTGGTAGCCTGAGAGCCTCTGCTTGTTCCTCTGCATAGTGGATTGTGGCCACCAGCAGGGTTAAGGGCCTTCTTAGCAGCAGCAGTAATAGTTAAACCTAGTCTTGCCACTGTTACCATGGTTCAGGATGTGATGCAAATATGAATCCAAGCCCTGAGCAGTGATTTGATGTAGCTTTTCTTAAAGAAACAGACATGTTAATGAATGCTTGACAATTTCCTGAATGTCTCTTAGTTCAGGACACTGAAACTAATGAAAGCCTACCTCTGGCTTCAGTAGTTACAAATCTCATTGTACCTATTAGATTATATAACGCTACGTTTTGTATATATGACTCTGAATACATAAAACCATTGCTGTTAAATGCTGGCATACATATACATACTATCACTGAAAGCAGTCTGTGCTAGGGAGAGATTTGGATCCATCTACCAGATATGGTGATTGTTGTAATTCCCTTTTATGTTGTCAGGGTAATAAGAGCTAAAGAAGGTTAAATAAGTAATGGGAGGAAAGGAAGTAAATGGTAGTCGTGGGAATTAGAGAAAGAAAGCTACTGCAATGGCCGACAGTCGCTTTGGGATAAAATTCTGTAGATGTGTGTGACTCATACAGTTTGCTTTTGCAGCAGCAACATGGTTAGCATTGCTTGCTATCAATCTGTAAGCTATTGGTAACAAAACTTGCCACAAAATGTTCCAGTTGACAATGATATATTCTTAATGTTTGCTTCTACCTGACAGAAAAAAAAAAAATAAATAAATCAGACATCTATTAAAAAAATAATTAAGAAAATCTCTTAAACTGAATTGGGAAGTGGGATTCCTTCAATAAATAACAAAGCATTTATTGATAACATGAATAAGTCTTCAGAGAGGAGAAATATTCCCTCAATTATTTTTGAATATAATATGGAAATGTGTGACTGTTCAGACAGATGCATGTGATCTAATGTAATCAAGAGTACCAGTCTACAGTGATAATACTGTAATGGATGGTTGTGACCTCATAAAGGATGCTTAGAATCACTGGATCAGTACCTCTGTTATCAAATATTTATATTATGACCATAATTGGCATTGGTGTAACTGACAATAGAGAGTTGGTAAGTACCTACCAATTATCTCAGCTGATAATTTTTAGAAAGTTCAATTCAGGAATAAATTTTGGCTAATGGCCTTCTCCCATATTTGTTCTTCCCTTGTTTAATGAGGGAGAATTTGGAAGGAAGTATTAAAAAAAAAAGAAGAAAAAAAAAGAAAGTGAAAAGAAAGAAAGAAAAAAGAAAAAAAAATCAAAATGGGTGTTTTAGAAATACAAGTTTTAAAGATCTTGGACTTGACTCCAGCATTGTTAGCAATCTCTTTTTGTTATGGAGGAACAGGAGTTGGAGGAACAAACTTAAGCAGAGATAAGCAAGCAGTCTTAGGCAACTTTAGAAACATCTGCAGTTGATTTCACGTATCTGCAGTCATCCAACAATGTTTAATAAGCAATGAAACTTCTGACATATCTCTAACAGTTTAATAGAAGGCATTATTTCCCTAAACTTCGTCACATTTACTATAAGCCATGTATTGGGTTCCAGTTCAACAGCTCTTATAATTTAGTTTTGATAAATTGATATCTCACTTTTTGTTGAAGTATTCTTCTTATCACATTCTGGTTAATAAGGATCCTCTTTTGTTACCATTTCATCACATTTTCTTCCTAAACTATCACTTCATCTTACGTACAATGATTGGCTCTGTTTTAGTACCTTTTAAAATGAGTACTAAACACAAGCCATAGATCTTACTGGTTCATATAAAAAATGAGTATATTGTTCAGTATTGCAGAGCATGATTGAACATGTTTGTGATAATTCCTGATGTGTGCAAAGACACTTCAGTGGCTGTCATTTTTGTGATCTCTTATATGAAAAAATCCTTGTCTGTGCAGATGCCTTTTTCTACTTGTCTCTTAGCAATCTGACTCTCATTTCCTTTTGTAGTATAAATTGCACACATTGCAGATAAAATAAGCTGACTCATGTGTAAAAAATATATTTTAAAGCAATATTAATATAGCTGTGGTATCAGTCTCCACTATATCTTGAGCAATATGCAGTTTTATTTCATAGGTCAGTGTACCTTTAACCATTTCATCAAATTATGAGTTCATATCGTACCTTAGAGTTCCTTAATATCATTTAGATAACAATTCTTGGTGAACAAAGTGAACTAAAACTAATAGTCTCTCATTTGATTGCAGAGCTTTATGTATAATTTTATGCTGCTTAAACTAAGGAAAAATGGGACTAGTAACAGGATCTCTCGTTTGCCTATTCAAATCTAAAATACCATGTGCTGCAAGTGTGTTAAATTGTCAGAAAACATCCTCTTGAGGTATCGCTGATGCAGGTGTCTCCTCACTTCTTCCTTCATGGACTGAATGTTCTCAGCATTTCTGGCTTCAACTAGATTGGGCTTCAGCACAGGTTTTGCAAATATCAGTATGATGTGCAAAATTTGTGAAGCCTTTGTTATCCTCTAAACATGAAGTGAACCTATTCAGCAAGATTTTTCTGTAATATTTAGAGAGGAGGGTTTGTTTATGTTTTGATTTTAGAAATCCATGCATCTCTTTGCACATTATTATTATTTATATTTTTTCAATTCATGTTTTGGCCTTATTATTTTTGTAAAGTTAGAACTTAAACATGCATTTCTGCTAGTTCATGGATCTTCTGGTTGTGTTTATACACGACAATTACTACAAAGCTAAAAATATTTTATCCTCAGTTGTTGTCCTTCAAATTATCTACTTGATTTTTTATGGAAAAGATATATATCCATGCAATTTTAGTTCCCGTGTGGAAATGTGTGACAGTGCTCTAAATGCTTTCTCTTCAAAAACTCATAAATGCCTCTTGGGAGGTGAGAGATGTCTTTGTCTTTTGGGCAGAGTCAATGTATCTTGTATTGCAGTGATGTTCAATAAGTACTGCAATATTTCAGAAGATGAAGATTATTTATTTCAAATATACAAGCAACCAGTTTTGTCCAAAAGCTTTCTGCTTGTATGTTGAGACTTGGGCAACATGGTGGATCCATGGTGATGTTAAAGATCAGCATACATAGATGGAGGTTTATATTGAACTGGAGGAAGAAAATCCCAACAAAAACAAACAACCAAACCAAAACAGCATACTTTATGGAGAATAGCTTGATATGTTGTCTCTTTAAAATTAAGTCAACTTTGTTGTTATTATTTTGTAAGTATGTGAAGTTTGAGGGAGCTAAGAGATTAATTCTGTTTTAGATGAGTACCTTGGTCACTTGAAAGGTTAGAGTTGCTGCACAGTGTCCTTGCACTGATCCCCTGAAAGGTTGGACCACACTGTACAGTGCCTCTCTCTCTCTCTGCTTCAAACAGGAAAGGGGGACACTGTTCAGTAGTTACTTTCATATGGGAATGGCTGCCTTGATAGTGATGTCAGGAGAAAATAAAAGAAAAAATTCCTATGTAGCTGTTTAATGTAGGAGGTACATTAATATTAAAAATAAATACATTGAAAATGACACAAAATGAAAAAGTCTGGTCATCAGAAGGTGGAGTACAATGGCCACAGTCTATCATAAATCATTAGCAGGTTAATTGACAGTTAGAACAAAGTACTTAGGGATATATTAAAGTATCTCAGTTTCCCAATTGAAATTGTGTGTGCTTTCAAAAGAGATTTCAACTTGAAATTTCAGGCTTTTGATTTTCTCTTTGCTAGGTGTACATATAGCTCTTTTTTTTTTTTTTTCTTCCACAATTTGAGTGTTTTACAGCACTCTTAATCCTTCAGTAATTTAGGTAAGTACAGCTAAAATAAAAGTAATATAATAAAGAACATCCTGAAGTCTCTTATGCAAAGTTTAACTGGCAAAACAATTTAACAGAATTCAAGCAAAGGAGTACTTCTCGAGTTACAAGTTAAGAAAACAGTATTTAAGATGTAACCGAAGTCCATTAATTCAGTGCTGCAAAAGCACTTCTTTTGTATTGGTATTAGAGGTGACAGGAACAACACAGGAGTAAGAACAAAGACCTGAAAGGCAAAAGATGGCTTATGAAGATCATAAACATTCAAATGTGACATCGATCCCGAGCACAGAAAAGATGAGTAATAGTTACATTATTGATCAGAATAAGACTATTTGGTAAAGTAAACTAAGGCAGACTTCTGTCAAGTCATTTATCTTAAAAAAAAAAAAAAAAAAAAAAAAAAGATTATGATAACTCATGCAATTTTAACTGAAGTGCCGGAGTTTATAAAATTGAACTCTAAGAGACTGTCATAGAGTCTCTTAGAAGAGACTGTGGATAGAAGCTAAATACCCTAGGATGAAGTGCAGCAGACCCAGATAATCAGAGAGTACATAGTTTAATTGAAATACGCTCTGCTCATTTAGATATGTGGGTCATTTGTCATGCTACAAGAGGAACAACAGGGGAAGTACAATTTAAAATCAACTTTAAAACAAATTTAAAATTGCCTATTAATATTTATTCAACAATGTCCTTATATGAATTTATATTTCTGTGTAATGCTTCTGATTTGAGAGGAAAGATACAGGAAAAGTAAAAAACCCAGGAACATACAGTTTTTAGATGCTTGAATATACAAAAAAAAAAAAAAAAAAAAAAAAAAAATTACAGAGAAAAGAATGTTTTCTTTGAAAATAACAGAAACAAAAAAATAAAAATAAAATAACAGGATAATAGTGCTCAGCCAAGTTTGGAGACCCAATATGAATCCAGCTAAATATCTTCAGACACCGAATGTAGTCACAGAAGTATTCCACACTGGCAACTGGCTTTACAACTGGCTGGCTGAAGAAGAGAGTTGCTTCTGGAACTTCTCAAAGCTCATTTCTCTAATTGCATCTACCTATCATATATGCTGAAGGCTCATTATCTATAAACCTAACATCTCATTTTGATATCCATTACTGTGTTATCTGATTACCTTGTATTTCCATTTTGGTAATCCTTAAAGAGACAAAATTTACAGAAGTAAGCTGATGGAGGCTTGGAAGTGTTTCAGAAGACAAAGAGAAATACTACAAAGTTGTTTAAAAAATAAATCTAAGCTGAATTTTGACTATAATTAGGGCTTAATAATTGTCCATATATTTTTGTAGTGCTTAAAATTAATGATCAAAACACCTGTCAGAAATCTGTTGAGAAGCAGCATTGTATCACCTCAATGCAGTTCTGAAGTTCTAAGAAAGTAACATCTTTGAACACTGAATCCTTGATATTAAATACCATGTGCACTGCCATCAGAAGAACTGAGGCAGCATTTTGAGATTTTGAGCTTCATTGTGCTATATCATAATTGTAGAAATAATGTATAAAGTGCAATTATTATCAGAATTGATTTTTTTTTATTTATTTTAACAGTGAATTTGAAAATTTATTGCTTATGTTTCATGTTGAGAAAATAAAAAGAAATAAAATACTCTTCTCCCTTTAAAATGATAACACACTTTCTTGAAGCATGCATACACATCAAAAGAGAATCCAAGAGTTTGGATTCTCACTGTTTATTTCTAGCAATAAAATGTAAGGTCGAATGGTCATTTATGACTGACCAGCAACATTATTTAAAAATCATTGTATGCATTCGTCTTTCTTAGTGTAACGCTTGTTTGTCTAGAAAATAAAGTATACAGATGGCAAGTATTTACCTTCCTGCTTTAGTATTGAAGGAGATCACATTTGTTTGGATATGCATCTTTTAGTATCTGACACGCACTTCATTAAATAAATGCACAGGCGAAGGGGGGTGGGGGAAACAAAACTAAACAGGCTTTAGTATGTTACTCTGTAATAGCTTCTTCTATCATTTTATCAGCTGCCATAGTGAGTGCTTCCGCTAAAAGAAGGAATGCCTACTTAACTTGCAGTATCTATGGACAAAGTCTGTCTGCAAGTTTTCCATGCTCTGCCATTCTTCTTGCAAGGTTAGGAGAGTTCTCAAGCCTGTTTCTAACATTGTTAAAATTGAGAAATGTTTGAGATCTCTGATGCATTACCCCTTTTAAAGCTTGAGGTCATTTAGTGTAGAATTGTGGATCTCAGCTGATAATTTTAGTCAGGAACATGAACTGGAATATATGAAGAACAGGTGTGATATTAACGGAAATATGTTTTAAAAAAATCCCTAATAACGATCTGGTTTCCTTCTGTATCTTTCTATCTTTCTTTTGATTTCCATAATAATATCTTGTTAAAATTAAGCTATTGATAATACAGGTAAATGTCTATGACAGAAAATTCAGAAAATTCTTTTTTTTTTTTTTTTTTTTTTTTTATAGATGTTGGGATTTGTTTTTGCTTTATGGTGATTCTTCTGCCAAAAAATAGGCAATTCTCAAGGTAATAATAATAATAATAAAAATATTCAGACCTTCATATTCCTCAAGAATATTTTATGGTGTGGATGATCTGGAACAGACAGGACCCTGAAATGATAAGGGATTCCTTAAATTTGTAATAAAAGTTTATACTTCTAAGGAAGTAGCTAAGGTGTCAGTCTAGATGTAGACTTAACTTATATTCACAACTATTTTCTACCATTCTCAAGTTTCTATATTTGTAGACAGATTCTCAAGGAGAGCAAATCAATACAGTTCCCCTGAGTTACCAGCTAAACTATACCTGTTTACATTCATCATAACTTCAGTATTTCTTGATGAGTAGTTTGCCTGTTAGTTTTGTGGTTAATAATATTTATTGGGATAGAGGTACACTTTACTTGCTGGCTTGTGATTTACTTTCAAAAATCTCAGAGACAGCTTTTTTCCCTTCATTTTTCTGTGTTGCAGATCCCTTTCTTAACTGACACAGCATTGACACTGTATTTATAAAGTCATAGAAGTGTACTAGATGTTGGTTTTTAAACATGTAGCAGTAACTATAGATGTCATAAGCAAACAAAGAAGAGTTCTTAAAAGGTGGTTAAAAATCCTTTTGCCTTTCAAATTATTTACATTTCATTTTCTTGAATACTTTGATGTCAATTTCATGGTTGTCACAGCTCCTTCTGAGCTCGCCAATCCTAAATTTATGAGCCAAAATGGAAGAAGGAGAAAAAGCAGTATTTTGCTGGTTTAAGAGAAAATCCATACTGACTCACACATTTCTGTGGGCTCATTATGTCTTAAGACACAGCTGACAACAGTAGCAATCTAAGCCTTCCTCCTTCACCAAATGGTGGTTGATACCACCTCTTTCACAGGGAAAAAAAAAAAAAAAAAAAAAAGTTTAGAACAACCTTACATTAAGTGTTTTCCAAATCTGTTTCAGACAGTGATTGGTTTATGCCTTTAAAAGAAATCTGAAACAAAAACTGGTATTTTCTGTTGTAATTTTGAATTATTGAATCCTTTTCTGTCACAGTCATGATAATGAGCTCCATTTATATATATGGAGCTCCCCACATATATATGGTGTGTATATATATAAATATATAAACATACATACACACATATATTCTGCTACATAAGATTGGATACATATACAGCTCATTCTGGTCTCACTTTGTCTTTATAAATGTAAAATCGAGTAAGTAAAATTGGACAATTTATTTGTTAGAGTTCTTATTTCTTAATGATAGATATTTTAGCAATGAGTAAGAAACCATGAGATATGCCTTGTTTTCATGACTAGTCTTTCTTGCCATTCATCTAAAATATTTTAAGAGACTTTAGCCTTTAAGAGACTAATAATAATAACAATAATAATGAACACGCTGATCTTACTCTTAAAACATCAAATAGAATGAAGAAGGTGCGATGTCAATGCAATTCTTCTGTATTTTGCTTTTTGTGTGTGAAGTTTCTAAGTTTTTGAAGGTAGGAAAAGCAAAGGATTGTATGATTTTATCCAGCTAGAATCAGACTGGAAGTGGTCCATCATAGCACTGTAATCTGGATCCATTTTAATTGTTTTGGTAGATATCAAGTCCGTGTAGCTGTTTTATCAAGAGTCCTATTATATTTTTAAAAAATGCTTAATTTTATAAGCTAACTTCCAAGCAGTCTTATAAGAAAAAATCTCAGCCCCAAAAGTGACAGTTTGAGAAGAGCAACGATAGAAAAGTAGAGTTTTATCTGCATTGCAAGAATAGTGATTTGTTGATATAGAAATTCTGTCAGACCTTACCCCAATGTGGATAGCTTATTTTGACAAATTGATTATTATTATTATTATTTTTTCCTGCTGTTAGGCCTTCATTACCTTTCTATATGCTGTGTACTGAGATGTCAAGTTTTCATCCTAGGAGGATGTCTAGGCCTGTTTATAAATGGTGAGAAACAAAGAGTAAATGGGAATTGTTTGTTTTAGAACTTCCCAGCATCTTGCCTCCAGTACTTGGCAATTCATGTGCACTGAGACTATTAGCACAATAAAGGTTTAAAAAGAGAAGCATTTGCAGTTATGATTGTTGTTATAACTCATAGTAATAAGAGTATGATATGTTTATAGATACTGGTGCATGTTGACAGTTTTGCTACCTGATCCATTATAATCTTATTTTACGTGGCATTCCTTTGTTCTCCACAGGGTTGGAGTAAATTTCTGGATTTCTAAGAAGTTGCTCTGTGTTTGTACCAGAAATATGTATTTGTGTAACATATAACATATAACATATAACTGAGAACATCTGTGTATAATATAAAATATTTTAATGTTGTATTTCTGTGCTATTGTGACAGTCGTCATCAATGCCAGGTTAATTAGTAAAATAGCGTCATGGATTACCTATTCTATGACTCTAAGAACTGCTATGTCAAGTTATATTAATTGTGCTTACATAATACATAAATTTTTAAATAAGAACAAAGTATTTGAAGTAGAAGCAAATGCTTTTCACCCATTTAAAACATTAACAGGTTTCATTTTCACGCTGTATCTGTCAACTTGTCATGCTACAAAGCTGCACTCCTAGTATAATTTACTGTGTACCATATTGCTGATGAAAGGCTTATTGCCTGATGAAATTAATTGTTATGAATGATGTGATGAGAAATCTAGCAGTTTTACATGACTATAAAATTAGTTTTTTACTATATAATTTAAATAATGGTATCTTTTTCCTGATTTCTTTAAGGTTTGGCTTATGCACACAAATGAACGTTTAAAACAGTTAATGCAAATAAATTTGCTCTGCCAGCCTTGGTCATTCATAAATGATATATAGCAAGAGAAAATCCCATACAGTCTAGTGGTTTAGGGAAAGACAATGAAACAAGAGACAGAATTTATAGAGCTCGTCCTCTGATATCTATTTTTATGGATATGGAGTTTATAATCTACTCTGCTTTTTTGTTTGAATGTAAATACAAATAACAGAACAACCATTTTGTTTGTGACTGTTGAAGACAGAAATTATGCTGGGGTGAGTGTGCTATCAATACTAGGCAGCGCCCCTGCTGAAGATTTGTTACTGGAAAGTTAAGCATGTAAATGTATATGTGTGTGTGTATTTATATGTAAATGCATGTATTTGTACCAATGCAATCTTACTTTCTCAGCTTGCCAGGGAGCTGACCAAGTATGTTGCTGCAGAAGAGTTAACAAAAACAACTAAATTTCAGTTCAGGCAGGGTGGCTTCCTGTTCTTGGAAGTTCAGCTATCTCTGAAGCAGAATCTTCATTAATAACAACATCGTCCTTCCATGTGGCAAGATCAGGACTCTAATACGAGCAGGGACGAGATACCAATTGTAACGCTGTTGTGAGATTCTCATTAATTTAAAGGATAAATGTTTCACAGTCTTTCACAAAGACCAGTTACTGCAGTAACCTGTGCTTTCTATCACCATTTCTTTATCTCTCTCCTTCTGATTCCTGTCATCTTTTCTGTATATGTAAATAGGTTCATTTTTTTGAACTGCTCTGTTTTAAAAGGCTTCTTGGTCTTTTCCTTTCCTTTCCTTTCCTTTCCTTTCCTTTCCTTTCCTTTCCTTTCCTTTCCTTTCCTTTCCTTTCCTTTCCTTTCCTTTCCTTTCCTTTCCTTTCCTTTCCTCTTTCCTTTCCTTTCCTTTCCTCTTTCCTTTCCT
>NC_048894.1:74970695-75079863 GCF_011077185.1 Oxyura jamaicensis
TTCCTCTTTCCTTTCCTTTCCTTTCCTTTCCTTTCCTTTCCTTTCCTTTCCTTTCCTTTCCTTTCCTTTCCTTTCCTTTCCTTTCCTTTCCTTTCCTTTCCTTTCCTTTCCTCTTTCCTTTCCTTTCCTTTCCTTTCTCTCTCTCTCTCTCTCTTTTTTTTTTTTTTTTTTTTTCCCTCCCTCCTTTGTCACACATTGCATTTTCCTCTTAGGGAAGTTCATCCCTTGTGCTTTAATCATGAGTATTCTCTTTTCTGGAATTAGTGTGTGCTCTGGAAAGCAGCTTAGATGCTGTTTGTCAAAGCCCTCCCATTCAAGGGTCCTAAAGTAAATGCAGTACTGTGAAGAATTCCAAATTCCTTTACCTTGGAGCTCTTTTAGTTCATGCTAGTGTAACTTTTTGTTTTTGTTTAACTTCTGGTGTAGAAACCCAGACCGACCAAGTGTTTTGAAGTGCTTAAAAGACACTGTGTTACTACACTACTCAAACATAACAGAAGAGGTTTAAAACTGGCCGATGTTTTTTCTCTCACATTTTAGTCCAAGCTTTCAAAATCCGATACTTGGCATTAATTTAAAATAATTTTGCATGACAGTGTTTTCCAAATGCTTATCAAAGCACCTTATAACATGTCAGTGCATTTAATTTTAATTTTAATGTGTTGGGTTTTTGTTTTTAAATTAACACAATTGAAATGGACTGAAGAGCAGTAGACCCATAAGCCTGAGCTTAGAGTGGTACAGGACAGTGGAGCCAATACGTCTGCCTCCTGTGACGGTGATCATTCCAAAAGTAACTGTAGATAGATAACTGAGTGTTTTGAGTTTTAGGAGCAATTGGGTTGCTTTCAAAGCCAAAATAGATGACTGAGACATAGAAGTATTTAATAAAAGTGAGACAGAAAGAGAAAATACATGGTAGAAGTTTAACTGCTAATTCAAAAGTTGAATTGAAAATGCTAAGAAGGTCAGAGAACAATAGACCTTTTGATCTTTCCTTAGGTCTTCCTTTGCCATCAGTCTTTTTTTTTTTTTCCTTTTTTCTTCTTTGTAGTTAACTTATCTGTTCTAAGCTTGCTTAGAATTAAATACTAGGAAAGAAGAAAACGAACTGATAGCGAAGTAGATTTGAAATAACTTTTTTTTGGTTTTGCTTATTCTAGTTACATGTAGGGTTTTTATTTTTTATTTTTCCCTGGTTTCTGTGATAGACTTGTGATGCTGCTTCTTTGGAGCAAAAGAACATGCAAACATAGAAATTAAAAAATAATAATTAAAAAAAAATGCTATAGCTGCTGTAACAACTCATTGTATTTGGTTTACATGGCAAGGTTTTGGCACTGGGGGGGCTGCTGCAGGAGTGACCTCTGTGAGCAGAGCCCTGCAGCTGCTCCATGTCAGAGCAGAACCAGCTCCAGATGGCTCCAGACAGGGGGAAGCTGCACAACAGAGGAGTGAGAAAATGTGAGAACCAGACCTGCAGACCCCCAGGTCAGTGCAGCAGAAGAGCAGGAGGTGCTCTAGGCACAGAGCAGCAGTTTTCCTGTGGCCTGTGGAGAGGCCCCTGGTGGAGCAGGCTGTCCCCCTGCAGCCCATGGGTCCCACATGGAGCAGATCTCCACGCTGCAGCCCGTGGAGGAACCCCCGGTGGAGCAGGTGGATGTGGCCTGGAGGAGGCTGTGGCCCATGGAGAACCCCTGCAGGAGCAGGCCCCGGGCTGGAGCTGCAACCCGTGGAGAGGAGCCCACGCAGGAGCAGGAGGTCTGGGGGGAGCTGCTGCCCGTGGGGGACCCATGCTGGAGCAGTTTGTTCCTGGAGGCTCAAGCCGGATCAGTTCTGGAAGGATGGCATCCCATGGGAGGGACCTCATGCTGGAGTGGGAACAGATGATGAAGTGCCATGGACTGACCACAACCCTGGTTCCCCTGCACCACTCGGGGAGAGGAGGTAGAAGGTGGATTTTATTATTTATTTATTTATTTATTTTAGTTTGCTTTTATTTTCTTGCTGCTCTTGTCTACTAATAGTAATAAAGAATGAATTACATTAATCTCTGTGCTGAGTCTATTTTGCCTATGATGATAATTGGTGAGTGATGTCCTTGCCATTTCTCAACGTTAGAACCCTTTTTCATTGTGTTTTCTCCTCCTCTTCCTTCAAGCAGGGGAAGTGAGGGAGTAGTGTGGTGGTGTTTGTCTGTCAGTGTAAAACAACTACACTCAGAAAGAAGCAACAGAGGAGCTTCTTTTTAAGTGCTTCATGTACACCTGATATGATACTGTCTCTTCTGGACTCATATTTTGACTCCCTGTTTGTAAGTGATATATGTGTATATATATATATTTAATTTTTACACAGCCTCTCATTCCTAGTTGGATTAATTTTGATATGGAACAAAATTACTAGTTTCTGTGGGACTGAGGTAAGCAGTAAATGGAAAGCATGTGTATGTTAATGCTTTCACAATTCAATCGTAACATACCATAGCATTTCTGAACAAAATTAATAGCATTTAGATCATTTGGATCCTGGAGTTCTTAATCAACTCTTCTTTGAAACAGCTGTGGTACAAATATTTGGTCAACTACCAATGTGATAATGTGGATTTCATAAGCAATACAGGATTCTTTTGTGTTACTGGTTTGGTAATTACAGTTAAAAATGGCTCTAGAAATACTGAAATAGTGGCCAGTTTTCCTGTCTGGAACTTGATCTATAGCAGGGCGTATTTATAATCAGAATCTGAATTCTTTAAAAAGAAGCAATCAACATGTGGAGGGAGATTCAAACTAGGACGTACTGTGTGGCTTTTGTGGCCTCCTGATTTGGCTGGGTAAATAGTTGAGGCATCTGTTGACATCAGCATGATCTGGCATGGCTTGTTATCACTTAAATTTCCCACAGGAGTGTTTTTCTTTTTGGTGCAATCGTGAGACATACGCTGTCATCAGGGTATATGCTTGTCTTGATATTTAGGCCAGTGAACTTCAAAGAAAAAAAGGGTCATTAATTTTCTAGTTCTCAGCAGTGCAAGTTTGAGCTTCCCCTCGCCTGTCAGAATGAAGGAGTTCTCAGCTTTTTTCCTTCTCAGTGGGAAAATTCTATTTCTCTTCCAGCTTCCCTGATTAGCACAAAAGTAAGAAAGAGCTTCAGTTGTATCTCTCAGCTCAGAGGAGACAAAGGTACGCTAGCAAGACACGAATGTTGTGCAGACAATTGAGCTGCTCAAGAAAGAAAGCATGAAAAGTGAAAGTGTCCCATTTGCATATGCTATATAGGTCATGGGAAATCTGCTACAGATCTTCTCATTGGCTTTTATTGCATAAAATCACACTGATTTTAAAGTAGGAAGAATTATCTTAGCTTTTTTTTTTTTTTTTTTTTTTTTTTTTTTTCCAGTCTAATGTGTAACCACTCAGTGTGTTTCACTTCTCATTCAGGAAGGAAGATCAGCTTATTTTGACAACAGTTTGGCAGCTTAGATGGTACCTCAAAAATTATATTTACAATGTGATAAGCTACGTGTGCATATGTGAACTTCAAAGAGTTTTTGTGTGGTGGGTTATTACTATTCTTCCAGTACATTAAGTTGATCAGATTTTAGACTGGATTGGATTGGGTTGGATTTTGTATGTAGCCAAGCAGTGTACGTTTGCTTGGGTATATATCAATATAAAGGACACCTTAAAATCTATTTCTTTGCGTCGCATTTAATATACGAAGCAGTGCATTAGATTGTTAGTCTCTGTCGACATCTAGTGGCTACTGAAGCAATGGCAAGCTATTTAATCTCCGTGTTGTGTAAGGGAAAATTGAAGGGAGAACGAGTCAAATCTTGTTCCTTTGCAATATTTTAATTAATTAACTAATTAATTAATTAAATGATCAATAGGAAATGTGAAAAAAGTTAAACTATTTTAACATTCCAGGTGATTGTCTAAGATCTTCCAGTGCAGAGGCTGTGCATCAAAGCTCTTCCTCAATTTTATCCTATTTCATTTTAAGGACCTAAGAAAAATGATTACCCAGGATTTTCATTAGTTTACCTGCAGGACCCATGGTAGGTGGCTGAAAATATGATCAGAGAATCTATACTAGAGTAGAAACTATATAGATAGTAGAAGGCAGCCAGAAGAGCTGGTCTAGTTTCTATTTGTTCCACTGAAAATGTACCTATATTTTTAACATTAAGCATGTTATTCTCGGTTAAGTTTATTTTTCTCTTAAAAATAACTGCTGTTGAAAACATTTAATGCTTTTTTATTATATTGTTGTTTTAATTGCATTTTCATTTTTAGCTACTGAGGCAACACTTGTCTTTTTGACTCTTCCGTATACAACTGTAAAACTAGAAACTTTCTTGGAGGGAAAAGCTTTTAATGTTTTCCAACCTTTAATAGGTTTCATGCTGCTGTGATCACAAAACTACCATGTCAATCATGTCAATATTCAGATTTACTGCAAGGCTAAAAGATATTCATGTCACGAACACTGCTCTGAAACTCAGTTTTCTGTATCGTGGACTTTCCATTCAGTGTTTCATGCTTTCATTTTACATTATCTTTGTAAGAATAAAGGTTACGCTTCTGTACTTGTCAATGTGATTTTAACAGCCATGGTAGAAAAGAAGAAAATCGTAAGCTCTTTGTACTTATCTGTCTTTGAAAGTCTAGACCAAAAAGCAGTTTGGTTTAGGTCTTGCCAACTTCCTACCACCATCAAAATGAGATCATTTTATAATTAATTTCTTGATTTAGTTGGGAAAATATTAACATCTATGTAAAACTGTATGTTGTGATCATGTTTGAGTTTTGCTTACTTGCATCCAAGTAAACAGTTTGAGTAATTTGGCAGTTTATATATTTATGTAAAACTTAATGAAGTTTTATGTACACATACATAGAATCTATGTAAATTCTGTTTATGTAGCTCAACCCTTTATGATTGTATTAACTTGCAGTTAACTCTCTGCAATGTAGCTGTTTTTTTATTTTTTATCTTTGTTTTCCTAATTTGTGATTGCCATATATTTAAGCTGCAGTCAAGTGGTTTAGTAAGAGTTGTATACTACTGAAAAGAGAGTGGTAGTACTGCTGTAGAGAATATTTTATGCCAGAAGAAATACTGCACAGTTTAATAAGAAATCATGCTAAAGTAAGTAAATGGTGAAGGGTTTTAATTGTTTTTGTTACAGTAGGTAAAGCTGTGTTTTTTAGAGGGCTGTTCTATGGAGATGGTGTATCTGTTGAGAGTTGAATGACAAAACCACAGAGCTAATATTGGAATTGTTGCTCTCAGAAATGCTACTGTTTATTTAATAAGCAATTCAAAGAATATTTGTTGTCATTTTATATATTATCAGTGGTCATGCCCTAGTTTTAAATGGCAAGCCAAGTTAGTACAATAGATTGCTCAAGGTCTGTACCAGTCGACAGTTAAAAGGTACCAGTTTGTAGGGCCTTTAAACTCGTGTTTTAAAATGTGCTGCAGATTCCACAGTTCTTCTGTGTTTGGTTTGTGTGCAGCACTGTGCTATTTTGTCTTCTTGCATGAAAACTTAAATATAGAAGCACTGCATAAATATTGAAGATACCAGCGATATCAGCCCTTATTATGTTTTTTTTTTTTTTTTTTTTTTTTTAAGTCTTTTAAAAATTATTATTATGTCTTGCAGACAAGAGCATATATTCCCACTCATCCAGAATAGGAAACCTCTTACATCTGTCATGGGCTTAAAGAAAGATGAGAGAGATCTCTCTCTCTGGATTAATGTAAGAAAATTGTAAATAATGGGCAAACAAGGGAAAAAAATGCATTTAAATAACTTGTATATTATTAGGTACCAGAGAATCACTTCATGAAAGAATGAAACTAGCATAAAAGTTTACAGCTTTGCTTCTTAGTTTATAACTACTTAGTTTATAACTCTATAACTTAGTGAGATTTAATAAATCTTAGACTACAGTTTAAAAAAAATACCTTCTTACCTAAAAACCAAACCAAACAACAACAAAAAAAACTAAAGATCTTTCTAGGCAATTTTGTAAATGCAACATTTATCTGTTGCATATCTGTCATATGTTTTTTTTTTTTTTTTTTTTTTTTAGTATTCTTCAGGCTTTTCTGAATCTTTAGACCTTTTTTTTGCAGTTTGTCTTCTCAAAACTACAAAGTAAATTCTGAAGTCATTTTGGCCTATTTAAGTTGTTTTCTGTTGTTAAGAGTATGTTTGGTTTTTTTTTTCTTGTTTTGTGTTTCAATTCTTCTTATGCCCTTGGTAGGATATATGTAGGATATATACCCTTATGCAGCTGGGTGCCTTCCCACAAGAAAAAGACAATGACTGAGAGCATTACCTTTATTCACATTATTGCATCGTTTTTTTCACATGAAGCCATGGTCAGACTCCCCTCATCCCATCAGAGAACCATCTTTCCAGCAGTTACCTGTAGTTTTTGGAGACCCCTCTCAAGCATCCTTGGAAGGAGGTGAGTGATCTTTATTGGTCTGTGCATTCAGATCCCAAAGCAGTTGAAAGTCCCTCAAGTTCATATACTGTTTTTTCTTTTTTTATTTCTGTTGCTGGGTTTGCTTGCTGCATGACTTCCAGTTGTAGGATAAGTTATTTGTAGACCACAAGTGGCTTTCCACGTTACCTGCAATCATACTGCTAGAGCTTGTAGAAATTTTATGTTGTGGAAAATCAGATCTGGACTCTGTCAGATGATCTTCCTTGAAACAGTTCTCAGTAGTTTTCCATTCCTTCAAGCTTAATACTTTGTAAATTGCCTATTTAATTTGGACCTTTAAGGTGTTTTATTGGATTTGATATTTACAATTAGTTGACAGCATCTCCTTATTTTGAGGTCACACCTCTTGGTTACTGGGATCAGACGGTAAAATATGGTCCATTAGTTTTTGACTCTGATAGTTTTCTGACTCCTCAGCTAATCAGTGTTTGCTTTGTTATCTTTGCAGACGCTTGCTGTATTTAGGATATAAACTGTTCAGTCTTTAGAAGTGCTTTGTTGCTGTTTTTTCCTATAAGTTAAATGAAATTTCAGTGTCAATTCAGCTTATCTTTTTTTTTTTTTTTTTTTTTTTAGCTATGTTAATTAT
The DNA here is from genome assembly GCF_011077185.1 of Oxyura jamaicensis. NCBI lineage: Eukaryota > Metazoa > Chordata > Aves > Anseriformes > Anatidae > Oxyura > Oxyura jamaicensis. The sequence goes on from NC_048894.1 coordinate 74,977,815, forward strand.
TTCATTAATCTATGACTGTTCTAATACTTCTTAAATATGAAATAAACATTTTTATTTTACCTCACACTATTTTATCTAGTATTGCTCTGGATACCAATATTTTGAAGATAACAGAGCAAGGAAGCAGGCTTATATCAACAGTTTGTACGTCTGATAAGAGATAAAGTAGAAAGATACAGTCTCTGAAACTTCACATAGGTTCGCATATGCCTTTCCAAAGAAAAATACTATATGCTGTTTCAAGATATTTAGTAAAGGGAGGTTGCCTTTGCAGTGTTGCTCAATGAAGAAAGCAGTATAAATAATAAAGTGCATGTGTTAAGGAAAACATGCAATGTATGACCCAGGCCTGAAATGATAGTAAGACATTTCATTGAATGAACTGTCCTGCCATAACAAGGACAAAGCACTGCTAATATTTGTGTAAATATTTGAAATCTAACCCCTGTGGCAAATGCAGTCCATAAGGAGTATATTGAAATGGCAATAGATAGGTATTGTGAAGTCATGGGGTAGTTGTAACCACACCTGCTCTTTGTAGTAAACTGAAGACAAGTCAATGAGCAAGCCAAGTAATGTGAAAACTATGCATTTAAATTCTTAAGGCTAAGCATAACAGCATTCTTGGTGGGAACTAATGGAACTTTCACGTCAACAAAGTATTTGATCATTTGATTTATGGGATATTAGATGTAACAATGAAATTATGAAAGAAAAGCATTTTTATTTTTTATATATTGTTCATGGAATGACTCCACAGCAGTGCTGAGGAAGACAGCAATGAGTAGAGTGAGACAAGCAAAAATTGTAAGGTAAAAAAGGATAATACTTTGTTCCCCAAATAAATGTTTTCCAATTTTGTCTATGGCAGGACATTTCACCTCTCCCAAAAGATATTTTAAATAAAATTTTAATTTAATAATACCCTTCAATGGAGAAGTTACCTATGTTTCAGTGCTTTGGTAGAATTTTCAGTGCTTTGGTAGATTTTTATTTTATTTTATTTTATTTTATTTTATTTTATTTTATTTTTACATTAGATTATTTCGAGGTGTAATTCCTCTTTTTTTTTTTTTTTTTTTGTGAGTAACAATGAGAAAATTGTACAGAGTTATAGTAATATTTTACTTTGTCGATTTAATTGTTGTGACTGGAAAGGCCTGGTTTTGTACACTTCATACTCTACCTGATAATAAGTGTTAATTCATTATATATTATATATTATCTATTCAGTTTCTGTGCAATAAGGAAACTTCCAAATCTGTCAGGCTTTAGGCAGTTCTATATAAAGTATCCTAGGCTAGTTTTCTTACAGTGTGTTCCTTTACCTTTCACTCAGTGTTCAGTTTTACTTAGTGTTTCACTCTTCCCTTCTGCCACTGTCTTTGTTCTCATAATCTAGTAAATATTTTTTACTTGTATTACTAAGACTGCCAGCTGAGACATCAGATTGAGCTGTGTATCCATAAAAGAAAAAAGTAGGCATCCTGGGATCATTAAAAGCACTTGGAAAAGTGGTGGACTAGTCAACATTAGACAAACTAGACTTATCCTTGTGGTATACTATGGTACTCTTGTTAAGCTTATCAGTGTTTTTCTATTTTTTGTTGTTGGTATTGATTTTAGTGAGCATGTTCGTTGGTTGCTTTGTTAATTTTGTTTGGCAGATGAGGGAGAAGCGTAAGAAATGCTGCATATAGGAACAAGTACTTCGTCTTTGTCATTGCAAGCAGAATGTATACAGATTTAGCAAGCAGTTCAGGTATCTGGCCTAAAATTACATTCTAAATATCTCAGCATTCCAATGATTTTTTGGATCCAGCTGGGATTCCCTTTAGGGAACATTGAACTCTGTTCACCAGTTAGTGGCATCTTACCTGTCCCTTATTCAACTATAATGCCTTGTACGTATGACACTTCTTTAAAACTCTCACCTGAGAATGGAGTCATGCTCAAAAAGAGAAAGTTAAAAAGCCAGTTACTCACTAAAAAAGTTCTACAAGTAGATTATTCAGTCACTGCAGCAGGATCTGTAGTTACTGTTCTACTAATGTAGAGCAGAGCTTGCGTGGCTCTAGGCCTCGAGTAATAGTAGAGGAAGAGAGGCTGCAACTGAAAAACTGCTTAGATTCAAGTATTTGGTGGTATGGGTGGCACATTCTATTTCTTAGGGAAGAGACCTCCTCTTGTTCACTCAACTAGATGAACTTCTATATTTTCCCTTTATGACATGTTCTAAAGCTGCAGTGAGATTTGCTTGTCAGAAGAACTAGAGCACACTTTGCATATTTAATGTTAAGAGAATGAATATATTGTATCACTTCTAGCATCTCTGCTGTATTACAGGATAGTATTACACATCTACCTTGTCTTTTTTTTTTTTTTTTTTTCCCAGACCCTTTGTAACTGTATCTGACACATTAGAAAAAAATCACTTTATTGTATACGTCAGCCTTTCTTAGGAACTGAGGAGATGCATCACCAAAACACAAGCAGTTAATTAGTCTGAGAACTACAAGATAGAAACATGGAGTTTTTTCCCAGTGTTATGCACTTAGCAGCAGCAGCAATCAGCTCCAATGCCAAAATGGGGAGGGCAGTAATTAGTTGTTGCTACTGAAACCTTTCTCCTTTAGTATATCATCTCAGAGGAATGATTTTATGCATTGTACGGTCTGATTCTTTGAGGTGTGTAATGCAGCATTGAAGACATTAATTTTTTTTTTTTTTTTTTTTGTCTAATCCTTAAAGACAGGCAACAGGGATTTGTGCAGTTCTTGCAACTGCATACATATGTCTATCTGTACACATATCAGGAATCACTCTTTACTGTTTAAAAGACTGTAAATCAGGTGAGTTTCAAATTTCAAAATAACACTTTACTGCATTGACATTCACTAATAATACACACAGCTGATGATTAGTTCTTAACCACTCTCCACTGTTTTCGCTCCATAGAGAATACAATTAATCATTAAATAGTTTATCTGTGAATATATGATACCACGCATCTGATGCCAGAAATTAGCACTGATAGCTGTGGGACTTGCTGGACTTAGCTGCAGAGGTCAAAGTAATGAGGCTTGAGAGCTCTCAATGAGGGAACTGCAGTGGACTGAAACTTTCTTTCCCAGCCTTCCAGTTTCATTGCTTTATGCTCCTCAGTCTGCGTCCCAAAGGAAAATAGAGAGACTGTATCTGTTTCTGACATACTTCATCCAAAATTTTTGGACCAGGACTCATTCTAGTTTTGTCAGTCATTTTTCTCGCTTGTTCAGCAGGATTATTCTAGTTGTACCAGACACTCTTCCATAGGATGATTTTGGTTTTACCACATCTTTCCTGCCAGCTTTTATCCTTGGTTCTCATCTTGCAGATTTTACAATATACATGCTCTCCTATAAGACCCTGTTCATCTCTTTGTAGTTGCCTATTATTTATGCTCAGTGGCATTACAATGTTACCAAAAGATTAGGTACAGTCACTCCTTAAGCATGGATTTGTGCCTTGGTTCAAGGGAAGCAAGTGTTAAATAAATACATCTTGCTGTATCTGCTTCTGCTTAATGGGTGCACAATGCTTAGCTGAGAAGCTACCTACTCTAGACTTGGGACACAAAGTTATGATTAACTAATTACAGAATATTACATCAAGAAACAGAGCTGACAGACCTAGTGAATTTCCATTGTCCTGAACGCAGACTGGAAAAGTGAAGACAGGCAGTAGTTGGTATAAGTACCATGATCCACACTTAGTCTTCATTTTAGTTCTGCTGAGGACCACTAAGCTCAACTCCCAAGAGGGAGGAATGCATAATTATTTTAACTGTGTGATAAAAAACAGATATGGGACTTCCAATATTTTAACCAGTGTAATGAAAACTGCCTGTAGGTTTTGCTTGGATTTCTGCATAGATCTGAAAATGAAAATAAACTGCAGTAGTCTTTTCTAGGCTATTCAGTTTTATCCTACCATATATTTTGTCTAATATTGTTTGAAATCTTCAAATTATTTGAAAATTATTTACACTGAAAAGTGATTCTTTAAGAACAGAGAACCACACTAAATGAGCAGTTGGGGCCATCACTTATTGCTCAAGTTTAGTTTATATTTTATCATCTGCTGTCCAGCTCATAATTTAAGTATTATAAAATGCATGTCAATTGCATGGCATTTCATACCTTCTGATAAAGTGATTCTGAATCAAAATGCTTTCATCGCTATTTTAACTACTTCTGTGATGCTATTTATTAAGCAGTCTTTCATATAGATGTTCCTGATTCAAACTACTCCAAAATCAAATGACTGCATTTCTGTTCTAGTACCTGGAGAAACAAAAGGGTTTGCATAATCAGGTGTCATGCAGCACTCTGTCTTTGTTGATGGCCAATCTGTGAAGAATCTCTACCCATTGGGACTTATTCTTTTCAATTCCGATGTAACTTTTTTTTTATTTAAATTTGAATTTATACCAGATAACGCATCTACTAGCTATATTCGCATGCCACAAATTGAAGAATATAAAAAACAAAACAAAACAAAAAACACTTTATATTTTTAAATATATTACTATCTCCTTACTTTTCCCCTTCAGACACTTCCAGACTTCATTTAGCTTGATTATATTATACTTATTATATTATACTTCAATATTGATTATATTATACTTCAATATCTTCTGATTCTTGTTAATGTTTTTAACATTTTGATGGAACTTTTAGGGAGGAAAGCCTTTCCCATTTGTTTTCTTTAAATCAAAGCAAATAAGAATGTCAGATGCTTTTTAATGAATTCAGAAAGTAAATGCAGTATGTCTAGTCTGTATGGTATTTTCTTCAATTTTTGCCTATTTCTACTAAGATGCTATAGTAAAACAACAACAACAACAACAACAAAACAAGGAAAACTTTACAGCATGAAAGGAAATATATTAAAAAAATAAAATAAAATACCCCAGTCACTGTGCATAAGATGTTCTGTGAGACCAGGGATATTTGATCTTTGCTTAAAAATTTAGAATATTTTAAGAATCTCTGTAGTTAACCTAATTTTCCTGAATAAACTATGAATTTGAGCATCATACTCCAAAATAAATGCATCTTAGTATGATCCATTTACTAGTGGGTAGACTAAGCTCTTCTCTGAAGTCTCACTGTCCCATATGCAAATGGAAAATTTATTTTAATGTTGATATTAGAATGTTCATTTTAATGTTGATATTAGAATCAATGAAATGTGTTAAACCTGAACTTTGGATAACAGGAAAATAACCAAAGCTGTTTTGGAATAGAATAATTAAAGATAGTGCTTCATATTTGAAAGAGTGAAAGGTTTTTAAAATTTCTTTCAACTCAGGGTTGGGGATTGTCTTTAGTTGCTGGAATAAAATAAAACTAACTTTCTGTTCTACAGTTTCCTGCATATTGCATGTACTCAGGTAGACATTTAAACCTTTGCTGGGGTATGGGTGTGTACTCTGCAAAGGTGCAAATTTTTATCATTTCATATGAAAGCCTGAGTAAAATGTCTAATATTAGTACTTTACTGAAGTATAATGATCATCCTTAAAAATTCCCAAAAATGTTTTTTTTAAAAAAAACACTTCAGAAATGCTTTTGGCCCATTAACAGAAATGTATCTGTTTGTAGGTGGATGTAATTAGCTTTACACAAAATAACTATTTGACAATAACTGTGTAGGTAGTGTTTTTGCCATGACCAGTGTAAACTGCTGTGGTGGATTGACCTTGGCTGGTTGCTGAAGAGAAATAAATCAATGCTCCAGCATGGCCTCCTGCCCAGGGGCCACAGGGGCATCTCTGCTCTGGCGCCTGGAGCCTCTTCTGCCCTCCTCCTCCTCTCCCCCGGCAGGGCTGTTTCTCCACTTTTCTTCCTTTCTTTCTGCCAGATGCTGGGCAGCGCTGTGCCCTCCTTTGCCCCAAGTTGTCCCTGAGGTGAGGCGCTGCCATCTTGGCTGCTGGGCCCCGCTGTGCCCTGCAGTGGGGCCGTTGGAGCCAGCTGGGGCCAGGACTAGAGGGTGTTGGTTGCTGAGAATCTAAATGTGAGCTGGCAATGTGCGCTTGCAGCCCAGAAAGCCAACCAAACTTGAGAAATAGGTTGGACTTAGACATTTTGTCCTTTCTTCTTTCCTCTTCTCCCAGTTTTTATCCTCCCAGCTCTTAGATGGAAAATGTTGGGGGAAGGGGGAAAAATAAGAGATCACATGGAATACATAAATCTCAGCCTCTCTAGCACTCTTGTTTGTTCCATGCCAGGTATGAGAAGTTTAATTTCAAATCCGTTCTCTTAAGGCTTCCTTAATCAAATATTTTTGTTCACTGTCAGAGGTTAATGAATGGAAAAATTATTTAAAAAGGTCATCACTCTGTTTTATCCATTAGTTGAGCATCAAATTCTACAGGATTAAAACTATTCCCTTTACATTCCTCTGCCTCTTCACTGGTATGCCTTTGCCCCATTATTCCATGTGCGCACAATAATTCTGGGCTTGATCTGTCATTAGCAATGCTGAGAACTTACAGTACTTTCTGAGTGCTGTTTGTCATTTTAAGTAAGCATTAATGCTTCATGCTGACTGATTGTAATAACTGTGACAAAACATTTTCATGATATCCTAATAGAGAAAGTGTAGTGCTTAATAATGTGTCTTATGAGTGGTGTAAATTAAATGTCAGTGTATTCACAAAGGTTCTTCAGAGGATTGAATTCCAGAAGGAGCTCTTAAGGCACTTATAATCTCACTGTATTTGTCTCTTTGTTAAAACTGCATCATTTCAGAGTAAATATTACACTACTTCAGTCAAAAGTTGTTGTAATAAAAAATTTTGAGGCATCTATCTTGGAATAGATGGACAGTCTTGGAATCTTTTATGCTGTCTAGCCAAAACAAACACTGATTATATAACTATACTTAAATATATACAAATACGTAGTTCAGCTGCATCTATTGCAACACAATCTCAAACTTGATTAAAATTCTAACCATAAAGTTTTGAATAATTATATAATTACTTCAGGCTGAGAATTTGAAACTATATGTGTTAATGGATCATCCACAAATAACCCTAAAACCTGTTCTGCTAAAACACCTTTAGTTCAGTTCACTTCCTACCTAGATTTAGTTCAGTTCAGTTCCTACCGGGAAATCTATTTTCAACAAATACTTTGTTTTGGTTAGCTCTGTGCTCTTCTGTTTGTATTATAATTGTAAGCTATCATATCCCTGCTAAAAATATGATAACTGCTGAGAATGATTTTATAAAAAGGTTTTATATTATGGTATTAATTCATTTAAATTATTTAAATTATTTTTATCATAAGAGGTGAGAGAGAAAAGCATACAGTGGTCTGGAGCTGTAACCCTCATGAAACTGTGTAGATGCCAACTGACTGCCTTTGGCAAATAGACTTTTGTAATAAAAAAATCTGTTTCTGAAATGAACTACTTGATCTGCAGAACAAAACTGCAGAAGGCTTTAGTAACAAAAGACAGCTGAATGCCTCTTCTGTCCTTGCATCACTGTAATTCTGTTCTGTCTCTCTTGATATTATTTGTGAAATAGAGAAAACTGGTTGATGCATCAGTAGCCATCATTTGATTTGATATGGTGAATAAAAGACTTTGTGAGAGTGAAGGACGAGGCAGATAAATTGAGGACAAAAGCAATATCAGCATCTAGAAGAGCAAGCATAAAGTTAACACTGAGATTTGGAAGTAAGAAAATCTGAAGAGCAGTACTGATTGCATATTGAAAAATGAAGAGGCCAACTAACTCTGCCTGCTTCTAGTTTTTCAATCACTGTGGAATGTTTTCTCACATTGTAGCTTCCTCCTGATTGTTAGTACTACTATTTTTATTTGGAAAAAGATTAATATTTAGTAATTTGAGGAAAATACCAATTTTCTTAAGAGTAATGTTAAATGTGTGCATGCATACAAAAATGCACCTGTAATATTTCTGGTCAGATTTCTTTAAAGTTTTAATGTTTTAGAAATATGTTGTAGTAGAACATAAAGCCTCTAAGAAAATGCATTACCCGTTTTTGTGTATTTCTCTACAATTTGGATGATTCTGTAGCTTAGTGGAAGGGGGTATGTGTTGTTTTTTTAAGTATCTATTCTTAAAAGGGTTTTTGAGGTTTGATTTTTTTAAATAAACTACAAAATAAAAGTTTTTTTTTTTTTTTTTTTTTTTTCTTTTTTTTTTCATCAAATTGCCAGCCTTAAGCTATGGATGATGTTTATGGCTGCTGTTTTGGAGATTGCCTTTTACTGTTTCAAAGGTATTGCGGATAAGTCCTGAATTTACTGCAAAGAAGATACTTGCCTCAAACCAGGAGCTGAACTAGTATAAGGAGCATGATTCACTTGTTCCCCTTGGGAACCAAGTCTCCTTTCTTTACAGTGACCCTCTAGACTTTATACTTCTTCACTCTTTAACCAGGTTGGAGGAAGTCTTGGGGGATGATCTAACATAACATCCTCCTCCAAGCAGTGCCAACAATTGATTCAGAACAGGTTGCTCAGTATTTTGTCTTGCCTGATTTTGAAAATCTTCGAGGACGGAGATTATTAGATCTCTTTGTGCACATGCTCCACTGTTTGGCTGTCCGTCTGGTGGCTTGTTTTGCATATATCAACTCATTTTTTTTTTCAGTTTATGTCCATTCTCTCTCCTCCTCTAACTTATGCACTGTTGTAAAAAGTCTGGCTACATCTTCTCAGTGATTTCTCATAGGTGTTGAAAGCTGCTCATAAGCCAAGCTGAGCAAGCCCCAGACCTTTGACCTCTCTTCACATGGAAATACTTCAGATATGACCTGCTTGGGGACCCTTTACTGGATGGCCTTGAGAGTATTAACTATTCCCTTTAATTTGGTGTCATTGGAAACTTGATGGTGTTATTTGGTCATTTCTGTGGCTAATTGATAAAGATATTAAATAGGCTGTTCTAATGTGTTTCACTGAAGTAGGTCATATGTGGTTCCTTCTTCATTGACAATGGTAGTTACCAATATCATATAGGAGTCCTACTGATGGAGTGAGAATATTGTCTTCAGACAATTTGCAAATGGACAAACAAAGTTTTAGTCTTACTCCTGAAAATGCTTTTACTTTTTTTTTTTTTTTTTTCTCTTAGTTCTTCTCTACTCTGCTTAAGGATTCAGATATCTATGATTATTATTTTTGTTAAGGTTTTTACCTCTGTAAGAGATCTACCTACCCAAATCTATATCCTTCCTTTGAAGAATGGAATGGCTATATGTTTTCACATGCACGAGTCATTTTTGGAATATACTTGCATTAGCATGATTATATAAGTAGCCTCATAAAATATTACTTAGTTTCTCACTTCCAGGATAACTATGACAGTAAACATTTTTTCAGTTAAGCAAATTTCAAAACAATATCCCGATGTGACTACTTTCTTTGTGTTTCTAGGGATTCTAATAGTGGTAAGTGGTAGTTTCTCGTTATATAGCCTAAGAAGTTCTTAAGGACAAGAGCTATTTTAAAACATTTATTTATTTTAAACAGCCTAGGTATGTTCAATTGCATGTCCATATTCAATGCTTGTGTGTGAAGGGAAAATGACTTGATGTGTCAATGTTCATGTGACTCTCAATAGACGTTAAACTTCAGTCAATTTTCTGAGAGATGAATAAGAAGCAGGCTTCTCTCTTCCCTGCCTCTCTCCCTTTCCTGATCCAATCTAATTTCTCAGTGGCTGATGTAAATGTAGGTGAAATGTAAGCATTTTATTACCTTGGGGGTGGGGGGGGAGAGGGAGGGAGGGGGGAGAGAGGGGGGAGAGAGGGAAGTTGTAACATTGTGAAAAATATTATTCTTAGAATCAACAGAAATATTTTTCTATTGCTTCATTTCCAAGATTTATTTCTCTTTGTAGAAATCTGGAGTTAGAATTCTTGACAGGAAGAGAGTCACCATTTTTTGTATGGAGAAAGGATGTTTTAGATGCTTTGCTAATTTGCCTTGAAAGTCTTATGCTTAATTAAACTTTGAAACTGCCTCTTTGACCCTTTATTGCCATTAGCAGAGCTCTTTCATTGTTGTAACAGTTTACTGCAAGCTACCTTCGCTATTTGACCAGATGCAGTAGCTTTACTGGAGCACCTTTTATCAAGGATTATGAATACCAAAGCATTCTGTACATTTTATTTATTTTACTTCCTGGTTTGTTTTAGTGGAATAATCCTTCCAAGTATTTGAAGGGTTGTGTGACCTGCACATCTTAGACTGCATCCCACATATAGTATGGGTATTTGTGTTTGTGCATCCATACCTGCACGCATTCCTGCAACTTCACCACTTTTCTTGTTTGGCTTTGCTGATGCTTTTGTAGTAACACTTTCCTCCAGATTAATGGTCTGCAGATTTGGGGGAAAAAAATATATATATATAGCTACTTACATCTTTTCTGTTTAGTTAGTATATTACACAAAAATACCCCAAATGAATCTTATTTTATAATTGACTATTACTTATATGATATTACAAAGGCAAGCTTCTTCATCTTTGTACTTCACCTATTTTATATCTATGCTGTCATGTTGGATGATACTTGACTTTCAACATCTGTAGAGGACATTTGACTATTTTTCCTTTGGTGGGAAAGGATCCATAAATACCTGACTAATTCTGTTATTTCAGGAAGCAGATGTTAATTCCAAACTGAGAGAGGGAAGACTTTCTTAGAATATGCCATGTAGAAGAGGCCTTAAGGGGTTTTTGGAGACAGAATGGTAGATTGAGATTTATTTTTTTTTTGGTGTGATAAAATATGAATAAATAAATAAATAAATAAGAAACAAACAAACTGGAATTTCCAAAATACTTGCCTGACAGAGCTAGCACTTCTAAAATTAACTTATTTGTTATACTGAAGTCTGAAATATCCATGACTTCTCAGAATTCAAGGCAGGTCATATGGTTCTTTGAACACAGCAACATGACAGTGGGATTGATATAGTTAAGATTGCTTATAGCTGGTCCAAATTTCAACATGCGCTTGTTTGATTAAAGCATTGCCTTGTTCTGAATGTTATACAAAATCAAAATGTTTATTTAGGATTTAGGAGTGCATAAATTCTAGCATTTGGAGGTGTTTTTTTTTTGTGTTTTTTTTTTTTTTTTGGTTGTTTGTTTTAATCTGCATTGGATGCCTGTTTCTCAGTGTAATATTGATATTGTGATAGCTCTGCATGAGGCATATTTTCAAGGGAAGGCCTTAAGATATTGATAAAGGGAATTTTCTAGAATTACTTTAAAGAACAAGTGTATATTCATGATTACTTTTATGTTTTCTTTCATAAGCACAGTAAATCAGGGTTAAAGCTAGGTTTTCAAAGCATGAAGAGTTCTGCTTTAACTTTGGAGTCAAAGAAATGTATGTGTTCTTGAAACGGGGGAGTGGTCTGAGTTCTGTTACATGGAGGCACTCTGAGATTCACTTTCCTATATTTGTATTAAAATAAAATAAATATTGTACTGGTATACGTGTGTCTACATATGCATTTTTAGTCAAAAACAAACAAAAAAAAAAGCACAAAACAGTAAGAGCTGTTTATAAGTATCTACTGAATTTCATGAATGATGCTTGAAGCATCTATGTTTGGTTTTATTTCTATTAGGAGCTATGCGTTGGGAAGTGAACACACTGGCTATGATTTCTTCTGGTCTCAAGATAATAGTAGCCTGCCTAACCCTTGGATAGGGCACAAAAGCTAGGAGAAATATCAAATTGTTTTTTATCTCTGTGCACCAGGGAAAGGAAGCATTTCCCTTTAGTTGTAGAAAAAGAAGTAACATTTTACTGATGTGTACCCCAGAAGTCCCAATTTGTAGTGAAAAGAAGAAGAATCAGAAAAGTATTTCAAAATGTAGTTTTTGCTTTTTATTTCTTTTTACATATGTATTTACATATAGTGCAATTGATTTTCAGAAAAAAATACATAATAAGTCATGAAAAGCAAAAGAAGAAATAATAGCAGCCCATATATGAAACACTAAAGATATGGTTACTCAAAATAGATGTGAATTTTTAAATCTGTTCTGATCAAGGAAACCTCTTAGAGTTAATGAAAAAATGTTTTAAGTTAATAGAAGTTAAAAGCTGAGGAACAAAGAGATCTGCCTTACTGGGACCACTTTAAAGAAGTTTTAGAAAAATCTACACCTTCTACATAACTTTTACTACACCTTAAAATTTACTGATACCATCATCATTGATGCTCATTATAATCACCAAAAAGTTTTCATTCTTCTCACTGAAGTATATTTGTATACATAGCAGCTCTTTGGCACTGTTTAACCATGAAAGAGTTCTCCTACTTTGCTTTTAACTAGCACTCAGGAATTTGCAACCATCATTATTTTAACTTAAAAATGGAACTTGTAGAAAAGAGGAGAAATCACTACTGTGTTTATTTCAACGCATGCTTCGTATCACTCCTAGTGATGAACCCTCACATCTTTCCAATGTGATCCTACTGTATTCTGACCACCACAGAACATAACAAAACAACAACAAAAAAAGCAGCATTGGCATTCAGGGCTGATAGGGCTGTGGAGAGAAGACAATGTCAGAAGAATGGTAGACAAATCTAAAGTTGGCTGTGTGTTTGGTTTGATTTGTTTCTTTTAATGCTAGTCTGCTTTCTTTCAATAGTATGTAGGCCTCAGATGTATCTTGAAGGCCAAGCTGAGGTGGTGTTGCTGAAGTGCTGGTGGTCTGTTGCAGAGAGTAAAGGCTGTTTCACTTGCATTCAGCTTCTTTAGAAACCTTCCTGGAATTCTTCTAGAGTGATACAGAGTCTATCACAGGGAGTCTTGGCATGATTACTGCTGTACCTTCAAGAACAATAGGCAGAGGAAAAGGATCCTATACTTTCTAGAATAGTTTTAGTACCACAAAATGGGTGATGCTGGGTACTGTCATAAACAACATCCCCTCTTCATAACTGGAGAATATTTATTTTGTTCTGGGATGGTAGTTTGGGTGCCAAGAAAATTGGAGCTTTTACCTTGTTGAGCAAAAATACTCTGCTTGCAAATCCATATTTAGTTTTCTATGATAGATCCTTGTAGGACCGTTCAAAGTTGAATCTGAGTTAAAGATTAAGTATTATTCAGGAGGCTTATTTTGTGCAGTGTCAGACTTCATAGTATATAGAACAGCTATGGGACAGACTGGTTGAATTAATCAAAAGCACAGTAAGTAGAGGAAGCACTAACAAAAGTCCTCCTTTTGGATACTTATTACCAAAGATTATGACTATGATAACAATTCTGGAGACCTCAACTGTATAATTATGGAACAGTCATGCCACATCCATCTTGGCTGCAGGTTCTTCCACTCTGCTCAATTATAGTGTGCCATACCTAGAGAGATTCTCAGGCGGTCTGCAGGAAGTCCCTGCACTGAAACAGCTGAGATGTTTGAGGGCACACCAATGCCAAAATTCAATTTTCCCCCCCCTAATACTACCCTGTTCATTGTTAATATATTCTGCTGCAAACATATCAGCCTCTGCAAGATTCAGTCCTTCCATTTTATTTAAAAATATTAATATCTGCATAGATTGTTGACTGGAGGTTTTACTGAATTTTCTAATGATACATAATTTATGCTAACACTGTATAGAAAGGATGTGACCTTACTTACTATCCAAAGAGAACTACAAGATTATGCTTCATATTAGCACTTTTACAAAGCTGAGTTAATTGAATTGTGTTTGTTATTTTTTCTTGCAAGCACTTTTCCCAAAAGGATGAGGTAACAGAGAATGATAATGTAGAATTGTTCTGTGAAACATGTTAGTGTGCTGTAAATGGTTGACCTTTCCATCATTTAAGCAGTAAGACACTCCAGGGTGTGCTGTTGAAGCATAATATTAACACAGCTCACCTACACTGAGCTTAGTATGCATGCTGGTATCATACAGTAATGGGCACCCTGGAGCATTTTTATGGAAGCATAAAATGTCAGATAGATTGTTGGAGGGGGTTTCTTATGCCTATAATGTTTTAAGAAATTAACACAAAGTTATACTTAAAAACATAAAAAAAAAAATGAAGCAAAACAGAAAAACACTCAACCATGAAGAGTTCTTAAGCAAATTTGAAGGTTTTCTAATTATTATTAATTGCATCTATTTGTTGGTATTTAAAGGTCAACTCAGCCTAGGACGTGTTCTTATAAGCCCTAGCATAAATGCATATGGTGGAGAATCCCTGCCTGGGGGGAGAGAAATTGAAGTAGATAAGCTAGCTACTTCTGTATTTAAGTGTAATTGCTAAATAAGATTAAACATATGTAATCACTTTCCAGGTTTGTATGTCCTCAAGCTACTCAGTAGCTCAGAAACGTTTGACTTACTACTTTCCAGAGCTTTGACACAAATGTATATTTTTATCTCTTCCTAATGTTTTACAGTGTCCATGTCACCAATAGTTGACGACCTGTTCAAATCCTGTTATATAGACTTGAATTTGCTTTATACTTTCATGCTGCAGATGATACAAAAATTACAAAGTTCATATCTTTGGAGTGTCTCTAGAAATATTTGCAAAAGAATAGAAAGATAGTAGGAAACCTATGGTCAAATTATTGTATGAGCTTGTGTTTATTCCTGTGTAGTGTCATGGCCTCTCCAAAAAGAAATTGTACAAGGGTGCACATAGAGAATTGCCAGCGACGCACAGTGTAACATGACACACTAGTGCACAGTTTCTGGACAGGACAGAGATCAGGGAAGTGTCATCTGTATGCTGCATAAGGAGCCAAAAAGCAGACTCCCTCAGAAATGAGACCAGCTGCTTAAGGCATGAGCCTCCTCCTGGCTGAGTGGTCAGTTTTTTGGCAACACAGGATTGTGTTGTTGTTGTTGGGGTGGTGGTGGTGATGAACGGGGTTGAAAGAAAGATGATAGCAAATTCAGTGATACCAAGATTATTAGGAGTCCCATAAAACAGGTGCTTACAGGTGATCTCATTTAACATAGTGTAGAATTTGTCAATCCTTTGAATTTGTGTTAGACTAGATATTAACATGTTATTTTTTTCTCTCCTACAAACAATTGGAAACTGAAAAATAGATGCAGTTATTAATTGAACCCTACAATTATTGACTTTGTTTATAAGGAGAAAACAAAAAAAAAAAAAACAGTATTACAGAATGTATTTTCAGAGATAGACTGCAGCACAAAAGCAATGCACACCCACACTTGGGAATCTCTAAGCACCCTCCAGTAATGCCATGTATAATTCACAGATCTAAAACAAAAGGCATGTGCAATGGCGGTAACAAAACCTGCCTTTTGTTACAAAAGGCAGGTTTAAGCAGTATGTCTTGCAGCTGTAGCAGCTCAGACTAGCTCTAACTTCGCTGATTCTTAGACAGGTAGGCTGAAGTTTCACTTCAATACTGAAATGGAAGGAAACTGGTTTTACTGTCCTATAATAACTTTGAAGAAGTAAACTTTCTTCTCAGTAAGGGAGTTATCATTAACAAGGAATTATCTATCTCAAGATAACCCAACAGTAGAATAACTACTTTCCATTCTGAACAGAAATTCTGGTTACTCAGACATCCAAGTTGCATAAGGATTGTGCAACCAGATGTATTATCTGAGGGAAATGCATCATATTTCTCTGTTATTTGGTTTTGCTTTTGCAAATACTCAGTGTTACTGTTTCAGATAACTGAACAAAATTCTTCTTTATTGATGGACATTACCCACGTGGAAAGTGTGTTCTGGCCTTAGTAGGATCACAAGCTGGCTTTTTTGCAAAGGGCTGGTACGAGCCAAGTACGTGCTGTGAAGGTCTGGCTTAGTGAGAGAGAGATGAGTGCTCCTGAGGCTAGGGAAGTACATCGTCAGAACTGAAGTTTACACCCTTCCCCTCTCTGACCTAGCTTTGGTAGTCAAAATCATTCACATTTCCATTGTGGAAGCAAAATAGTTAACATCTCACAGGCCTTGCTTCTAAAGAGACAGTAGCAGCTGCTGGTCTGGCCACTCAGTTGACAAAGTGGAATGCTCCTAACAGAGCCTTCCTATA
Source organism: Oxyura jamaicensis (assembly GCF_011077185.1). Classification (NCBI taxonomy): domain Eukaryota; kingdom Metazoa; phylum Chordata; class Aves; order Anseriformes; family Anatidae; genus Oxyura; species Oxyura jamaicensis. The sequence goes on from NC_048894.1 coordinate 74,993,919, forward strand.
TGAGAGATTTCAGTGGCTGTTGCGGTTTCCCATAGCCTGCTTATCTGACACTGTTTGGTGAAGAATGGGGTTGTATAACTTAAAGATATACATCCTGCCCCATTTAGTCAGAGTTTCTGCCCGCAGAGCCTGACACTGCTTCTCTGTGGTGTCTCCTGAAAAAAAAAAAAAAAAAAAAAAGTAAAGCATTGTAAAATGAGAGTAAAAAGCATTTGTAAAATGCATGTCCCAAACTGGATATTATTTTTAATATTATGTTGAATCAGGAATGCATGTGTACATGTATGTAAATTCTAACTAACCAAGCTAGAATTAAACAGTTCTGGTTACGTAAACAGTAGTTAGGATTAATGCTGGTGTAGTTAGTGTAGATGCAATTTGCCTGTTTGATCCAGTACATAGATAGAACCTTTAACCAACCCTCTCCTGATCACGTAGTTGTATGGTTGGTTGGTTGATTTGTTTGTTTTGTGGGGGTGGTGTGGCAGTTGGGGAAATGTTTCCCCAGTTTGTGTACAAAAATAGTACAATATATCTTCCTTATATGAGATTATAATTGCAAGAGCATTGTATTTGTGCAGGTAATAAGTATGCAAAAGTAAAATTAATGTAAGTTGGGAAACTATGAACAACACAAACAGAACATTTTACGTTAGTGAACGCATGATATATTCTGTGTACTAGCAGAATAGATTAACTTTTCTTTTTCTTATTAACCGATTGTCTTAGGTTCTACTGCCCAAGCAGTAGAAAAGTTTAATTTGGGACTGTGTAGCTACAGTCCCTAGTTTGTCTGGCTACCTGAAATGATTGCAAAAGATATAAAATTAGTGATAAAGACACAGGAAGTATGCTGAATGCTGTGGAATTCCATTTGAAAGAAATACTGACATATCAATAACTGAAAACAGGTTATTAATTTTATTAAAATATATATTTATTATAGCAGAACAGACCCCTATATGGGTCAGATGTAAGGAAGAAAAAAGTTAATTGCTTGGAATAAGTACTCAGACTCAAAGCCAATAATTACAGGGGCAAGACCTCTTTAAATGAGAGTGAAAATGAAGATAAACATTAAATTTCATAACAAAGTGATAAATGACTTATGATTGATTTAGTTTTCACTTCAGTCACACATTTCAAAATGTCACATTTACACTCAAATAACCTTTCCAGGGAAACAAGGATCTGTAAGGATGTATAAATATTTTGTTAAATGGTCTCATGCTTCACTGAGTTCTCTTCATTTGCAATTCATTAATTTGTTCATTTAAATGACAAGTGGTCTAATAGCTTTTTTAAAGAAACCAAACAACAACAACAAAAAAATCCCTTTCTTTTAAAATATGAAAATCACTTTCTGCTCTACTATAATGCAAAATATAATTAAACCAGAATAAAACACATAGAACTGAAATTCTGAAATGGGTGTTTTCAAGTGGATTTTGTAATTAATTTTTGGATGTTCTATCAACAGCTTTTCTTTTCATGAAAGAAAATACAAAACTATTTGAAGAAAATAGTAAGATTTTAATCTAAATCTGTGTAGTATAAATTGGGATAATTTTTTTTTAAAAAGCCTTTCAGGCTTCATGCAAATTTCTCACTATCTTATGCTGGCATGTCACTGAAAGGTCACAGAGTCATTTAGTTCTGCTTCTTGTGATAAGTTTTCAACATTTTGTTCCATCAGCCTACAGGGCACTGAAGTCATGCTGTAGAGTAATAGAGCACCACAGGGCACTGAAGTCATGCTGTAGAGTAATAGAGGTGGAGAGAACCCTGAGCAACCTAATACACTATTTTTTGTTTCTTCTTCTGATACTCGCTTGCTAGCAACAAATCGGTCACTAAACTTGTAAATAATTTTTGGTGTGGAGTTTGAAAAAGAGTATTATTTTACAGAAGCAGCAAACTTCTCAGATTTTCAGCTGTAACAGAAATAAACCCTTAGATTTTGAGAGAAAGACAAGTTAGGTAAAATGCTTTTTGGTGAAACCATTTAACAGGGCTTTTCATGCATGCGTTACTTCAAAATCCACTTAAAACTTGGGTGTTTTTTTATTTTAAAAACAAAAAGTATTTTTTTTGTGTGTGTGTGTGTGTGTCTATGTGTGTGTTGTTGTTGTTGTTTTCCCAGTGTCTTCAGCTGACATTGCTACTGGTTCCCTGACTTTTATCCCTGAAAAGTAGGAAGTTCCTCTTAAAAAGACCTGCTTCTGTCTCAAGGTAGTATCATTTAAAAATTTTATTCTTCTTCCTGTCTCCTGGCAGAAGCAGTTTTCAAAAGACAGAGCTTTCAGGAAGTTGGTTTTGGCATGGAAGGTATTGCACTAACATAAGAATATTCTGCTCCTATCTTTCTCCCTGAAACTTACCCACCAAAAAAAAAAAAAATGGTAATGTATAAGAAGGACAATGTCCAAGTTGCAGTAGATCCTACTAGCAGGAGCAGGAAAAAAAAAAAGAGAGCAATATAGATACTTTTAAATTATGCTAGGAAGAAGGCTCTTGAAATTAATGGAGAACTTTTGGAACAAGAATATTTGGAAAGGAACCAGCTCCTGTTGCTGTTAAAGCCCAGAAGGCAGACAGTATTCTGTACTCCTAAATATGTAATGTCTCTCGTTGTTTTAGCCTAAAACTGAAGAAAAGTTGTTGACCTAAAATTACCTCTTTCTATAAAGAACATCTGTATCAGTGTAGTGGGTTTATGTGGCAAGATTTTGGTAGCAGGGGGCCATAGGGGTGGCTTCTGTGAGAAGGATCTAGAAGCTGCCCCATGTTTGGTAAGGGCCCCACTGCTGACCAGAGCTGAGCCAATAAGGGATGTTGTTTGCACCTCTGTGAGAGCATATTTAAGGCAGGAAAAAAAACCACACTGCGCCACACAGCAGCTGGGAGAGTGAGAGGAGCGAGGAACAGCCTTGCAGGCGCCAAGGTCAGTGAAGAAGGAGGGGGAGAGGTGCTCCAGGCGCCGGAGCAGAAGTCCCCTGTGGCCTGTGGTGAGGACCATGGTGAAGCAGGCTGTCCCCCTGCAGCCCATGGAGTACCACGGTGGAGCAGGGTTCCACGCTGCAGCCCGTGGAGGAAACCACAGTGGAGCAGGTGGACCTGCACCGACGGAGACTGCAGCCTGTGGAAGACCCCTGCCGGAGCAGATTCCGGGCCAGACCTGCAGCCCGTGGAGAGGAGCCCACGCAGGAGCAGGTGACCTGGCAGGAGCTGCTGCCCGTGGGGGACCCAGGTTGGAGCAGTTTACTCCCGAGGGATGGACCCCATGGTACGGACCCATATCTGGAGCAGTTCTTGAAGAGCTGCTGCCTGTGGCAAGCCCACACCAGATCAGTTCAGCAAGGACTGCATCCCGTGGGTGGGACCCCACAGCACAGGGGACGAGAGTGACTGAGAAGGAGCGGCAGAGAAGAATTTCTATAGACTGACCATAACCCCCATTCCCCCGTTCCCCTGTGCCACTTGGGGGGGAGGAGGTGGAAGAGGGTGGATGGGGGTGGGGAAGGTGCTTTTGGTTTCTTTCCTTTGTTTCTCACTTCTCTAGCTCATTAGTAATAGGCAATAAATCTTACTATCTCCCTATGCTGAGTCTGTTTTGCCTGTCACAATAATTACTGCGCGATCATCTTGTCCTTATCTCAACCCTTGAGCCTCTTTCATCGTATTTTCTCCCTGTTCCTCTTTGAGGAGGGGGAGTGAGAGAACGGTTGTGGTGGAGCTCAGTCACCCACCTGAGTAAAACCATCACAGTCAGCTCAGAATTTTGAACTATATTGTCCCACTTAGTATGATGATTTATTTATGGATTTCTGGAGTTATTATTGTTGACACTAGAATGAATAATTGGTTATTATAACATTTGATAGCTGTTTTGGGTGGCAGAGGCCATTAGCAGCATCTGGAGAAAAGATTTTTGCAGAGCTAGGAACCTAAAACAGAGGTCTGTCTAAAGAAAATAATTTTATCCTCTCTGAGAGCTACATTTCTTCAAGGAAAAATAGATGCCTATCACATCTGGAAGGATTCCTTTTTCCTCTTCTGTACTTTCCTTTGTTGTCTTCTTATCTGAGATCAATGTATAAGCTCCTGTTAAGAGGAGCAAAGTATATTAAAATATGTATATAAATCATTTTATCATGCATTAAAATATCATTATTTAGATGTAACATAATTTATGGTTATATCTAAAACATTACTACAGACTGGGTGATTAATATTTTATGAGGAGCCCTGTGGAGAATGATTTGGTGGATGAAAAACCACCCAGAAAGCCAACCGTATCCTGGGCTGCATCAAAAGCAGCGTGGACAGCAGGGCGAGGGAGGTGACTCTCCGCCACTGCTCTGCTCCTGTGAGACCCCACCTCTAGGGAGCCCTGCATTCAACTCTGGGGCCCCCAGAACAAGAATATATATTTACAGCCATGTAAACTATTATGTATAATAGGAATGAAAAAGGTAGGATGAAATGTCTAGAAATATTTAAAAGTTTGTTTAGAAATGAGTAAGGAAAATACTAAGTTGCGCTGGGAGAGAAGCAGTTAAGACATACTTATTTGAAGTTATCTGCAGGTTTGGTGTCTTATCTTAGGTCCTGGTAGCAGGAATGAAAACAGTGAAACAACTGAGAGTGCATGATGATATCTACTCATCTGAGTATAGCTGTATGTACATACTCACATATAGTATTAACCTAAGGAGAAATAAGTTAGTGCTTACAAATTGATCATTCTAAACCTTTCTGTAGTAGTAAGTTTTTCAATAAAACCCCAAAAGATTTTGAGATACTGCAAATGGGCATTTTTTAAGAATATAACCCTACACATTTGCGATTTCTCATAGGATGACTACCTAATATATTATTTATAATAAATTTATAATAAAAATTTATAATAAAATTTATAATAAATTTATAATAAAAATAATAAACAAGATAGCATTTAAGTAAACTTGACACTCACAAATCCATGGGCTCTGATGGGATGTGTTCATGAGTGCTGAGGGAGATGGCAGATGTTATTGCTAGGCCACCCTCCATCACCATTGAAAGGTCATAGAGAACAGGAGAGGTGCCTAAGGACTGGAAGCCAATGTTACTCCAGTCCTCAAAAAGGGTGAGGACAGGCTGAGAGAGCTGGGCCTGTTCAGTCTGCAGAGAAGGCTGTCAGGAGTCCTTATCAACTATCTTAATGGAGGTTGTCAAGAGGATGGGGTCATACTCTTTGCAGTGGTGCCTTGCAACAGTATAAGAAACACAGGAAGTTCCATCTGAACACGAGGACAAACTTCTTTACTACGAGGGTGACAGAGCACTGGGACAGGCAGCCCAGAGTGGTTGTGGAATCTCCCTCACTGAATATATTCAAAACCTGCCTGGATGTGGTCCTGTGCAATGTGCTATGGGTGACCCTGCATGAGTGGAGGGATTAGACCAGATGATCTCCAGAGGTTCCTTCCAACCTCAACTGTTCTGTGACTCTGGCAGTCCTTGGTTCACCACAGGCTGGATTTTGCATCCAAGCATAGTTTTGGTGTATTCAGTAGCTGTCTGGGTTACTGCAAATTTTGCAAAATCCCCTTTGGTTCATTTTTTTCCTCTACTCACAGATGCCTGTATGTCAGCTGCCTGCTTCTTTCAGCAGTCTGTCTCTGCATGAGCTGCAGCCTGACCACTTATTCAATGACTGCTTGCTGTAGTTGTGAACTTGGGAAGTTCTCCTTTGGAGCATGTTCACTTCATCCAGGGTCAGAGCTATCACTGCCTTCTTTCCAGATCTACCTTGTCTGGTCACGGTCTTCTCGAAGGAGTAAAGCATACAAGCAAGAAGCCAACTGTCGTGTTAAAGGGGTGTAGCCGATTAACCATTATGGGTCCAGTCAGATTCAGGGTAGCAGATTAACCATTACAGGTCAGGTCGGATTCAGAGCATTGAGCACTGAACAACACGGTCACGGATTCACCAGTAACATATAACCGCCCTTACTCTAGTCACCGATTAATCATTACGGATCTGGTTGGATTCAGGTTACTGAACTATCACAATCGCAGATTCACCAATAATGCATTAACCGATATGGGTGTGGTTGGATTCAGAGCACTGAACTACCATGGTCACGGATTCACCAATAACGTATAACCGGCCTTAGTCTAGTCACATTCAATGACGACTATCGTGGCTAGGAACAATGCAATCAAGTGCAATTTATTACAGCAACAGGTACACAGGTTCTTTGTATTGCTGCCAATAGTTACTGTCTGCAAAAGCAAGCTAGCATGCATGAATACACAGGTGCACAGCCTGGAAATTAATGCATTAAAAGGAGTATAACCATGTGTTCAAATCTCACCCAAAGACATCCCAATGGGGGGGAAGAGAGGCTCAGCCCGTCAACTGATCCCAGGAGTCAGGAGGTCCTCGGGATGGTGTATTCCCTCAGGATGTTATCTTGATGGTGGTATCTTCCCTGATATCCCCTCTCTCTTAGGCCAATTTATATTATTTTATATCTTTTAGGTGGAGCTTGAGTGACTCTAGTCAAGCATATCTTAGTTATGATTGCTGAAAAGTTTTCCCGCCTCCGTTTAATGTAATAGGCTCTGAGAAATTCAGAGCGCATGCTCAGTGAGGGGTGGTCGCACCTTGGAGGTGGGTAGCTTTTGGGATGGAGGTGTGTTTTGGTATTATAATGATATTATAAAGTACACTAGAGTACAGCATTTGTCAAAACATGACAGGTCATTGGCTAAGGTCATTGGCAAAAAGTGCGGCTTATTGGTCTCATTGTGTACAACAACAATCGAGTCCCCACCTGGTCACAGAGCCTAGCTGTGGTGTTTCCATTCCACTCTATGCTCCGTACTGTTCCTTAGAGTCAGCACACCAGGTTTCCCCAGCACGATAGCATCTAAGGTTGGAAGCCTAGGTAACGCTCAGGTAATGCAGCTACGCCCTATCCTGAAAGCCTCTTCAATGCTGTACCTTTTCTTTAAAATGTGAATGTTAGTTTTATTTTCCAAGTTACTTTAGGCAATTGCACCACACCAACTTACAGAAGAAATATTGTTTAGCAGTATTTGCCATTGCACTTGAAGTTAAAGCTGAGAGTTTGAGTTGCAAATAACTGTCTACACACACGATGTGGACACAGGGAGTGGGAATGCATGGGAAGTAAATAAACAAAAATCTGGCGGATATTAATTCCAAGCAAAATCCATTGGTGAAAGCTTGACTGGAATGAGGAGGGACAGCTAGGACCTGGACTGTTGTGGTTTGTTTTCAATGTTGCAGTTTGTGTGAAGTAGATAGTCTGAAAAAGTGTTTGATTTTAAATACATTTTTCAGGGGATGAAGCCATTTCTCACAGTATTAGCACAGAAAATATATCTCAGGTCCTTGGAATTTTTGCCTGTGGAATTAGATTCGTAATGCTTATGTCATATTTTAGCACCTAATACAACCACAGAATTGTAGAAAAGGTCAAATATCTTTTTTTAGGCTCCAGCCAGTCTCGTAAACTAGGAAAATAATTCTGGGAGGCAGACAGGCTTATCTGCAGCTTATACTACTGCCAGTGGAACTGAAATATGATAGTGCTACTTGTAATACAATTAGTGAGAAATACTAAGTAAATTACTGAGGAAAAAAATCTTCTTACTAGTAGTATATCTTTAACCTAATAAACCAGGTGGCATTGGACTTTTTTTCTGTGGGATAACCAATATAGATACAAGGAGAAAGACTGATGGAACATGGGGTAATATGGATCCTGATAGACACTGTGCATTTTCTATAGGTGATCTAACATGGTGTTCTGTTAGATCAGTGTTACCTTTTCATACTGATTTGAGAATTTATTTATTACTATTTTTTTTAAATTAAGGTTAAAATAAAACTTTTAGAGGTGTATAGTATTGCTGCTTTTCATAGCTTATTTGAATTTCTTAACAATTCGTAAATCTTAAGTTTTGTCTTGAAGTGGTCAGGTAGTTGGACTAGATGATCTTTGAAGATCCCTTCCAACTGTTTGTTTTGTTCTGTTTTATTTTGTTCTATTCTGTTCTCACTTCCAGTTTATAGACTTGCACTTTTGAATACTAGTCTGTTTTTCTGACCACGTGGAAAGGCCGTGGATGAGAAATAGAAAAGAGGTGATTGCAATACTTACAAAACAAGTTTTTTGTTCTGTCAAAATGTAAGACTTGGTAGTGAATCCCTTCTAATCACTGCTTGTTTGTGCATGCAGGCACACTGCCTCTTCTCTGTCAGCACACATTAGTAACCTGACAGCCCAGTCCTCTTACAAATTTTTATAGGCTTTTTAAAAATACCAGGTTATCTGGTAAAATGTATCAATACTACATTAGAAAACTACTTTTACACTTGGTGTGCTTTTCATAGTTTGTTGGTTTGGGTGAGTTTTTCCCTCAACATGATGAGTTACGGTGGAAGAGATTTGCAGGTAGTTGTATGTTTTATTTCTTTCTAATAGGAATTATTTTAGCAACATTCATGTGAAGTATGTTTGAGTCAGAATAGGACCAGCAATATGGGGGGGGGGGGGGGGGTGATAGAATGTAATCTACCATAGAACAGCACTATACAGATGTTTCATGTGTTTCACAAAGCAAATGAAATTGATATAAAAAGTAATTCTCTTTAGTCTGAGATGTCACAAACAGAGAAATACAGCCTCATATTTGCCTCAAGGAATGTATGGTGCTTTCCACCTTAGAAGATGGCAAGAAAAGAAAACTTATACATCCTGTTTTGCCACTAAAATAAAAGTTTATTTTTCATTTGTTCTCTGTACATGTGTGTCTCTCAATGTGTATTAAAATATTTTTTTCTTGATAGAGGCAGAAAATTTGACAAACTAATGTGTTTATGTGAGTACTCCTCTCTGTTATTTTATTTATTTATTTATTTTTCCTGAGGAAAGATGAGTTTGATGGTTCAGTTGTTTGTTGTTTTTCCTTTTCACAGACTTCACCCTTCCATAAAGTTAAAACTCCTCAGAATTTATTCCTATGAGTTTTCAGGTGTATTTGAAATAGTACACAGTTACGGTAACTGGCAGAAGTAGACCAGAGAAGGACATAGTATAAGATAGAGCTGGGGCTGTGTGATACCACTGGTGGTATGGGCTGTGCTGAGGCAATGTGCAGAAATAAGCATAATGTGAGCCCAGAACTGAGGAGTAAGAAAACATCAACATACTCTCCATCCAGGAAGAAACCCTATCTGTGAACTCCTTCTGGCAAAGATTTTTTTTTCTTTTTTCCTTTTTTCTCTTTTCTCTCTTTTCTCTCTCTCTTTTTTTTTTTTTTTTTTTTTTTTTTTCCCTTGAGGAAGATTGAGTAGTATCCAGAAGGGCATTGGAACAGTGGAACAGAGAGCTTAGCACTAACAAAAAATGTTAGGTACTGGTAGTTTTTCTTGTATGGTGGTATTAACAGTGGTATTATTGATGTGGCTTAACTGTGGCATTTGGACTATGAGCATTAGTATTATTGAAACTGTTAGTTCCAGTAATACAACATTAATATTACTGGACCAGATATCAAAGCTGTGTTTTGGTTAAGTTGCTAAGATCTTAGGCTATTTTTTATTTTTTATTTTTTTTTCCCATATATGTGGCATTTTTCCTCTTTGTCAGTAACAAGATTGAGTATAATAGCATCTAGTCTACTGCTTTAGGTTTAACTAAAAAGTTATGTACTCTGGTTTGTATTCTAATGAAATCTGACTATTGAGTTTTAAATTTATTTTTATTTATTTATTTATTTATTTATTGTATTGTCCTTATAAGAAAATGAGTGACATGGATCTGTTTCAGGCTTCTGAGTCTCACTGCACCAATCATGCAAAGTTCTAATGAGACTTAAACATTTTATTGTCTGTGTGTGTCCTGTTGATACATGTCATCATTTAGAAGAAATAACAAAAATCTAAATGTATCTAATATTCTGGTATTTCAGAAAGGTTTTACAACTTAGATTTAGTATATTTTTTATATCCTTCTGTCTAGAAAATATAATACATGAGGGCATAATGAAAACCTATGAATACGTCATGAAATGTTCCAGTGAAGGAGAGGGACTAGTCTCAGTATCCTGGAATAATACAAGGAATATGAGTTATTCTTTCCTTTCCCCCAATGTAAAGTTCTATTTTTCTTGTCCTGAAGTACTATGAAAAGTCACATTTTAAACCTGTGCAGGACTGAGTCTTGTTTCCCTTTGGCTTTTGCATATCTTACAGAATATATTAACATTTAGGGTACAAAAAAAGTCGCTTTCTCTAGAATTTTATTTTTTTATTTTTTTTTTTTTTGGTATTCCCATTTTTCTTTTTATAAATACCAGCTTAATGTGAAAATAGACCCTGGGAAGAGTACTTGGCTACCAGATAGAAGGTGTAATTTTATAATCCATTTCATAATCAACTTAATTTTGTATCAAGTTATTTTTTTTGTCAGTGTTCACATGGTATGTTTTTGTGTATGTATACACAGAGTGTATAAAGGGATGCTTTGAAAACTCTCCAATTCTGCAGTCATCTGGTCTAGAAGGTCTCCTAGGTAGGGGTTACTTTTCAGTGGTACTGAAAACATGAGAGATAAGAAGTCACGTACAGCCTCTTGGCTGCTAGCTCCTCCCCCTAAACAAACAAACAAACAAAATAATATTGGAAGAAGCTGTAAAACTGTGATTGTTCTACTGATTTTTGTCTGCTTAAAAAATGATCTTGCAGGCATGTCTGCTCTGCAAGAGTCCATCTGTTCATGTTGCCATTAGTCTTCATGGAATAATTGCTCAAATTCTACAGTTTTTGTAAGTGATTTGTCTATGTTAATTCTGCAATGAAGGTTTTCCTGGTGGAATAGGCAATAGTTATTGTGATGTTTTAGGCTTATTTTTTCTAACCCATAGTGTCAAATTCATTTTGGTATTGCAACTGGCTTAATGGTCTAAAATTTCAAGAAGAAATATGAGTTGTTCAGACCCTATATAGATGGTCTTCTGCTGACCTCTATTGGAGAAGATAAATCTGAGACACCTCATAGCCAAGTTAGGGTTTGTAGCTCAACAGAACAATAATGCTATAATAATACTGTCATTCTATGAGACATACCTATTTTGTGTGAGGGGATCTGAAGAAAATGATACTGAAAAGTGATGGTTCAATAACTGACTTTTTTCCAAACCTGAAAGCTGTATAGAGTTGAAAAATTCATGCCTGCTACTAAAACTTAGAAATTTGAGAGAGAAGTGTAGACTATATGTGTTTGTGAACCTCGATGTTGTGCTAGAAAGCCCTGTACTCTGTGTGCTTCTGCCAGTATGGCTTTAGAGCTGAAGACAAAAGAATATGTGAGTCACACTGCCATACTAAGTTGTATATCAGGGATCTTCAGCATTTGGTCAGGGGGAATACAGTGGGAATACAGTGTTCACCTTTCTTTGTCTGTAACACATAGCTCTAGAAAATGGTGCCAGAGGTAAAAAAGATGCACAGAACAACAACTTTCACATTTTTGGATTATTATTATTATTTTTTTTTTCAGAGATGAAAAATCAACATTGTATTACAGGGAGAGATTCTGGTGAGTCAGCTCTATGTGTATGATATTTTAGAATCACAGAAATGCTGAGGCTAGAAGGCACCTCTGGAGATTATCTAGTTTTGGTGGGTAGGTGCAATTTGGCCAGCTAAGCCCCAAACTCAATTACTTGCTCATTGACTCCAGTGGGATAGGGGAGAGAATTGGAAGGGTGAAAGAGGGAAACCTTGTAGGCCAAGATAAATATATTTTAACAGGTGAAGAAAAAAAAGGAAAATAAAAAGTGATGCCAAATCAATCACTCACCACCTCCTACCAGCACACCAATGCCCAGCCAGTCTCTGAGTAATGGCTATTTTGGAAAAAAAAAAACACTTGCTCCCTCATGTTTGCTGTTAAGCACAACATCATATGGTATGGAGTAGCCCTTTGGTCAGTTTTGATCAGCTCTCCTGGCTGTGTCCCCTCCAGCATTTTGTTCATCCCTAACCTATTCTGTGATGGGGCAGTGAGATACAGAGAAAATGATGATGCTCTGCAAGCACTGTTCAGTAACAGCTAAAAAATCCATGTTGTCAACACTGTTTTTGTCTCAGGTCTAAAACAGAGCACCATACTCTGGCTGGTATGAAGAAAGTTAACTTCATCCCAACTAGTATGCTAGTCCAACCCCCCAACTCAAATCAGGGTGAGCGAGCCCAGGTTGCCCAGGATCGTGCCCAGATGGGTTTTCAGTAATTCCAAGGATGCCACAACCTCTCTGGGCAATCTGTGCTAGTGTTTGACCACCCACACAGTAAAAAAAAATAATAAATAAATAAAAATAAAAATAATAAAAAAAAAAAAAATCCTGGGTTACTGCTGAGCCGAGCCTGGATTATTATTATTACTCTTGGTAATGGTTATGTATTTATGGTTATAACCATTTATATATGGTTAGGTATTTACTCCCCTGAGCTTTTTCTTCTCCAGACTGAACCATCCCAGCTCTTTGCCTCATGTAACAGATATTCCAGTTCCTTATCATCTTTGTGGCCCTACACTGGACTTGCTCCAGTAAGCCCATGTCTGTCCTGTACAGGGGAGTCCAGTTACGGACCCAGTACTCCAGATATGTTTCAGCAAAGCTGAAGAGAAGAGAAGGAAAGCTGGAAGCAGTCCTCCTAATGCAGTCCAGGGTGCTATTGGCCTTTTTTGCCGCTTTCCAATAAACAGCTACCAGTTTGCCAAATAGCATGTGTACGGGTTGACTATGCACACAGCTCTGAACTAACCACAGTGTGAATGGCTATAGTCCAGTGAAAATAAAACCCTTTGAAGGAGCTTCTGTGAAGAGAGTTGTACATCACGCTTGAGGAGGAAGAGAGGAAAGCAGGCACTAGTGACATGGAGGGAGCTTGGCAAGGCTGGAAGGACTATGTGCTGGGAGACAAGGTACATGAGTCTGTTTGAAACTATGCTTCATTGGTTACTCTGCTCACAGAACAATTTGCTAAGCTTGTTGTATATATTAATATTTATTTAACAGAACATCAGTGCTCTGCTTTCATTGTTGTAAATGCTTCATTTACTCCAGAAGATGGTGCTCTCTGCATTTACTTTAGAATTTGTTGTGACAGAAACAATTTATATCCAATTCAACCTTGGCTGAGCAGTAAATTATTGAGGGTACCTTTGTAATAGAAGCTGTTAATGCAGCTTCACTCCTGAGGCTTTCACATTTACAAATAATTTGCATAACATTTCTGCATGAGGGGTTAGAAAATGCACAGCTTCTCCAGTAATCTTACATTAATGTAACCTGATATGTTAAAGCAATCTCAGTTACTTTTCTACCACTAGACCATACATATAAAATGAAAAAAGACTAAATAACATTTTATTCAATGCAGTAACTGCAAGTTGACTTTTTAATAGGAATATTTGTAAATTCTTCTGTTCTGCTATTTCTTTATGGAAGATACAGGGTCTTTGCAATAACTATTTATACATAGTTCTAAAAAGATGAATATGCATATAAGTATTGTTTCTGATATAATTTATTCAATTTTAATATCAAAACCTGTATAAGAAATTAGATTTTTAGTTCAGAATTATGTCCTCAAATTTGTCACAAACTTCATATTGTAGTGTTATGTTTCTGCATTTCTAATTGATTTGATACTCCTGCACAGTTAAAAGCAGGAGAAATTTCTGGCTTTGTCTTCCTTTTTAGTCTGTTTCCAAGGCAGATGCTGATACAGCTTGAAAAACTTTCTAACATAACCACATGTTTTATGCACATACTAGCCTGTGAAATATTGCAGGTAGTTCATTTTTGAATTGGTCTCAGAACAAGTGACAAGCTGAGCCTGAAACACATCGGACTGCTATGTGCAACTCTTTCTGTTCAGGCTGTCAGGTACAGGTATCATGTCTTTATTGTTTGGTTGGTAGTTTTGATACAGCTGATGAGATTGTTCCATGTGTGAGGTTCTGGTGAGAAAACAGAAGGATGTGGGAGGAGTAGTCAGAAAATTTGAGGAAGGAACATATAAAGTGGCAAAAGGGATGCATGTGTTACAGGACACAGATTACAAAACAAGATTACAGGACAGTTGAGATTGGAAGGGAATCTGCTTAAACCTGGTCCAACCCACTGTTCAGAAGAGGTTTAACTTTGATGTTGGAATCTATTGTATTCAGAATACCCATTTGGGTCAGGAAACAACAGTGAACTTGAAAGCTTTGTTCTCTAATTCACCTGGTAGTGATGATGCTGGGGCTTCATAAGCTATCTTCAGAATAGTTCCCTTTAAAAACAAGGTAAAGCATCACGTAAATTCAGTGTAAAGCTCTAATGGAGATTCTCAGTTCCTTGCTTATTAGCTATCAGTACGTTTACTTTTAAAAACTTTCCAAGGTTCCAGTAGATTTAAAGATCTGTTTCTAGCCTGTCATTTTATTGTTTTTACAAGCTTCCCAAAGTTTAGATGCATGACAACATGCATGGTCAGGGTTAGCATCTCATCATGTACAATTTGAATTGTTTGACATGCCATAATGTATATAACCAATGGCCAGATAAGACTCTTTCCAAAAAAAGAATTTCAGTGTTTATAATACAAATTTGAGGAATTAGAAATTGAGTGAGTGGGTTGAGGGAGTTATACATGACATTTGAGAGGTTGGAGAAAAACAATGCTAAGCACTGTAGAAATCTAGAATTTGATTTACAATGGTTTGAATGAATTGAGAAAGACTTTTGCATTTAGTTTTGAACCTTCCACAGCTGCTAATTCTGATTGTGTTGTGTTGTGCTTTCATCATTACTTTACTAAGTTGCCTTATTAGTGGAAAATGATTTCTAAAAGAACTCCACTCTCTGCCATGAGTGTTTGAGGAACCCAAAATAACTCAGAGGTTTGTGCTAACTAAGCATGAGTAAACATTATTGAATTAAATGTTGAATTATTTTCCAGGCTGAACTAATTGTTGTACTTTTGAGGGACTGTAAAGCAAGGGTAATTGCATTGATGTCTATTAAATATTTTCTGGTTTTCATAATCTTTACTTAAAGTATATATATATATTTTTTTCTACAAGGTTAATCTGATTTGAAAAATGAACACCTTTTCTGTCTAGACCAGATGACATATTTTATTAAGATTTGCAATGCACTTACAGACTTGAGATTGAATTTATCAGTAATTTTTCAGATTTTATAATGTAATTAAACCAAGACATTTCAGAACTTCCCTTCTGGTGTGTTTTTTAATTTCTTTTTCTTTTCTTTTATTTCTTTTTTTTTTTTTTTGACAGTAAATAGGAAATTATAAAATTACATTTTGTTTTACACAGGAAAAAGATTTCCTAATTTGGAAGCTTTTTTTTTTTTTTTTTTTTTTTTTTTAATATGTGACTCTTAATTATTCCTACTCAAAAATATATAAAAAAATAAAAAAATATAAAATAAAATAAACCTTAGTTATTAGAGCACTAAACATTTCCTAACCTTGGTTAACAATAAACCTATGAACTCACATATTCTATTTACTGGCATAATGTATCTTCTCTATCTTTTTTATTTAATGAGAGGACGAACAACAATTCAGCAAGAACTGAATAAACCCTATAATTGTAAGAATAAATTTCTGTAATAGGTGTAGAAAGCTTTTTTGGGACAGTGAAAATAAATTCATGTAATGTTTATATGTTATCAATCATAACAATGATTCACTTTTCTGAGTAATTAAAACTAATGCTCTGGATTTGGGAAAAAAAGAAAAGAAAATAAAAGAAAAGAAGCCACATTACATTAGATAGAACAAAGATAATTCATGAATTTCATTTGGCCTTTCACATTAACCTAAAACCTTCAGATCTTCCCAGATTCCTACAGCTTAACTGTGGAAAAAAAAAAAATGAGACAAAACAGTTTTAAAATGTTATCTTCTGATAACATTTGGGAACTACTGAGTTCTGTGTTTTTGAAAATTTATTACTCTGAAGGAATGATCAAAAAATTTTGTGGAGTTTGCATGTAGAAATAGATCACTTAGAAACCATGTTTGGTGTTAGCAAATTCACCTAGGAAAATGCATATTTTTTCATGAAATAGCAGTTAAAATAGCTATGAGATGAAATTAGATAATTGCTTGAATGACTTTTTTTAATGCATTTTTGTTACCAAATTAGCCACATCTGTAGACAGACAGAATAGTAAGGCAAGTCAATCGGAGGAACTATTGCAGACATCCTACTTTATTGTATTTAACTCTTTAGTGGTCCATAGAGATGTATTTCGGAGAAGAATTACAAACTGATTCAATGTGCTGCATTAAAATATGATTGAAATGCTTTTAAATAGCTACCAGATACTGTGAAAGTGTACCACGGCATTTTTTCATAATGATTTGATGAACAAGTATTGACATTTAATTTTCTTTCTCTTGTTCCTCTCCTCTCCAATTTTGGACACCCAATATTACTTTTATTAAGTTTGCTCATCTTTACATCAAAGATTAATCAATCTGAACATTATGCAAATGTAGCCAGGTTGTAGCTCCTGAAATGGCATGTTTGCAAGTTGTTTGGCCATTAACTTTCCATTAAGGTTATGTAACATTTTCTCCAACAAAACCAAGTTTTATTTGTAACTTAGTCTTCTGCTGAACTTTAGGGAGATGAGTCCTTCTGCAAATTGTAAAACAGAAAATTGAAATTATTTGGATGCTGTGGTGCTTTTTTTCTTGTGCCATGACAATATCATAGAGTCACAAAATGATTGTGGTTGCATGGGGATCATTTGTGGGGGTTCACCTCTGGGGATCACCTAGTCCCAATCCCCTGCTCAATGAGGGTCGACTAGAGCACGTTGCACAGGATCACATCCAGGTTTTGAATATCTCCAAAGAAGGAGACTCCACAACTTCTCTGGGCAACTTGTCCCAGTGCTCTGTCACCTTCACAGTAAAATAAATAAATAAATATTCTCATTTTATCATGGTGTAAAAGTCTGCAGGTGCAAAGAAGAATGTAAAATCCTCTCCAATTTCAGATTCTGTTTTCCTAGTTAATTTTTGAAAATTAGTTAAAGTTAGTTAAATTTTACATGAGGTAGTGTAAACACATTTGCTGAAACTACACTGTTACTGATATGACACGATAGGTTTCTGTAGATGACTTATTTGAACAAGTCTGCTTTGAAGCTGATCCCCCTCTCTGTTGGATAGAGATTTAAATCTGGCATTCCTATGAAGTACCCATTCCTTCTTGTGGAATCCTATTTTTCAAACTTCCGTCTTTAAAATTGAGATAATTACAGAATAAAAGCTTTGAGTATGTTATGGTCTATTCCAGTGGTTCTGTCCTCTCTGGACTTGCTGTATCTTTCATGAAAGATGACTGATCAGACATTTGTTCTATGATACTATATTTTGTGTATGCAAATATTATTTTGTTCAGTATTTTGATTCATATTAAGTTTCAGTAAATCATTACAAACTGTTTTTTGTTTTGTTTTGTTTTTCATAAATACTATCTGCTTCACTAATGATTACTCTTTCTTCTACATATCGTTGCATCTTACTTTAAAACAACATCCAGTCTTTCAAATAGTGATGAATTTTGATCCTTTCTTTCTAAGTCCATGAAGTGGATCTGTGAAGTCCATCTGCAAATGCAAATTTTTGCTACTCCTTTATTCTTTTCTTTAATACATTGAATAGTAGTAGTGACAAGACCCCCATTGGCAGAACTGTAGTGGACACAACCCTCCAAAATAACAAAAAATATTGATCAATGTTTTTGACTGTTTTCATAACTAATTCTGTGCTGAGCTTTTAAGAATTTTCATTTAAAATGTATGACTGTAATGTCCATGTGAAATTTTCACAAGATAGGATCAAAATGTTATTTGAAATATTCTATTTCTTCCCAAACCATGAAGTTTTATTACTTCAGTAGTTTCCTCCTGGAAGGCTGTTAAATTGTTAAACTGATTGGTTTACAGTTTCTTGTGTCCTTTCGTCGATATATTTGTCTTTTTCTAGACACAGCTCTTGTTTGTTCTGAAACGTAGCTGTTAACATCTCTAAGACAATCTCCACAGATTTGTAGTGCATTTTTTTTGGGGGGGGGGGGGGTATTTTTATGGCTTCCAGCTGTTTTGAGATATTTTTCTTTAAACTAAGGAGTATCTATACTATTCCTTCACTATTCTAGTGTATGTGTTTACCTCTTTATTCCTGTCTGTTGCATCAATCTTCTGTTCTGTATGTTTCTTAGATTCAGTCACAAATGGGACTGATGCAATAGAGAGTATTTTTAAACATAGGTCCTGTAATCAGTGAATGAGGCACATTCTAGAGTCAAACCCATAGTCACAGCTTCCCCAAATGGAATATTTGGTTTTGCAGTATTTTAAATATCTACCCTTCTTTTCACGAAGCTTTTGTCCTGTCCTTCTGTTCCAGCCTTTGCCCAGATCTTTCCAGCTTTTTACAGTCATGTTTTGAACTGCAGTTCAAATTTTCAGTCTTTCTTTCATTCTCTGAGGCACATGTCCATGCTGTCTGTGCTAATAAAAAGTCTGAAGGAGTGTAGAGCAATCTGGAGAAATACTTTTTTGACTACTACAAATACTGGTGACCAAGTATGTCTTCAGAGGAGCTCCTTTCAGCTGGCAGTATCTCTGATGTAGATGAGTGCTGATCAAATTCCTGTATCTTTAAAGGCCAAATCTATGCTTCTTTTGCTTCTGCTTGTTGACTGATTTGCTTCTACAGAGCTTTTGCATAGGGAAAAAAGAGAGGGTAGAATTAGAAATTCATTGTGAAAAAACTGTCCATCCCTCATCTGGGCAAGGTAAAACCTCAGCTGATCATCAGGTGGAAGGAGTCTCTCAGCTGTGTTGATAACACTAATTTGTAGTCATCTAATGAATCTTTTTAATAACTGAAATAAAAGAAGAAACATGCTAAGTGCTTCAAAAATTTTGTATAGTCTGTCATCGGTTTTTTGGTTTTCTGTACCTACTGAATTATTGACTGATGTTTTCATTGGATTTTGTCTGCTACTGAGGAATTATCAGATATTTGTGAATCATTTGAGGAACATACAAGGTTAATGCTATTAATAGTTATATATAGAGAGAGAATCCTAAAAGAAAATATATGTGAATATACGTGAAAATATATGTATCCTAAATGAAAATTTCTCATGATATAATAAGAAATCAATAGAAGTACACAGAAATTACTCTCTTTTGTTTGTTTGTTTTCTGTGAAGCAAAATACTTCAAATAAGACCTGAATATGCACATTACATTTAATGTGGTAGGTATAAAGAAACATTCTGTGCACTGAACAAGGCAGGAATCTTGGATAACAAACAAACAAAAAACACCACAAACTGTCATCTATTCAGGTATTATAAGAAAAATATTCAGGACTATAAGAAAA
Organism: Oxyura jamaicensis; assembly: GCF_011077185.1. NCBI lineage: Eukaryota > Metazoa > Chordata > Aves > Anseriformes > Anatidae > Oxyura > Oxyura jamaicensis. Next base: position 75,013,444 of record NC_048894.1, read on the forward strand.
TGTGCATGCAGAGGGAACAAAATAAGCAAGTATACTGGTAACGTTCTTGAAGGCTTGAGTGCATGACTTTGAAATATAGTGTCCTTTCAGTACAAGATTTTTGATCTAACATGTTTTACACCTGTGTCTACTAAGACATTGTAGATTTCTCTTTTCACATTTTTTTTCCCAAATAAGATATCAGAAAAGATAATGTACACTGAGAAAGTTATATTTCTGCATATCCTTTTTATGTAGATATTATATTCTAATATCCTCTGGAGAATGCAAGGCTGGAATTTTTCTTAACGCTGATTGTATTCTTTGATGTTGTATATTAAGATGTGTCCTGTCTTATTTAGCTTTCATGAATGGCCATGTATTTTCCAGGGGTTATAATATGAAGTAATTCTCACATTTAACTAGGAATATTGCAAGTTTGTTTCTGCCTAATATTCATTAGTTTTTAAAAAGCTGTGAAGAACTGAAATAAGAAAACCCTCCAAATTGCACTGTTTGATTTTAATCTTAAAAGAAGCATAAAAACTAGTACAGTATAATCCAATATTATTCTGGTATTATGTTACTACACCTAATGAGCAATAAGGACTTGTTCATTTATCAACAGAGTATTTCTTACATGTCTTTAAACACACACATAGAATATTTGCCACAAAGAAATACTATTGTTCTGTGTACATTTTTCTTTTATTTTTTGATATTTATTGGCACAGGAAAAAGTTGTGTTGAACTGATAAGAGGCCAATTATTTTTGTTGTTGTTGTTTTTTCCCTTTTAAATAATTTTTTTTTTTTTTTGTCATCTCAATAATAGCTTTCTAACATGAAAAATGTCATTAAGGTTGTTTTTGAAGCGGAGATAGAAAAGAGTAAAGTAGCCAGTTTAAATAAATGAATATAATTGTCAAAAATAAAACACAGTTCTCTTGCTCATCACTTTCATATTTTGTCCAACGTATTAGTAATTTGTACTCAGACAGGTAATTTCCTTGGGCACTCATATGAGTCTGAGATGAGAACTGGGTACATAAAAAGGCACATAGGGTTTGGGCACAGATGCTCTGTGGTTAGAAATGTGGTGGAAATGTGTCAGGTTTTGAAGTGGGATCCAGATTTTCTTAATTATTAGTTATATTGTTGTAATTCCATTAATGAATTATGGAATTCATTAATATTTCACAAAACAAACAAAAAACACAATAGCAAACAGCACATATTCTTTTTCACAGATATGCCTGGAAATACACTGGATTTAACAGCAAGCTAAGGATCATGATGTAAGGATCATGTCCCAGCAACTACAAAAGGAAATCAAGATAAATAATGTGGTAAGCAAGTAGCAAGACTGTGGTAGTGCTTCCCTGCATTATATTTCTTTTCTGCTGGTTGAATTGCATTGGTGGAGATACAATATGTTCTATATATTCCTTTTTTTTTTTTTTCTTTTCTTCCCTTTTTTTATTTTTTTTTTTTTATTTTCTTTTTTTAGAGATTGAGTAATTTCTGTTAATAAAGGATCTATATTTATTTACTCTGTGGAATAAAAGAAGGAAGTTTTGACATGTGACATCATTGGATCTGGTTATGAATCTCATCCACATCCAGTTTTATTTTGCACTACTCATGCTATGTATTTTTTGACTGAAAAAAAAGAATGATAGCTATGCATTTAGGCCATCAACACAGGAAAAATGTCATAAACACAGTCATAGCAGTAAGGCTCAAAACAACAAGGTACATTTAGTAGCAAAGCTTCAGTAAAACTGTTATAACCAGATGTTGTGTCATCGCTCACATAAGGTTTCAGGCTTTTGAGTGACAGGCACTCCACAGCAAACTGGCAGCATTAATCAATATGTACAGTAGGTAAGATTGACCAATCTGTTCCTACTGTGGAGTTATTGCTATGTTATTTTATTCAAAACCCAAACAAATATTTTAATTTGAAGAGGAATTTTATGTCTCTTGTCCAAGGTATTCTGGTCTCAGTGTTGATACTTTAAACAATATTGGTCAGTTCTCAATTAACAGGAAATACTAGTATTTTTAAATCTTTCTTCAATAACAGCAGTGGAAATCTTGCTGAAACAAGGGAATAAGGCTTCTATTAGTAATTTTCCAGGTGGTTCCAAATCACTAAGTCCTTGTGTATTTTCTGTCCTGTTTTTAAGCATGTCAAAACATGATTGACAATAAGTTGCAGTAAATGGCACCAGACAATGTTCTCTCTGTAATTTTATAATTAAGTTTGTTAAATGTAAGGTTCAGTGATACCTGAAGCTAAAAGAAAATGGAGTGGGATTCAGCTCAAAATTCAGACAAAGAAAATTGGATGTCTGAGATCAATGTAACCTGCAGTAGTATTCAGCTGCTACGTACCGACTCGCATTTTGGAGTGGTTGTACTCATAGATCTGTATCATTTGCTGTCTTCGGCGTTGCATACGCATAAAATTTTGCACTTTTTTGATTTTTAAAATGATTTCCTACAATTTCTGAGATAACTCAGCTTCAGTTTGTACCGGTGTGTTTTTATTTAGGGGTTTAAATGTTATTTTTAATCAAGCCTGTAATACTTACATCACATCCACATCAGGGAGCATGCTTTAGACTGTCGTTCATAGAATATTGGCTTTTTCTTAAAGGACAAAAGCCAATATGTTTTACAGTAAATACATCTGTAAAGGTAAATAATTCCATGTGTTTACCAGAATTGGTACTCTAAAAAACAACAACAACAAAACAAACAAAAACAAACAAACAAACAAAAAAAAACTTTGCAGCTGCTATTAAGTTCAATTTTATTCCTCATCTGTTCTGGAGCCCTTTCTCAACCTAAGCACTTCTTTGGGCCTAGCAGCCTGGCTGTTTATCTGCTAAGATCAGAAAACAAGACAGTCTTTTTATACATCATAATGCTGTAACGTATTCCTGATAGGTTACGTTTGCTCTGGTACAAATCAGAGGGCAGTGAACAGGCAGTTTCTGTAGCCACGAGGGCTGGGAATGAGAACAAGAGTGTACAGGTACTTTGATGAGCATTTTACCATTGCTCTGCATTACTTTGAGGATTTGTGAAATTCCATTGTATGTGGGAAGTTTGTCAAGAAGAGCTCTTTGTAACATATTTTAATAGTGTATTCAATGTAATATTGTGCATATCATCGATCTTGAAACGGGTAAAAAACCTATTAAATTTTCATTAGGAGACAGCATGCAAAGACCTACCCAAATTGTGTTTATCTCACAGTAGTAACCCATGCATTCAGTTTTTCTGTAATATTGACATTAAGACCTCAGACTTTTTGGTAACCTTATAATGTTTTGTAATAAGTAGCTTTCTCTTATACTCTGAATTAAGTATATTACTGGGAGAGTTGTGAATATTTAAGTATACTTTGTATTTCCTTTATTGCTTTAAGTAAAATATTTGAATTTGAACTCTGAATTTGAACTCTGAATATTAGCTGTCAGAGGAAATTGAAATAGCAGATGAAATACCTTAAAGTTGGGGATACAATGATAGATCATTAGGAAAAAAAACACCCTTATTCTTCAACACTTTGAGAAATAAATCCAAACTGAAGTTATGGCACATAATCTAATAATAATTTAAGAAACTTTATAAAACAGTAAAATAATAATTTCATATTTACAAATTCATTTTTTTTTTACAGTGGAAAAAATGCTTACATTCTCTTTTTCCTTTTCTTATACAAGTTCTGTTTAACATCAAGGATTTAAGTATATAGTATAAACATTTGGGTAAAGATGAGGAAGACAATTGTTATGTTTCTCATATTCATTCAGGATCTGAATAAGAAACCAAAAAAGTGAAAAGAAAAAGCAGATGCTGTCTTCTGACTTTACAGACCTGGTAGTAGAAATGACTTATTCAGGAACTAGTTTTATGCTGTGTCTTTGGGGTTTGGATTTTCTCCTGTAGTAATCACAGACTCCTTTGTGATTTGGGAATAGTTCTGCGCCATTCAACCTTCTGCAATATTAGAATTGTAAAAGTTACATAGGAATGACAGAGAAGGTTGTACAGGAGTGATAATATGAAAGGGGCAAAAAGTAAACTATATACTTATGCTGCTTCTTTTCTAATGGATTCAAAATCTGTACATATGTAAGAAAAGGGCAGTATTGTTATTGATCAATAGTATGTTAGCTGTTACAAATGGTTATGGAAGTACAGGGAAGCTATGCAAATAAAAACACATGCACTTTTTAATAAACTCCAACAGTGTGGGTAAATGTTACCTAAGCATGTGATGTAAAGGCAAAATTTTTTTCAAAAGCACAAAATACTTAATTAGAGAGCCATTCTGGGACAGCAAAATGTATTCTTAGGAGGAATGTAACAAAATAGATACCCTTCAAAATGTAGGTGTCATATCTAAACAAAAGAAATAAGAAAGACACAAACTTCCAAAAGATGTATAATCATGTTGGGGGTGGTATGGGGCACACTGAAGAGTATGTTGTTAAGAGGTTTAAAAGCTAAAAATAGAGGTTTCTTCAAACACATACATGACAGAAAAGTATGACCATGGTGCAAGAAGGCATTTAAGACCATGGTAGAATTGATACGTCTTTTTAGTCATTGTTTACCATGAGTCTCCAAACATTTTCAGAGCAGCGAGATAATTCTAACTGAGGAAGATCTCATGTGAATTTAAGATTTTAGAACAAAATTGTGAATATTAATAAAACAGTGACAGTAGATTGTACTTGGTAAGACTGATACAGGATAAATACTGCACAGGATAAATAGAAATTTTAGTGAAGAATAACCTCTTTGACCAAATGTGTAGTAATCTGTTTGGGAGGAGTCAGCAAATTGTGAATCACAAATCTGATATTGCCACTGGAAGTCAGTTAGATATGGATAATACTGTTTAATAATAGGTGTTTTTTTTTTTTTCCAAGTAGTTTTACCCAACAAGCCTTATCCTATGTCAACCTCTTTCTCTTAGAATATAGGATATTCTCTTATCCTATGTCAACCTCTTTTCCACAAGACAGGATATTTCACTGTAGCTATTTTTTTTGAATAGCATGAAATAAAACTATAGATAGGTGATAAAGATGGTAATAATATGTGGTCCCTTTCCACAAGAGATGAAGGAGATCTGTGTGTTGCAAAGGAAATTTTGAATTTCAGTATATTCATAAATGATCTGAAATTTAGAGTTGAAACAATTTTATAGAAAGAAGTGATACCACCTCTGGGTAAACCAAATAACAGGTCAAATTCAGTTTTATTAACTTAATTTTAAAGTTCACAGATAAAAAAATGTCCAACTTTGAACACATGTTGATGGCTTTTATTACTTAGAAAAGAAATAGAGAAACCACCATGGACTGTAGTCCAAAATCTTTTTTCACTGTTAGCAGTGATGAAAAACACAAATAGGGTATTATGAATATTAATGGAAGTGTTGGATGACAAATCAGAACCAGTTTCTGTTTGCATCTGTAATGGTTTCACACTCTGCTCCCGCTCCACATGGGGTCCTTCCTACAGGATGTCATCCTTCGTGAACTGATCCTGTGCGGGCTTCCCACAGGGAGCAACGCTTCAAGAACTGCTCCAACGTGGGTCCATACCACGGGGTCCATCCGTTAGGAGCAAGCCCCAGCATGCATCCCCTATGGGCAGCAGCACCCCCCAGACCCCCTGCTCCTGCGTGGGCTCCTCTCCATGGGCTGCAGCTCCAGCCCGGGGCCTGCTCCTGCGGGGGCTCTCCGTGGGCCGCAGCCTCCTCCAGGCCACATCCACCTGCTCCACTGGGGGCTCCTCCACAGGCTGCAGCGTGGAGATCTGCTCCATGTGGGACCCATGGGCTGCAGGGGGACAGCCTGTTCCACCAAGGGCCTCTCCACAGGCCACAGGGGAACCGTGTGGAGCACCTCCTGTCCTCATCCTGCACTGCCCACAGCCTGTTCCACCAAGGGCCTCTCCACAGGCCACAGGGGAACCGTGTGGAGCACCTCCTGTCCTCATCCTGCACTGCCCTTGGGGTCTGCAGGGATGGTTCTCACTCCGTGCACTCCCAGCTGCTCTTTTCTTTAAATCCCAGCAGGTTTTCCTTAAATCTGCTCTCCCAGCGGCCCAACCAGCTTTGCTCCCTGGCTCAGCTCTGGCCAGCAGTGGGTCCCTTTTGGAGCAGGCTGGAGCTGGCTCTGATCTGACACGGGGAAGAGACTGGGCTCTACTCACACAGGCCACCCCTGCAGCACCCTGCTGCCAAAACCTTGCCATGTAAACCCAATACAGCCTAATGGGAAAAAAAAGTGCAATTAGTAAGGGAAAGATTAGACAATAGACATTTTCAGAGAAATGAACTGCTTTTCACATAAAAGTTGAAGGATACTTTAGTTTGAAAACAGAAGTGTAAGTATAGTGTGGATCAATAAATTAATAAATGTCTTAAACACTGAATAGTCATGTATAGTTCTGACATTATATTTTTTAATTTTTCAAAGATTAATTAGAAGCAAAGTCTGATAATCAAAAGACAGTTGAGATCACCTAGAATGACAAATCTCTTCATGCCATGTATACCCAGTTAAAACAATGTGCTGTCTGCATTTGGATACCATTTGCCTTTATGAAACTGATGTAATAGCAATTCTGATGCAAAGACATAATTAGGTTTTGGGCTCTTATATTCCTTTACTTTTATTTATGCTTTGTATGAATGTATGAAAATTTTATTTTTTTAAGAGTATGAGAAAAGTTTGTATTCTGTATGAATCTTTTCAATATGCTTAATTTCTGATTCAGCTTCATTCTTTGATTTATGATACTGTGCTGAATTCTGGTGAAATACTGTATTTTAATATAATTACTTCTGCCTCACTTACATTCTTGCTTTGCATAAATTGTATCATCTCTGTTCTTCAGTGTTCTGGTCATTCTTTCTGTGTTTCAGTGTTCATCACCTCATTGTCAGTCTTTTCTTCATGAATTTCTATTTATCACCCTAATCTCTTTCTTCTTCTAACCTCATCCTTCCCCTTACCTTTCCTATTTTTTTCCCGTTTTTTCTCCCATTCATTTAATTCTTTAAGATATTAAATATTTAACAAGCTAGGACTGGTACTCATCAATATATGTAAAGGGTTTATGATCCGTCTTTAAATGATTTAGCCTGCCAGTAATGGTGTGGTTCTGAGTCTAAAGTTTGAAATCTTTCTGTTTCACTGAGTGTTAAGCCTATATAAATGAGTACTGTGCTACTTAGTGAAGCTGTTTCACTGGGAAGAGCAAACAGTAATGTCTTTGGTATCAGATTCCTTTTGATTGCTTTGGCCTAGACTGGGGCAGTAAAGTTCTTTTAAAATTGAATTCAGAAAATTTACTAAACATCTTGTTAATCAAATATACCCACACTTTGCTCTGTAGAGCATACATGAAATTTAATTGTTGAGTCACTTATAATTTTTTGAAGGTATGTATATATATTTTCCCAAATAAACACAACAGTACAGTTCAAAACCTGAGTTTATGCACTCAGAAAACAGGACTTGTAGAAGTTCTATAAAAATAAATAAATAAATAAATCTGCTTCAGATCTTGACTTCAGCAGGCTTCTACAGAGGAAAAAGGCAACAAAACTTTTTTTGGTTTTGCCTCAAATGAATCAACCTTTCTAACAAAACAGAGAAATCTGTTAGAATAAAAATTTGCTTTTCCTTTTGTATATAACAAAAGATGGAAAACAAGAAATCAAAGACAAGCTTATGATGATCCTTCAGTAGGAGCAATAGCCAGAGCTATTGTTTTTACAAAGAAGTCCCCAAAGAAAAGAAAAAAAATTAATTGCTGAACAGGCACTGTGGTGAGCTTTAGCATATTCATAATTTTTCACCAAAGCTCCAGTTTCATAATAGAGTGGTTTAAGCACTGTGAAGCCTTGTAAATAGATGAAAGTACACACAGTTTAGGTAAAAAACATAATACTGCTGACTTTGTGGATATGACAGTCACAAAGAACAGAGTAAGAACTTCTGTGATTAAAAAAGGTTGAAGGATCCCAGATTATTGCTCTGGGATAAAGCTTACTTTTCGAGGGGGTGGTCAGAGGGAAGCCACAAAACAGTGTTCAGAAAAGACTAGCTCTTCAGTTAGCTTTACCATATCTTAAGAGAATGAAGCATTTTTCTTTATGACTTCTACTGAACAAAAGAAATTGAAAATAGCTCTATTCTAAGAAAAAACATATCAATATATTTCAAGTTTCCAATTCACTTTTGCATCAATTATGTAATTAGTTAAGGGGTAAATGAACTTCTAACTGTAAAAAATCCTCTGGCATTATATCCCAATGTATAAATGTAATAGTATGTCTAGAGAAGAAGCAATAGCAGCTGAAAGATGGATTGATTGAGAAAGTCACTTGTTTTACAAATTGCTAAAATCTTTTGATTATCTCTATAACCTGTAAGAATATTAGTGTGGCACTCAAGTTGGTGGTGGTTTGTCACCTATGTCTCCTTTTGCATAGTAAGTTTCTATCAAGAAATGCAGTCACCTTAAGTAAGGAAAATCTTTACAAAGCATATGTAGCTATTTGGTCTATTTGTTGTTGTTGTTGTTTATTTTAATAGCGGGTAGCTTTGAAAAGAGATAAATTTGCTCTGTAACTGAAGTGACTTAGCAGAGGAACGAGTACTTAAAATCAGTTACTCTAAAAACCATGCTACCCACAAAGCTCTATTTTATTTTGTTCGTTAACCAGGAAACTTAACTTATAAATGAGAAGAAATTATATGAGGAACTTGTATAAATTCCAGGGCAGTAAAATATCTAAATAAACACCAAGGTATTTTGCAGTGTTGTCTGCCATCGTATGATACAGATGTTAGCATTTAGTACCAAGGTACCTCAGAAATGTAGTTTATCTAGTGTACAGCAATAAATACTTGTACAGAAAAATATAAAATATCTTTTTTCTATCGACAGGTTTGTCAAGTGGTTTGAAATTTTATTTGCTTTAATGATTCTGGAACAAGCCTTCCAAAATTGCAACAAAACCAACCTTTTCTAAAGAAGTAACATGGGAATTGAAGATGTTCTTTGTGGACAAGCAATGGCCAAGCTGAGATGATACACTATGTTCTAGTATCTTTTGTGAACAGTATTTTGGGATCAAAAAATATGCAGCTATGGTTTATTTGCTCAAAAGGATATCTGGAAGTTCAGCACAGGCTTATTGATTTAGTTTTGTCCCAGTCATATTTGTATGTACACAGAAAAATGTAGTAATTATACTGTGAATAATATAATTTGTTTTGCCATTTATAGCAAGCTTTAATATTATATATAACATTAAAAAATATATATTCTTATCTCACTTCTTTCACATCAGACTGCCATCATGAGTAGATTTAACAATAAAATATATAATAACTTGGCAATGCAGAGCTCATTCCTTTGTATTATGTTTGCAGTATTGAATTTCTTATGAAAACAGGGAGAAGAATTATAGAGCTTTTCTGTGTTTTTTACATACACGTTTGTTTGTTTGTTTGTTTTTCATAACACAAAGTTACAGATTTGGTAAGTTTTGGGACTGGGGATTGGCAGAAAGGACAGTAGGGGAAAAAAAAATGAATTTCTGAAGGTCAGTAAAGAGAAGAACTTGTGTGTGAGCATACTTGGGTCTGACTGCCAGAAATTGTAGGGAATCTGTAAAGTTAGAAATTAAAAGGAGCTAACAGCTGCTGGGAGAGGTGCAAATGAAGTAGAGAAACAATATCAGGCTATCATCTTCAGTTCTTCAGGCTATGAAGGATCTTTCCAGCTACAGCTGCTGCTTCTCTTATGAAAGATAACAGCTGCCTTGCAAGGAAAGAATGTGGGAATTTTTGTTAGTCAGGCATGGTGATTGTTTTTGTAGTGAATATTTGGCTTGCTCAGAGGTTAAATATCTATGAAAAAATGCTCTGTCAACTGGTCTATGTGGCATAGAAGTTCCCCTACAAAGGTATTACTGGTCAGATACATCAAGACAGCTTTAATACCCATAACTGTTCTTAAATTTCATTACTTACCCAGATCTATTGCAGATACGTAACCTGTAAAGTTGCGTACAGTGGCGTCGTTGTACAACTACAGTCAAACATAAGTTTCCTATATGTGGATAGGACTTTATTGTGCATGTCAAAGTTTTCAAAATCTATCTTGGAACTAAGGAAAACCATACAAGAATGGGGTTCAATATTTAAGTATAAGATACTTGACATGCAAGTAGAACTATGACACTTAAATGCAGAAAATAATATTTCTAGCCTACATAAAGATAAAAGTAAATCCATGCATATCTAGAAGTATGTCAGTCCTGAAAGAGTAATTTAAATAAAATTAGAGGAAACTTTTTTGAAATGTACTCTAATTTTATTTTTAGTGTGTTAAGACTATACCAATTAAAATGAGCATATTCCTAAGGGTTGTAATTACATACAGGATATATGGTAAAGGTTCCAGTCCTAAATAATCAGATAGAATAAATTGAGGAGCAGATCTCATGGCTCCCTTGAAGGAAAAAATATGCATAATGACTAAATGATAGAATACTTCCAATGAAATGTGGAACCTTAGCACTGCAAACTGTATGGCTAGTATTGTATGGGCATGATATCAGGTTTTGTGAATGACCTGGGTTGTCTTTCTTGTAGGGACTTGTACTTTCTGGAATTACTATTTTTACTATATGTCCTCTGGTCTGAAGTTGTGTTAGTTTAAGCCAAAGGCATATTGATGATATATGCTGTAGCTCCTCTATTATTAAACTGAAATAATTTAATAATTCTTAGAAGTTACATAAGATTTTTACAGATTTCATTTGATGGAAAAAGGGCTGGTTCGACCACTTTGCTGCGGTGTTCATCTTGCTGAAGTCCATGAGCAGTGTTGCCTGTGAGATGTTACCTGGAAGGAAAGGTGTGAAGAGAGAACTTTGATCCAGCAGTGCTTCATAGCTCCTTGATCTCTCCCCATTTACATATAGGACCACCTGCCTTGAGTTTACAACTCATGGAGGATTTAGGAAGATATTTGAGGGAGATTTGTTCTCTCTTCAGCTTTTCTGATAAGAAAGCTTTTTCATGATTTGTAGATAAATAGCTGAAAACATGAAGACTGCAGACTGGATTCTTTACATGATGGCTTAACACATCTTGGTAAGCACATCCAAGAAACAATCTTCTCCTTATTCCTTCCCTACAATAGGAAGTTTTATTGTATTTCTTCATATTTTTTCTTTTATTTTTTCTTCTGGGTTTTGTTGCCATGATGACAAACAAGCTCTAATATGACATCTTCCAGTACAAACTATCCTATTTAAAAGCTCTAAAAAATGTTTTTTTTGCAAAATCTGTATTAGTCTCATGTGCTGAATGAAGAAGGAACATGTTTTTTACCAATGTTGAGCTGTTCATTCCATCTACCATGATGCTTTTAAAGTAAATTCCCTGGCTTTGAATGACATTTATTGCAGAAGCCAGGCACTTTACATAAGCTTTGGTTCTTCACCTTGGACATAGCATCATACAATCTTTTAGGTGAGCCAGATGGAATAACTGAGACCCAGGTGCTTAAAATAATATTTAAGCATTTTTTAGGAGAAGAAACTGATTAAGGCAACAGATTGCAGTGAAATGCAGACTATAGTGATTAGCTTCATAGTCATTTGAAAAGAACTTTTGGATGCTCTCTGCAAGATGTTTAATAGAGATGCCCAACCCAGTGAGATAATTCAGATTCCTTATTTGTAGTTAACAGTGAAGAACAGAGAAGTCTGGGCCCTACTGTTGGATTGTTACTCAGCATACTCTTTCCGACTTGTAAAATAGAATTCTGAAATAATACTCATTTTTCTGGCTGATGAGTGCTGGGAAGGCCTGACACAAACCTGCATGAAAGGCTGGTGTCTGTGTTTGGGGTTATGTTTTGTTTATTTAATTCTGCCAAGGTGTTGTATATTATGCTGAAAGGGGCACAGGTGGATATAGGTAGGAGGCAGGCTGCCTGTGTGACTTGTCCTGACTGCTTTCTTCTGAGTCAGCCTGGAGCCTTCTCCCAAGAGGGGAGGGAGGTGGGGATTGTTGAGCTGTTGATGCTCCAGGCACAGAGGAGGTTAGTGATACAATAAGCAGCAAGGCTGCAGCATAAATGCAGACTAAGAGAATTGCATAGAAGGTACTGGGAATAGAGTTGGGAATGGAGGAACTTCATTGTGGAAGAAAAAATGGAAGACATTTTTCCTAAAAAAAAAAAAAAAAAAAAAAAAAAAAAAAAAAAAAACCACCAACAAACCAAACAGAAAAGACGAAGTTCAACAATACAAATAATGCTGTCTGACAATTTAATGAAGAGCTTCAATTAGAATTCGGACTTTGATTTCCTTCATTTGGAGGGATTTTGGAGTCATGAATTAAATTTCTTTCCTGAAGTCCTGAGAGTAGCTCAAAAAGAAGAGTTCTTCTGCTATGTCATAAATAAAACCTTCAGAATGTCTCTTTGTGTGGCTTGTGAACAAATGATTTAAAGCTGAACTGTAATTATAATCTGACATTAAACCTGAACTGCAAATTGCAGACATTTTTGCAGGAACTAAAAGTTAAAACAGGCATCTTTTTCTTTGTAAAGCTGGAATTCTGGTTCAGATAAAAGTTTTCTTCTCAGTAAATGATACTGAATTTGAGGTTTAGGTTCAATGCTGGGACAGTTAAAGTAACATGGATGAAATCTCTTGTAGTTTAAGGAGGCCTCACATGTTGGTCTGTACTCATCTGTTTTGGGTGGAGGACAAATTACATTTCAGAAAAGTGTGTGCATAACCTAGAACAACAAAAAATCTATAAAGGTTTCCAGTTTGTGGATATACAAAAGGATTTAAATGGCATGAAGTAGCATTTTTGAAATTAAGACCGATTTTTAGCAATTTAGGACACAAATGGAATCCTGAAAATCATCAGTCCTTATGCAATAGAATTAAGTGCATTCCCAGAAGCTATACATGCAAGGAGGTAAAGTATATTTTTCATTTTTTGTAGGCCAAATGCAAATTTTGATGTAATAGCTGTCTGTAATAGCTGTCAGCTAGTTAACTCTTTCAAAATGCATTGCCAACAGAATAAATCTACAAAATAATAATGAAAAACTGTGCCATTTCTTTCCCAGATTGTAATGTAAAAGTATAAACTTTCATGGTTATGCATATGAATATGCCTTTATAAAATGCTATGAGCAATGTAATTTGATCAAACATTTGTAATTCTTTTCCTGAGACATTGCCTATTTTAAAAATCCATGTTAATTTATTCCACTGATTACTATGGTCTTTCAGGATAGGCGCACCCCCCCCCTCCCCCCTTTTTAGCCATACATTTATTTCATGAAATGAAGACAAGTAGAGGGAAAGATTACAGTCAAAATTTACAAGAGTGGATGAAAGGGTACCTTTCACTTAAAGCCAGTCTGGGAAGATTGGCAGCTTTATATCTTATTAAGAGGACTCATCAAATAGTGCAGGCAAGGTAATATTTGTTCAAGTACAAATTACATTTACCCCTTTACAATTTTATTAATTATCATGATCATAAGACTGTATTCTGGATTTCCAAATTCATTGCTGAATAAATAATCTTACATAATGGTGCCATTATTCAAAGGCAATATGGATTTTACAAGAGCCAAGGGCTTTCTGGGATATCAGATGAAAAAATAGCCTCTTGTTAGTGAAGAAAAAAGTGATGTAGAAACTAAGATTTTCAAATAACCCTTCAAAGTCTAGAATGTAACAGAAGAAGATAGCAGAATGCTCAAAGGTAGAGATGAAAGAATTGAAAAATTTCTTACAAAGCAAAAATCCCCAAATCTTCAGTTATTTACCTAGATTTGTACATATTCCATGAAAATCTCCATTCTTAGAGGATAACATTACAGTAAATTGTATTTGTGTAAGGTAAAATTAGGGAAGACAATAAATGGACAGTGAATTTTGTACTGAATGAAGGTGTGCTTTAAAGATAACTTTATAAGTACATAAGAAATACAGCAGCCTTTTTTTTTTTTTTTTTTTTTTTGATGTATTTTATGGGAAATTCATGTCCAGTTTCTTGTCTACTGTTATTTCATTTTCTTTCACTATTGCTGCTTTTCATTTTTTCAGAAAAAAATTACTTTTTCCTACTTGTTTCTTCCAAGCAAGGTAGCATATGTATTTCAGAGATAAATGTCATTGTTTCCTTATTTCTACATTTATTCTAGCTGCTTAAGTATGTCATTTTTGACAATGTGCACGCCTTGTCTACAAATTCAAAATTGTTCATATATTTGACATGCACATGCAGCTAGTGCTTCCATGTGAAAATATATATTAAAAAAATAAAAAATAAATAAAAAAAATGGAGCAGGCACTACCGTTTTCATTTGCCCCTTGCCCTGTTCCCACAAACCACTGAAAAGAGGTTGGCCAAATCCCACTGTCTCCCACACATAAGATACTTGTAAACATTAATAAGATCCCCTCTGAGTCTTCTTTTCTCAAGGCAGAACAGACCCGGGTATCTCAGCCTTTCCTCATAGGGGAGATGCTCTAGGCCCCATATTATCTTTGTCGCCCTCTGCTGGACTCTTTCCAGGAGATCCATGTCTATTTTGTACTGTCTTTTTTGTACTGGGGAGCCCAGAACTGGACACAGTACTCCAGGTGAGGCCTGACCAGGGCAGAGTAGAGGGGGAGGATCACCTCCCTTGACCTGCTGGCCATGCTCCTTTTAATGCACACCAGGATCCCATTGGCCTTCTTGGCCTTCTTGGCCACCAGGGCACCCTGCTGGCTCATGGTCAACCTGTAGTCCACCAGGACCGCCAGGTCCTTCTCCTCAGAGCTCTCCAGCAGGTCATTCCCCAGCCTGTACTGATACGTCCGGTTGTTCCTTCCCAGGTGCAGGACTCTATGTTTGCTCTTATTAAACCTCATTTCGTTTCTTCCTACCCATCTCTCCAGCCAATCCAGGTCTCACTGAATGGCAGCACAGTCTTCTGGTGTCAGCCACTCCTCCCAGCTTTGTATCGTTGGCGTACTTGCTGAAGGTAGACACTATTCCCTCGTCAAGGTTGTCGATGAAGATGTTGAACAAGACCAGGCCCAGCACCAACCCCTGGGGAACACTATTGGTCACGGGTCTCCAGCCAGACTCTGTGCCGATCACCACCCTCTGAGCTCTGCCAGTCAGCCAGTTCTCAACCCACCTTACTGTCCACTCTATCCCACACTTTCTCAGATTTGCTAGCAGGATGTCATGGGAGACAGTATCGAAAGCCTTGCTAAAGCCAAGGTAGATGATATCCACTGCTCTCCCCTCATCTACCCAGCTGGTGATGCCATCACAGAAGGCAACGAGGTAGGTCGAGCATGACATCCCCTTGGTGAATCCATGTTGACTACTCCTCATAACATTCTTCTCTTCCAATTGCTTGGAGATGGCATCCAGAACAAGCTGTCTCACCTTTCTAGGGATAGAGGTGAGAATGACTGGTCTGTAGTTTCCTGGATCCTCCTTTTTGCCCTTCTTGAAGACTGGAGGAACATTGGCTATCCTCCAGTCTTCAGGCACCTCTCCTGTTCTCTAGGACCTTTCAAAGATGATAGAGAGTGGTACGGCAAACACCTCTGCCAGGTCCCTTAGCACAAGTGGTTGCATCCCATCAGGACCCGTGGATTTGTGTGCGTTGATCCCACTCAGAGGCTCCCAAACCACTCCCTCGTCAACCGGGTGGGAGAGGCATTGAGTATCTCAGCCTTCTCAGTGTCCCCCGTTACCAGGGCACCCCCCTCATTCAGTAGGGGACCAAGATTGATTTCTTTCAATCAGGGCAGCTGGATCCTGAAAAGTTGTGAAAAACTCATATCAAAAACCCCATACCTTAATTTTAGGTATGGTAAGGCCAGCAAATTCTCCAAATAAGTTGCATGATAGAAGGAAGGATGCTATGGTCATAATGAGTGCTACCTAGTACACCTTTGACTCTACCATCTCTCTTCAGAATTCACAGCATCTTTTTTTTCATAGCTGAGTTTGCATGCACTCAAGAGAAAAAAAAAAAAAAAAAAGCATAAATATTTGCAGTGTGTATGAACAGCCCCAATGGACAAAATTTGAGAGTTCATGCATGCAAAATGTACGTACGCCTACAGCAGGATTGACTACTGTTATGTGTTGAAGAATTAGCATTACTTCAGTGAGAGTATTTTTTACTTATTCCACCATTAGTGACCATTTCCTCAAGTTGGAGCAGCCTATAGATTTTGTTAAGAAGTCGTTTGTTACATTTTTATTTTATTTTATTTTTTAAAAATTTGAGACGTTCCTGAAAAAAAGATTTGGCAGTGTTCTCAGTGTTACTTTCCCAAACACCAGTCTTTTATTGTAGCTTGATTTACTGGTATGATTCATTTATTGCTTCTGTGTCTATGACATTTGTAATAAACCGTTCTTCAACGAGTTGGCAGATCTAATGACAATATCTCATTGGAATCAGTTAGAATTAATTCATTAATTAAAGAATCTATCCTAATTTGATTTATTTTCAACATTTGTCAGTGATAGTGTCTGCTGCCAGCAAATCTTGATTATTATAACAAAACAAAACAAAAAAACACAATGAATAATGGAGAGCCGAGTAGAATTGCATTGCTTAAGGCTTGCAGCTGATCATAAATCTAATAATATGAGTGTGTTGCCATTAGTTCTGATATGAAGTTCAGATTGCATTTCCTTGATGTAAAAAAAAAAAAAAAAAAAAAGACAAAAAGACATCAGGGATTTTACTATATGTTGATACTCATTATGCAGGTGATAGCAATGGTTCTTTTGAATTAAGTATTCACATTGGGATTTATATAGTATGTTTTTTCATTATATATGGACATATGTACCATTCAGCAGGCTCAAGACTGTCATGTCAGGAACAAATCTCCAGATAGCTAGAAAAAATACCGTTTTGATTAAGCAGAATAAAATATTCAAATCCCAAATCCTATATGTCTAAATATTTTAGGATTCTGAAAAGCCTTACATTTTCCTTTGCCAATTAGTAATTTTCTTGGCTTTAGAAAAGCCTGTTCCCCTTCTTTCCTTCCCTTTATGATACTGTTTTCTCCAATCAAAGACTTAGGATGTTTAATTATTCAAGAACAAAAATACATTCTCCAGACATATATGGAATTACAAGCTCTCTGGAATAATATACATGCAGGGATGACTTCTGCTTATGATAAATTAGTGTAATTTTGGAATAGCTTAATACGAGTAAATTATATTCAGATAGGAAGCAGCAGAATTTTTTAGTAGCATTTCTTCCTCCCCTGCTACCTATCAACCCTCAAAGAAAACAAAGGACATGAATAACTTTGTAGGAAGAGGGTTCTGTTTATTCAGTAACATTTTTACATTGCATAAGCATTACCTTTTAGGTGTTTGTATATATAAGTACATGGTATCTGCTAGCACCACTGTAGATGCAAACACCATTATTCACAGCTTACTGTTTTTAATGAAAATTCTAGGAAACTGAACAGTCTCATTTGATTTTGCTATGACTATGCAGATTGAAATCACTTTAAAAAAGTAATGCCAGCAAACCAAAAAGGTATATATCAGTTGTAGCTCTTCTACAATGAAGAAAATTCAACTGAAATTTTATTACTACCTGTATTTATCACTGTCTTTGTATGATATATTTTTTTTGCTTTATGAAACTCATGCACAGAGGTTTCAGTTACTCAGTAGACTAGCTCTGCATACTCTTTTGAAACATTCCCAAATTTAACAATGAAGACCCATTCTACTTAATCTGACTCTCAAGGCAGATGGTGTGCTCTTTTTCTACTAAAGTACATTTTATGTGTCTACTATGAATTTGGAAGTTGGTTCTGAAATTAATTTCAGTTTTTGGAAAAGATTCATAATCATATAATTTAGCTTATACAAAAATTATGTTAAATGCAGTGTTCTGGCTACTACCCACTGATTTTGCTTCCTAAATAATCTCACTGTATTTAGTTGACTTTGAGTTTTGTCTCACATAGAGTGAAGGACCACTTGATTTTATATTCAGGATCAAAATAATTCTTGAAATAATGATAATAAAATCAGATAAAAAATACCGTGTTTGTAGTATAACTGGCTGTGATGATCTGATGACTCGAACACACAATTGCCATGAGGTCTTAGGGGAGAACCATGTCTTAAAATATTTCAAATATCTCCTAGTGAATGCCAGGTTTTAATGCCGTTTCCTACATTTAAAGTTGATGTCATGCTATATTAGAATGAGATGAAGTTTAATCAAACCCTAAAAGCAGTATCTGTCTACCCATTACAGGTTGAGTACTTTTAAATCACTAATCTGAGAGAAATTTCCTTTTCACGTTACTGGAAATTTGGATTTTATAAATAGTTTTTTTTACAATCTTTTCTTTTTATGTTGTTCGGATACATTTATATGCATATATATGTATGCCTATATTCACCCTAAATCATGCATGTGTTTGATTTTGATGGCATCATTCTGTTCCTTAAATATTTATTTTGATGTGGGAATGTCATGGTTTAGATCTGGCAAATATTTGCTAAAAGAGAAACTATATGAAACAATATCAACATATGTACAATTTTCATGCACATGAAATTTCCTGTACTTGATTACTAAAAAATACCATCTATCCAAACTGGCGATTTCCAATAGACAACCTTTAACTCATCTCCAAATGACTGAGAAGATGCAGGTATTATAAAGATAAAAATACTATACCTGCACAAATATTATTCTTCCTTTTGTATTGACAGAACATAAATAGATGGTTTTCAGGACTGACCACCACAGTAGATTCAGTAGATCTTAATGGATCAGATGCACCTTTTGTCTGTGTGCTAACTTGATATGTGAAATCATGGTACAGTATTCAGAAACATAATAGTAAATGAGTTCACCTTTATCATTGAACAAAAGGCAGTGAAGTAGCTTATGTTTCAATTAGGAAGTGCTACAGTAGACTCTAATTTGTGACTGATTCTAAATGGAATCATTCATTTATGATAATGCATAATACACTTTCATTTAATTTTTGTTTTCTTTTGTAGATTATAAGTGACATATTTTACATATGTTTATATATACATTTAGAGAGAGTAGTTGACACCTAATACCATTGTAAGTTTGGAGATTTTTTTAAAAAAATACTATATTTAACTAAAATTTATACATCAATGTTGTTCTTTCCATACTGGCTAAATTTAGCTATTTCTTAAGAAAACATTGTAGATATGTAGAAGTGTAAGCTTCCAATATCAGGTAAAACCCAGAGCCTGATTAAGCTTCTGGAATATATCTTTGATACTGGATATTGTAAGTTACCTTACCTATCTATAAGATATATATATTTTTTTCCTTTCGTATGCAGTTTCAATTCTCACTCTCATCTAAATCGAATGTGTACATAAAATGCAATTTTATTTCACTCACTTTGATTTGTTATCTCATCTTATCTATTTGTATGTGAAGGAGAAATTTTGCCCTTTGTTAATTTCAGATTACATCAATTGAGACTTTGAGACTTTTTATTTAATTTTCAGCAACCCTCTTTGTATCATATATGAACTTATGCTGTAATAACTGTAATAACGATCAGTTTTCTGAATTAATATTTTTAACACAAATTATGCTCTGATGATGCACAAGACAGAAGCATGATCTTGTATTTTCTTTTTAAGCTTCATTTTCTCTTTTTTATCATCATGTTCTCCTACTTGCTCTGCTTTGCCATTTTGTTGGTTACCTTCTGTTTCTCAGGAAGCAAAATCCCAATACCAAATTCAACACAGAAAAGATACTCATGAAGCACATTATTACACTGAATTTCAGCAAGGAAGTGAAGATATGAAGACCTGTGGACAACAAGGTATTTTTCCTGCACTAACAATGGCAAGTGACTGAGATAAACACAGCTCCCAAACTTCATATGAAAGTAGAAAAACAGTGATTGTAATAGGTGGACATGTGAATAGCATTTTATTTATTTATTTATTTTTTCCAGTTGGAGAATATTTAAGCTTTGAAAGAAACAAAAGTACACGTGCCCTGAGATTATACCTTTTACCTGTTTCTTGGGAGACTGATGCAGAAAAATCTGTTTCTTTTGTAGGAATATCATAGGGTGACAAAAATTGGAGCTGAAGATATAAAGAACCTTATAAGTCATAAACCATTTTCATGTCCTTTCTAAGGATTACCAGGTGAAAGACTGCTTTAGAGACTTAGTCTTGAGAAAAGTCCTTGCCATTAGCCCAATGACACATTAGGGAATGAACATCAGGTAGAAACTCTGGTAAATATTACAGTGAAGACTACATTTTCTGACTGTGCTCACCATCATTAGTGGGTATTGTTTTTATGGAGAGGACAGGTTAACTGGAGGAAAACTCAATTTCACTTTCCCTTCCTCCTTGAAAATAAGGGATTAATTCTGGAATTTAAAATTTGGATTTACTACATTTGCTACATTTGGGGATCTTAATTTGAATTTTCATGTTAGGACCTAATGCCTGTCGTGGTCACAGCAGTTATGTCTGCATCTCAGGTCCTTGAAAACTACTAACCACTACTTTTACACTAGTCGTTACTTGCCTCTTAAGACTAGTTCACTAGTTCATGCATTGCTCTGTAGGGCCATCTCTATCATCTAATTTCATGTGTTTTCTCAGAGCTGGATTTGTTCTCCCATATCCAATGCAATTTTGTTACCAGCTTGAAGATCTAGCATTTGTAGTATATGATTACATTATTCATCATATTCCTGCTACTATCAGTATTCATCTTTTTATGCTTTTGTTTGTTTGTTTGTTTGATGTTTTAGTTTTTGTTTTATTTTCTTGCATGTAATTTTCTAAAAGCATAGCTTTGGATTTATGGTAGAAAGAAAACTGCTTGGTTTAATATTCTCTTTAATGTGTGAACTATAACTGTCTCTCTATAACTAGTCGAGTTTTATCTCAGTACTTTTTGTTAGATCACTCAAAAATAAGAATGAAGGAAAGTTTTGTGAATTTTGCTTTGTTTATCTAAGATGAGAAGATCTTGCTCTATTTAAATGTTGCTAATTTTCAGTTTTAATCTGTCACTTAGTAGTTTTTATCTTTTGCATTTAAGGTGCATGTAGCTCTGTAAAGATACTAATTAGTTGAAACATATGTCTAGCCATAAATCTCTTGTCATGTTTGTGGGGAGGAAAAAGTGAATGAAAAACCTTCTGTCTCAATCAACTAGTAGTTTGAATACATAATCTATTTACTCACGTAATTGTACAGTTTCAAAGAAGCTCAATTGTCTCAAATTTTTGTAAAGTGCTAATCTAATTGTTGACTTGAGCAGTTCTAGGAGGTTTCAGTATTACTCCTGAGAGAGATCCAGCAGTTGTAACTCCTATCTCTCTGAATCAAAATTTTAGTAGTATACTGTTCAAAAGAGGAAAGGGGAAATAAAACTTTAATCATAGCGTAGATTTAAAAGTCCTAGTATGCAACTAGGTTTATGCATGTGCAACCTGGTATAAATCCAGAATGTGGAAAGGAAGTGAATACTAATATAATTGTTTCAAATTTTGAGATCTCTTATGGCATACTAGCACATGTAGCTCAATCAAGTATTATCTGTAGAGCAATTACCACGCCAGAGCCATTAAAAGAAATATTCAAATTAAGCCTTCTAGCTTCAACAGAAGAGTGAAATCCTTCAACGATTGTAAAGTGACAGTTATCTTTGTATGACTTTACAAGGAATCTTTTATTTGGAGAAAGGGAAGGGTTATAAAATACACATACACATATATACGTATTATATACGGTAAGGATTTAAAACAAATGAAGATAAGCTATAGCAATTATTGAATCAGAAAAAAAAAATAATGAAAGGAACAGTTGAAGATAGGTACTGTTGAACACAGAGCACAAAGAATTGACTAATGGTGTAAGGTATTTTTTAAAGCAATCATTGCTGAACTGAGATCTTAGAAGTGAATTATGGTGTGGAAAAACTAAGGAACAGCTATTTTAAAGAGATTATGAATGAGGTCTTCACACTGATGTATGGATGATGAATGTATGTGAATTTGCTCTGTGTTCTCTCCCCTGAGACTTTATCTCTGGAGGAAGACTAACACCTTTCTACCAGTAATAACAGCTGTTTTCTTACAACCTGCATTTTGGTTTTCTATAGACACTGCCCCCCATCCTTTTCTTTCCCCCCAGATCTTATGGCCTTCAAAGTGACAATGTTGCCAAACAGCGAAAAATAATGACTTAAATATCTGACAGTTTAATTTTAGGCAAATGCAGCAGAATTTGAATAGGGGCAACCCAGTGGTATTATCTATAAAAATCCTCCCTTCCCTCTCCCCCCCCCCCCCCCCTTTTTTTTTCCCATCTCTAATCCCATTATGAAAATTATTTTATTCTTGAATCATCAGTTTTGGTATGCTTGTTATGTCCATGATTATGTGAATTTATCCATGAAAATTCCACATAGAATTGTCTAGGGTTGAAATACATCTACTTTATTATAGTCCGCATCATCTTGAAATAGTTAAAAGACTACCATATGTTCTCATTTTAGTTTAAGTAGTTTCAAAGCTGATTATAACTTTAACAGAAATTTAACCAGTGTTTGGAGCTTGTAGAATAAATTATCTGAGGTTATTTTATTCATCTTAAGTTTTAAGTAGTTTATCCCTTCTGTCAGCTCTCAATTCTACACAGTATTCTGATCATTGGTCAGATAAAACAAACATATTTTACAAATTTGATTGAGAAGTTTGTACAGAATACAGACTTGAAATGCTTAAGAATATCTGATACAGTATGTCTTTCTGGAGGAAAAATCTACTGCTTTTTTTTTTTTTTTTTTTTTTTTTGTACTTCTGTCATTGATTTACAGATGACAGGAAATACACTTATTATTATTATTATTATTATTATTCCCCAATGGAGCAAAGAAATTGTAAAAAGGAGGAGAATGGATCTTTCAAGAAGCTAAGACCTCAAGCATAAAGGGCTTTCAAAACTAGGTCAGCAACCCTGAACATGGGCATTGTGTTTGAGGAACTAGTTCAAACAGTTCTCTAGGGAACAAAAAATGCTTATACTGATTTCTAAACCAGATATACCATCTTTTCCTTTGTATAATGTAACATTTGGATAATATGAACAAAAATGGACTTGTAGAAGATGCATGAGAGAAGCTCTGAGACAGGAAGGCTGTAGTGAAGAAAGAGAGTAAAATTGAATATTGGGCAAGACTGGGAGTTGGGATTCCTTTGTTGGCCTACGTATGTATAATACTACTTCTTGATCAGGGAATTAAAACAGTAAAGCAAAACATAAACCACGTTGCAATTAGCCTATAAAGTACAAGTTGGCCTTTTCTAAACTTTGCCAAACTTGCTTGTGGTGCAAAAGGATCATTGTTGCCATGGCATAATCATAAAATAAGGCAGAGTCTTGTTATGCAAACCACAAGTCAGTTCAAAGTCCTTTTCCACTGTCTTGTTTGTATTGTTTTATTTTGTGTCATGGTCACTCAAGTAAAGCTGCTGCAGGCTTACATGTGGGATAAAGTTATTTCCAGTTTTCTGCTAAGCAGGCAAATACAAAAAGCTCACTGCTGCATCTAGCACTTCATGTCACTCCTGGTGCCTCAGAAGTGTGACTGCAAGGAATGTCTCTGGAAAGTTTATAAACTTACCATTTTCTCCCGATACACATATTCCCGCATATGAAATAACTCAATGGGACTAATGGGAGGAAGCAAGTGTAATTTCTTTTATTTTACAGCACTGTTTATTCATCAGTACTACTCTCTATTACCCCTTATAAGCACTAAAATTTTGTTAACCATTATGAAGTTATTTAGCTTATCAGTGCTTTTCTGTGATTTTCATATATCAAAGATGTTAATCTCTGTCAGTAGATCCTTATGTACTTTATTAATTATACTTTAGCAGATTTTTTTAGAGTTGAATTTTCATCTTTATCATTAGTGGCGCGTCTATGGCAAACATAATAGATAAAAAGCATTTCAAATAAGCCACCATATATTAGAGATAAGTGACACTGGAGGCTATACATTTTGTGTTCTATTAAAAAAAAAAAGCTTTATAAATGTTATTAATGATTTCTAGCCTCTCTTATAAAACTTTGTCTAGAACATAAGTAAGATATTTGATCATAAATTGAGAGGAAGGCTCATTATGTGTAGCACATTGCATACATTTAAAAAAAAAAAACAATAGTAAATTAGACATTAATAATCACAAGGATATAGCTCCCAATTAAAGTTTCATAAGGAACAAAAATCACCTTTTTTGAATTCTTACTTCCTTTCATTAATATAAATACTCTGTTTTGATTACTTTTTCACAATATTTTACTTCATGTATTATTACTTATTAGAGCAAGATGGTATTTCACATGAAGTAGTCTATGTTAGAACAATTTGAAGAGGTGAAATTTAAAAGCTTGAACATTTTATTCAAATGAAATGGTTGGCTTTCCAACTAAATGGAAAAAGAAAAATAAAACCAACCCTCTTGATAGTAATTTAAAGTGAAGCTCAACATTTCAGTTAAGTTCCCATCAGTTGCTATCATTGTGTTCTGAGCTGTTAATAGTCATATGGGGTTGAATATTAAATTAGATTTCTGATATGTAGTGGATTTCCTCCTTTTTTTTTTTTTTGGTGTGTGTGTTTTTTTGTTTTAGTTTGTACATTACTGTAATCTTTCCAATCTTTTATTTTGCTTTTTATAAATTATACACTTATGTGTTTGAATAATATTGATGAATATGAAGGCAAAGAAGAAGAGCATGCAATTTAAGAAAACTATATTTTTCTGATTTTTTGAAATTTATAATTGGTTATCATTAGCAAAAAATTATATTTTTCATTTTAAATATATGTATGCTTTTTGCTATAAATTGAACTTAATTACATCTATCAGTCATCTATTAAACTATTTTAAAAATGTAAATAGTATAAATTTTATACAAATATATATTTTTAAAAAGCATGAGAAATTGTACAATAGAAAAACCTGAGAAAATGTAAGCAGATTTCTATGCAGAGAGGCAGGGATGAGAAATCATTTCAATAGGCTTAAAATGGGTAGCAATATTAACATACATGTTTAATTTACGTAGCTTATTCTTACAGCATCTGTCAAAACTTACAAATTTGAAAGCATTCATCTAGAGAGAAGTATGTGTCTATGTAATTGCCTGTCAGGCTGAGTAATTTGCTTAATGGCCAGGGCTAGAAGAAATCAATGAATTGTCATGAAGAATCTCTTACATGTAACAAAATGCATGTTTGGGGCCAGACATCATCTCAAAACCAATTTGACTTTGTAACATCTACAAAAAATAACACCAATCATTCACACCTGAAATTCAAGTTCTGAAATTGTATCTGCCTTGATCAAATGTTTCCAGATGAGCAGAATAAAAGATCATCTGTGAGATTATAGGGGAAAACAAAAACAAAAACAAAAACACTGCCACCACCACCAAAAACCTGTTATTTTCCTGTCTGTTTTTATCTTCATTACCTGCACTGCTGATTCTTCTGACTCTTATAGTAGGAGAAGAGTGAGCTCCTGGAGGACTGGTTCCATTTCCAATGCAGGATCAAGTTTGGCCCTAGAACATGTGTTCAGTCCTTTGTCAGCTCAACTGCAGACATGTTACACATAATTGGCAGGTGCCAGGGAGGGAAAGCAAGAACTCCCTTCTCAGATATTCTGGCAGGGATGTTAGGGTAGGCTGTCTCTGCTGGCATATGATCTTACAGCAGAAACTGAAATTTTTGTGATTATTGAGGAGGAGGGAAAAAAATCAAAGAGGAGAGATTTTTTTCATATCTGATCCTGTAATAAAATGAAGAAGCACTAATGCACAAATATATATATATATTGCTTCTAATATATCACTTGTGATATATGTTATTGTAAATTTGACTTCATATGCTACTAAAGCAACGGTACAGTTAAAAAACAACAACAACAAAAACATATGGGTAGTGAGGTTTTGCTCATTTCAAAATGTTGATCATAATATTTCTCAGAAATATTCTGGGGCAAAGAGAACATTATATTTTGTCTTAAAGATATTTTTCTCTGTTCTGCTAAGTTTCATCTGCTGTATAGAAGGCTGTTTTCCCAGGAACTGGGTTATGCAATTACCAATGTGTGGCAAACTGACAACACTCAGGCATTTTCCATTGGCATGTAATCCTGGCTGTGTGAATTTCTTTTCACAGTCTACGTCAAAGAGTCTCTCTGTTTGACTGTGTACTGAGGAGAAAAAGATCTGACTTTAGTAGGAAGTTCAGAAAAGGCGTGAAATGTTTTTTTAGCAGAAGTAATATTATATGGAAGTGGTTGTACAGAAAGCAGTTAGGATTAGGTAAAAGGGATGGGGAACTGATGTGGATAAGAGGTGTTGAAGACAATTGTGAGAGGAGGCTTAGGGGCTTGGGGAGGCCTGGCTCACCAGAAAGAAGAGAGGAGGATTTGAGTATGTAAGAACATGATGGGAGGATTGGAGGGAGAGGGTTGGGATCAAGAATAAGTCCTTATTTGAATTTGAATTGTCAAAAGGACTTATTTGAAGTCCTTTGAATTGTCAGTCAATTTCTTCTGTGTATGTTCCATCCTCTTAGGAGCTGAGTAATGGGAGATTTTGTCCCTCTGGGGGAAGAGGAAGGTTGATGCTTGTGCTGTGTTCTATGTGAGAAAGCCTTAGGTTCTGTTCCATCAGTGTGGGCTGCAAAGATCATCTTTCTCTCTTATGTTGGGATGGGATGTTTTGGATGTATGAGCTAGGTTTTTTTTTGTTGGTGGTGGTGGTGGTGGTTTTGTTTTGGCACTCATGATCCAGCATTTAGGAAAATCCTTCTGTTTAATGTTAACAGCAGTTATGCTAGAGAGTCCTATAGTGTGGACCTTGGCTTATGAAAAGTCATTTTAGTATACTTAATATGATTAGACACAAGGAAAAAAAAAATGGATAACGCCTCACCTATGATGAGCTTGCAAATGTCCAAATCAAAACTTGACAAACGCTAATTAGTTCATCTGCCATCTGATGCAGTAAGTCATAGTGTACTAAAACTATCTGGGGAGCTGGCAGACCAAACCCTCTGGCAACTAACTGCTGCTCCACAGGAACAGTGAAACGTCATCTGGCTGCATAACTTATTGCTGGTTTTGAGACAATTCGGTTGCCTGAACTTGGTATTGAGGGTAGGTAGAATAGCATCATACAAATTAAACTTCTCGTTATCAAGTTTTCTGCACAGGATGAATTTGCTAGTTCTTGAAAAGTATTTGGTGCATATCATATATATCATCTTTAAAAAATAAAGTCTTTTTTATAGTTTTTAACTTTGTATATTTGTGTGTTGTTGAGAAGAATACCGTTGTTAAGATGAATATGCATTTATTTTATCATAGTGTTATATAGTTGGAGTATAGATAGTAACACAAATTTATAAATATAATATGTTTGGGGGAGGGATGCTTATCTTTTAATACAGTAGCTTTAATACTCAATGGCTCACCTAGAAAATTCTGAAAGATCCTTGAAGCTTGAGCAAGTTAAAAAAGGAATAATTGTATAAAAAGGTAGAGGACTACAATTTGTACTTGCTGAGCTGATGTTCTACTTAAAAATCTCTTATAATCAGTTTCTTTATGTCTCTGTTAGCTGTTATCTGAATACTGACAAGATGTTAGCCTTGTATTAAATGGATTAAGTAGATGAATGCAAATCCTTTGCCCTTGTAACTAGCATTGCATAACAAGGACAAACACAAGCTGAAAGGGTAAAATATATTGATCATATAATCTTTAGTGGCTTTACTAACCTCCTAGTGTAAGACTTATAATGTTTTCAATAGTGGCATGAGAAAATTTTACTAAAATTGAGTTCTAAGTAAGTTCTAAGTTCTGGTATCTTCTCTGAGAAAAGAAGAAGAGGATCAATCATATTAAGAGAAAAAAGAATAGGTTTCTTATAATGAAAGCTAGGAAACAGAAGAAAATCCAGATGGCAAACAGTAGTTAAAAAGATCAGGTTAGATGGAAATGAAATAAACCAGGGTCAGATTGCAAGAAAAGTGAGAGGAGAGAGAGGTAAGAGCTGAAATCTGAAACAGAGAAGTAATTAATACTGAAAAAATGATAAAGGGAAACAAATGGACCTGAATTGCAAAACACCAAGGAAATTTTGCAGTGGTAAAGATGGAAAGATGGAAGAATGAATATATACTGTTACTGGAAAACAGTTGGAATAATGAAAAAGCAGAAAATCAAAACATGTTATAGACAAGACAGCAGTATTCTTTTCAGATACTACACACAGGAAAAAAAAAAAAAATAGATCTGCTGTTCACCATGGTTGAATTTACCTTGACATTTCCTTGGAAGGCAAATGGAGAAGCAAAATGCCAACATACAGAAGGGAGTTGTGTGAGGCTGAATTGTGGAGTGCCATGCTCATTAGGTTGTGATAAAACAAGATCAACGGTGCATGCTACGTTAGGGACAGAGTATTGAATGAGATCATTGGAGCAGGCAGAATATGCAAGGAAGAGGAGGTTGTGGTACCTGTTTTGTCAGCCAGTTGTTGGAACTGGAGTCTGCCCCTGCAGCCCCCAAGCTTCTGGCTATTATGCAGCTCCTCTTTCTCCTGTGATGGATGTGTTCTGTTTAAAATCTACCTCATCCTTTTGAGTTTTATTAGAAGAACATAAACTGTATCTTGGAAAGTGAAGGAATAGATACAAATATGCCATCTGCTATGTTTTTGTTTGTTTGTTTTTTTAATAAACAAACAAACATTTCTATGTATAAATTTTAATTCCAATTATAGGTGCAAGGATTATTCAAACAGGAGTTGCCTGTTGGGTTTGTGTATCAGTATTTTTGTCTTAAAGTAGAAATTTGCCACTGAGGTTAAGACTGTAATTACTGTTGTGATCAAGAGAGTTGTCAAGAGGAGCTGAGAATGTGGTGTCTTTTGCTTGCCCTCATTCTGACCTGTGGTTCAAATACCTTTTCTTTAGCACATCTTGAACCAAACCATACAAAAGCTCATTGTCTCAGTTTTGTCTTCCTGTATGCAGTTGATGTGTATTCTCATTACATTCTGATTCAAAAGCCTGAATCCAAAAGCTTTGGCTGTCTGGTATTCAAACTTTGAGTTTTGGTTCATAGCTACATCACTGATAAAAAAACAACAACAAAAAGTAGAACATTAAGTGGTATATTATTAAAAAGCAATTTATCTTAGACTCCATACCTGTAAATGAAAACAACAGTATCAGTTGTATCTTCAGTTTGAATTCAGAACTTTAGTGAAACGGTTTTGTGTCGTATTTGGGTATTCTGAGGAAAAAGGCATGAAACAAAAAAGGTGTCTATTTCCAGTCTCCTTCTGCTTTGTAGTGTAGCACTTTATCTTACTACTAATTATTAGTAAATCCAGCTTAGGTTTAACAATAGGCAGTTTCTCTGGGTGCGTTCTGAATTTAAAAACACTGGAATAAAAAGTATCTGGATGTTTCTGTTATTTTGTACGGTGTTCTATTCCTGTATCCAGAATACTTTAATCTTTGGTAGTTATTGGAACATGATGCATATGTCAAAGACATTGTATTCATATTCTTGGTAGTTAATGAGAGGCATTGCGTAAAATTAAGCCATACTACCACCATTTAAAATAGTTGAGCATTTTCATACTGCATCTACGGCTAATTTCTAGGCAAACAACTGTATTCTGAATTATTTAGAGCATTTGTACTTTACCTAATTGACAGTTAATTGATGCTTTTGGAGACAGTCAGCTAAGAAGCATGTGCACATATTCAGGCCTTGCTTCTCAAGTGGACAAGACAGTTTATGAGCTACTTCCACCAGGGCAGCTACTCTCTTCTCTTGCTACAACCAGCTTGGAGAAGTTGCCGCTGGAACTGCAAAAACATTACCAAAAGTCCACAAAATTGTTGAACAATCCCTATCAGACCTCGAATGCAATCATAGTTACTACCTTACAGCATCCTGAGAAGGACAAGACCCACAGTTTTTGAAGTGAGATGTCAGCAAAGGAAAAAATAAAAAGGAGGTAGGAGATTTAGGTAGGATTATTATTATTATTATTATTATTATTATTATTTTCTGAATGCTTTTAGAATCACCAAATGATGTAGTATCCTTTTGGGAATCACATATACAAAAGTAAATGAAGATGCATATTCAGTACAATATTGAAGGTTACTTCAACATTTAGAAACGTACAAAGTCCAGTTATTTTGAATGTGCAAAAACATTTTAATGCAATGGTTTCCAAATTACTTCAACAGCAAAGACAGCACCAATCAAAACATTTTAATGCTGCTGTCAAAATGATAGCTTGTTTATAAAATTCTTCAATCCAAGGAATAGTACAGTCACATTAAACTGAAATCATATTTGGTGGACTAAACATGACATTCTCTCTTAGATTATGATTGGCATTAGGGGCTTAAGGAAAATAAGAAGGGCAAGGTTAAGCATACAAAACTACTTGCCCAGATTGGAACACTGCACTATACACTGTATGTCTTCTGTATTTCAGTATTGGTTTTAACTACAGTACCCATCGGACTGTTACATGTTATACTCTTGGGACATTACACTGCCTGTTTCATCAGTCACTGTTAAGAGGCTGCACAGGATAGCAAGATTTATTGAACTGAAACAGGAAAAGTAGAATGGGACTTATGTGGAAATTGTAAATCAAATAGAAAATACAGTGCTTAACCTATGTGGGTGTGCATTTGTCTTCACGGAGAATAGAGAAACTGCAGTTGTGCAGCATTTTTGTAGCCTTAAAGATTTTCTTTGTATATGAGCAGAGTGTGATTGTTTGCCTCTAGATGGCAGTTTTTGGTAAGCTTTGTTGTAGACATAAAAGTAAATACAAGTCTTTTAGGATAAATTACCCAATTTAGGCACTAGCTTCATCCTGCTACCTTTTTTCACCACCCTGGATATATGTGTATATGTCCTCCTCCATGGTCTTCAGATCCCCACAAGTTCCCTCAACTTTATGGACCCCAATCTCCATATATAATCAGTAGATAAGGTCAGAATTAAACCTCTTGTAGGACAAGATCTTAAAAGTCTCTTCCAAAAGTTTTCTGAATGAAATAGGTCAGGAACATCTTGATTTATTTTAAAATGAGTATGTAAGTTACAGTCACAGGAAAACTTAGAAGAAATCCTAGTTTTCTATGGCTTTGTGAAACTGTTGATCTGCTTATTAACTTCTGAAAAATAGATAAAGCATTTATGACAATCTTCAGATGAACCAATTTGTAGCAAATGCATCCTAAAGAATGAAAGGGAAAACTGTGAAATGATTATTTCTTATGAATTGTCACAATTTTGTCTAGTCTAAATGTATATTTGCAATAATAATAGTAAGAAGGCTACTTAATTACTAAAGTAATATTAGTATTATTTTTGTAAAGTGAAAATGTACTCTTTAACTTGCCACATTTCTTATACTTTACTAGGTTTGTCTGAAAAAGTGCATGTGTCAGGAAAAAACAATTTGTAAGCCAAAGCTCAGGATCCAAAACAACTGCTTTTTTTTTTTTTTTTTTTTTTTTTTTTTTTTTTCCAAATGAGAATAAAATGAAACCTGGAATTCAGATTTACCTTCTGAAACTTCTGTGGCATCGCTTTCTAACTCACTCTTAATACATTATTTGTGAATATGAAATGACACTGATAATTTAAGTTATATATTGTCAGCATTTCAGAATTGGTATTCAGCTATATTCATTCCACACATAGTAATGAAAAATCAGTCACATAATTAGCAGTGCTCTTTGAATTAGACATAATATTCATATTTTTTTTTTCAAAGACAGAAGCTAGGGAACTTATTTTCTAGAATCTCTTCAGCTGCAGAAGTACAACATGACTGTAAGAACAGATATTGACTGTAGTTGCCATCCATTCATGCAATAATGTTTCACGCAAACTCTTTTGTAATTTTGTGCCCCATATAATTTTTCATTCATTACTGATAGCCAAAGCTGTAGTTCCTGTAATCGCTAAAATCCAGATCTTTTTGTTGGTATAGGAAGCTAATGATGCTGTGAACAGACTCTTGAAGAGTAACTGTTAGGATTCTAAAGATTATACTTTGAAGTATAAATAGGGTTTTGTGCAGTATTCAAGAAGAACTGAAGACTGCCCTTTAGAGGGCAGAGGAATGAAGATACAGCAAAATGTTCAGAGAAAATATACTTAATGGTTTTCAGGGAACAAAACAACATTTCCACAATATCATCATATCATTCAGTACTCAGTTTGTATGTTGCCTCCAATTGTGAAACTGCCTTTTCTCAATATTACCTTTTACTAAAGTGTTGTTTATTTTTTTGTAGGTTTTCCTCTGAAACAAGTTTCCACAAATACAATTACCAAAAAGCACAGAGTGAGCAAAGGTATAGGAATTAACAGATTTCTGGCTAATATTATCTTGTTCACTCCTAAAAAGCTGTGAAAATTAACAAATTTTAAAAGTAAAATGAAATGCTCATACTTTCTCAGTTTCTCCAGCAAGGGTTTTTCTCAGATAAGATTTCTAAGTGTTGATGGTAATGCCCAATCAGGGAAAAAATAACTCATCTCTAAGTGACACAATATCTGTCATTTCGTCTAGTGACAGTTCTCTTTTAAGGACTACTTTTGTATGCTGTCCTACAGCAGAAGATAAGTTTAAGTACTTCGACTCATACAAACAAGCACTAACCCAAGAAAATGGAGGAAAAAAGGAATAGTCTCATGTGTACTAGTGTGAAACATGTGCAGTGTCCTTGTCACTGCAAGTTAGTCTTTGATCTCTCTTTCCTGTCAGAATTATTTCCTGACCCTGAGGGCAGACTGAGAGATTTTTCAGAATATCCAGGTGTATGAATGGAAGCAGTCAACTATTCAATAAGATAGCCTTACTGCATTTGTGTACAGGTCTTTTTTTAGTTCACTTTAAAACATTGTATAGCTTCTTTTGGGATGTGTTGATTTACTAAACTAAACCTTACAATGGGATGTACTTTAACAAAGACTGTAGAAAATAAATAAATAAAATAAAATAAATCATCACTGTCCTATATGTAGGGTAGTATTTCTGAATACCTGAGAGCATGAGGGTAACGAAAAGAGCTTCTGCTTTGGAATTCTTTATTGCTGTGCCACCAAAGAACAGCACTTTCACCTGCATTCATGATGACAATACTTCTGTGCCTCACAAAAGGTATTACATCTCATTATCATTGTGTTACCTGTCATGTACCTATCACAAATGTATAAAACTTCATCCAGGAGATCTTTCCCATTAACAGCTTAGCTCCACCTGTTCATCAAAATAGAGCTGCTAGAGTCACCAGCTGCATTTCCTAACTCTTTGAGTTCTAGCAATATTTGAGAACTTGCCATGAACTTTGAGGCAGTGATTGTCACCCACTGATTGTCTCTCTGCAGCAAGGCTTTATTCAATTATTTTAAAGAATTATGTCTCACGATTACTAACTAAAAAAACTACATGTGAAAGAAGCCAAACATTCAACTGTGTATACTGTGTCAAAACACAAAACATTTGTTAAAATAAACATGCTTCTGTTTTCCAAGAAAACTGCTCTAAAGGGTTTTATACTGCCTAGCTATAGGAAAATAAGTAAATTCCAGAAAACTTCTTGTATAAAAATTGCATGAGCAGGTTTATAGGAGTTGCTGCGCTGCACTGAAAAAAGTTAGGTGCTCTACAGTAATAAGGGAATTAATATGGAAATTAATGCTAATCAGTTAATGTGAAATATTATTCTTCCTTTGCAGTTTCTGGCCCCACTTCAGCTCCGCTGCCTATTTTATAGTGTTTTCAGAGATTTGGCTGGTAAACAAGAGTTGAAGTCAGGAGTTAGGCACAGGAGGGAGGTGAGAAAAAAAAGCATTCTGAGACATAGTGAGCATGGAAGTGAGAAGGGCACAGTGTGTAGCAGCTCTGAAAGCAATGTTATGTTCACATGATATTGACCAGATACATGCTCAGAGCATCACTGAAGTAACGTTGTCATTGCAAAAATATTCCAGCTCCCAAAAGCCTGCACAAAGATAAAGTGAATGAATGTTTGTTTGTTTAGTTTAATTTAGTTGATGATATTAATATAATGTTGTTTTACTTTTTGTTCTTTCTTTTTTAAAGATCATTTTTTTGTTGTTTTTAGGACAGCTAACGAACGTTACCTAGGACTCAGGAACATCCCATTACCTAGGACTCTTAAGAGCTCTTCTGCAGCAGAAAAAGGAGTCTCATCAGTCAGTTTATAAACTGAAGAGAGGATTTTTGTAGACATAGGAAAATAATCTGCCACTGTATTATTTCTGTTTAAACTGCTGTGTTTTGGAGCCTGTCATTTATTTATTTATTTAGTTAGTTAGTTAATATATGACTGGATTAGTGTGATCTCTGCCATGCAGTCAGGGGATGTAATGGTTATCCATCTTTTTTTTCTGACCACATGCAAAGGTTAGATAGTTGAATTGGGCATTAGGTTTGAGCTTGAAAGTATTGACGTTGAGATTTGTCTAAGAGCAAAATATTGCCTAGAATTAAATTCAGTGAATATATTTCTCTCCAGTGGTTTTATGTAGAATTGTATGTGAGGTGCAGTTTTGTTGCTGGCATGCTAGGTTGAGCAGAAATGCATGATACTTCAAAATAATCCGTGAAGACTACTTTATCTGTTTGTAGTGCTAGTGAATTTAGACAAACAGGATTGTTTAGGGGTATTGGGATTTTGCCATCCCTTTCTAACACCTCTGATTTTTCAGTAGGTTGTAAAGGTGCTTTTAATGTGCATTAGTGACCTTGGCCTAAACTATGTTGTCTCATCCCAAAATTAGTACTTTGGCATTTTCTGAAAGTATCTGCTACCAAAAAAAATATTAATAAGGCACTCCCTGGGAAGAGAACTGATGTTAACAATGCTGAGATGTACTTCTAGTTAGTGCCTTTAAAGGCTGAAAAAGGGCACAGTCAATGGACTGTAACTTTTTTCTTGTTTTATAAATCTACATGTGCTTGTCATTTTTGGCATAATAATCAAACTAATAAAGTTTCCAGCTCTGAAGATGATTCTAGTTCATTGCACTGAAATGGCTGAATCCATAAGCTACCCACTAAAACTAAATCATTAAGTAGCAACTAAAATGAAATATGTTTATAAAGCTATTTCCAGGTATTATCTAATGGATGCATATCATCATACCACATCGTTTTATTTTCTCAGCAAATTGTTTTTAGGGGATATGTGCAGCAGAGTACTTATAAAATTTAATGCAATTCAATGTAATGAAGAAATTTGCATTTGAAGCACAGTCACTTACAAATGTTATGGGACAAGCGGCATTCTATTAGAAGGCATTTCAAATGTTTCTGAACAGCAGCTGAGGAGGATATTTCCTGATGTGGCTCTATTACTGCAGCACATTTTCTCTTCATCTGTAACTACTTCTTAAAAATAGAAAAGGCAAAACGGAAACTTCAGTTACCGGAGAATACAAAGGACCGCAATTCATCTTTTGAGAGAAGTAATGAGCAGAAGGCAGCAGTTAGTCATCCACTGAAGCTTTCCAGTGGAGACACTCTGATAATTTGATTGCTCATTTTGAAATAGAAGTTCTCCCTGTCCCCGGAAGGTTTTTTTTTTTCTTGGCAGCTCTGATAGGTAGTTTGTTTCATGAAGAAAAGGTAACGAATAATGGCTTATAAAATTTTATCGGTCAGAATCTCTCTTCTCCTATCCTCCTTCTCCTATTGTTTCTTCCAGATTTTTATTGGAAAGGGATCAAATACTCTTTTGAGAAATCAGGCACTACGTATGACCAGTCTGTTATAAGCAATCTCTAGGCTAAACAAATGCCATTGGAACTTCCCTGTCCTCATTTCTGTAGTCTCCAGTTTTATTAGTCTCTTTCTTCTTTACGTCCATGCACATGAACACCTTTAACTATATTCTTCATCTTGTTTTCTCTTATCTACCCCAAGTTGCTTTGTGTCCTGGGGCCTTCTTCCAATGCTGCATTATGTCATTCTGCCACTCTGCATATCTGTAGAAGTTACTTTTGCTGCTACAGGAAAACTACATATTCTAATGTTGTGTAATACAATAAAAAAGTATGTGATATCTCTAGTTCATTGAGGCACGAGCATATATGCCTTTGAAAAATTTGGTCTGTTTTGTTGTGGAGTGGAACAGAGAGCTTGGAGGTGGAATCAGTGCTGTGTGGGGAAAGCTATTATTTCACCTCCATGATAACAGCCATCTATCTACAGCTATTTCCCAATTGGTGTTTTGAGGATCAAACGTAGAGATTTGTTTGCTTGCTCTGTTCACCATTTGGATTTTAAACTGCCCCCTGTTAATTATTTTAAGTGACAACTAAAATTTAACAGCATGCCCATAAAAAGTGAAGACATAGAACACTTATTCCATAATTTCTTCTCTTCACTGCCAAAATTCCCCAACATTTTAAAAAGCAGACCTTTTTTTTTTTTTTTTTTTTTTTTTTTTTTTTTTTTTCCAGCACACACAGATGTCTGCAGATGTGCTTTCTGTACACCATCAGAGACGCTTCCTTCTTCCAGCCCACAGTGGAGGAAGCTTCTAATCTAAAACGTTACTTGAATTTTGGCATTGATACAATGAGGAACGGACAGTTTTGACATTTCCACTTTATTTCAGTTCTAGGGGAGTATTTCCCAGAAGCTGAAGGCTAAGATACCAGTATAATGGATGAAGCAAAATAGTAATTTATTTTTTATTTTTTAATTTATTTTTTCCAGAGATACAATTTTATTTTAAAAATGTTTGTGATAACATGAGGGTTGCTGACATTGACTGTCATCATTCTGTCTTGGTGTTGGGACTGGTGTTCCAAATGCGTGGTCATTTTTGTACACTAATGGGCAGAATACTGCCATGAAGAACCATAAGAAGGCATGAAACAAAAATATATATAGTATTAGGAGTTGAAAAAAAGTTCCTATTGTCAATCTTTCACAGACTTGTAGGTTTACTTTATATTAAGTTTTGAGCAATATATGTGCTGTCTTGTGTTTGCTGTATTTTTCTTCTTCCCTTAAAAAAGGGATGAGGGGGGGAATTTTTTAAGGACTTACAGTTATGTTTGGGATTTTACTAGTAAATATGTTAATAATGAGAATCACAAATTGCTATAGGGTATCTGGAGCTGAAATATAGTACCCAGTGTCTTGTCTTTGCTAGGAGAGTTTTTAAGATGAACTGTGGCCACTGGCAGACCCTCCTTTTCCTCAATCACTGTGTAATGGTTCTAAAACTATTTTTCACTGCATAAATGATGTTTACATATTATCTGTTCTCTTTATCCTGGCATAGTATATTGTGTGACAAGTGCTATGAATATATTCTGGTAGACTTTTCTTAAGGATTATTACACCTTCAGGATTGGCATACATATTAAAGTTAGCCAATTGACTTAAAATCATTCTTAATGCAAATCAAGTTTAGATAACTATTAAGACTGTAAATAAGATGATAGTTTTTAATGGAGATAGGTGTACAGAAGTGACAAGAATCTATATATCTCACGCTATTCATGGCAAGCAAGATCTTTTAAGATTATTGTTCAATCAGTAACTTTGTAAA
Source organism: Oxyura jamaicensis (assembly GCF_011077185.1). Taxonomy (NCBI): domain Eukaryota; kingdom Metazoa; phylum Chordata; class Aves; order Anseriformes; family Anatidae; genus Oxyura; species Oxyura jamaicensis. The sequence goes on from NC_048894.1 coordinate 75,051,318, forward strand.
GGATGGTTAATGAAAACCTTGACCAAACCTTGATCAACCTATCAATGTATCATCTATCCAGTGTGAGGGAATAGTCAAATGCAATATAATTGGAATATGTGAATTGGCAAGCATATTTTATACATAAATGTGTATATATACATGTGGGAGCTTCTTAACAGTTTTTGGTTGGTAATAGGCAGAATGGTTAATGGTAATAGGCAGACTTTAGAGTGCTGATGATTTGGTATGATCTAGTCCCTACATTTTGTCTTTAGAGGATATTCTTATAAGTGGATTTTTTTTCAATAACTATAGTAGAATAAAAGACATCCTGTTAAAAGGGGTGGGTGGGGAGGGTTTGGGGAATGAGATAAAAATGGCATGATAGTAGCTCTTTATAATACATATTAATTGTGTAGTAGTTATATAGCATTTTGATGGGTATACATACAAAATAATTTAACATAATAATAAGCAACAACTTTTAAACTAAAACTGGAACATTTGTAAATTTTTAAAGCTCACAATCTCTCAAGCAAATTGGTCTAGTTTATTTGCTGTGGTGGTGGTATATTGACTAAAATCACTGTGAAGAACTGCCACCAGTGTTAGACTCTAAACTGGATGTGTACTTCTGTCAAATAAGTTTGGTTTGCATGTCAGAATTGTGTTAAAAAAATCTTGCTGTGGAAAGACGAATAAGTATATTCACTGCAACTGGACAAAAACAATTGAAAAACAACCAAATAAGTAGTACATGAAGGCTCAACTAATGTATGAAGAGAGACCTATGCAATTCTCAAGTGCAGGCTGAAATTCTGTATTGTGCATTTCAAATAATAATCCTAAAAGATCATTATGACTATTATTCAAATAACAGTTCTAGAGTTTCTGGGACTGTAGGCATCAATGAAAGCAGACTAATTTCAAATAGCTCTACAAAATAATTTTCTAAAATTTTGACAAAATTGATTTAAAAAAATAAACATTAGAAAATGAGTTGAAAATGTAAGAAAAAATCCACTGGGTTTTATCACCTCACCTTACATTGCAGATTTGCAATTATGTTGAATGTCATTTGTCACAAACACAGTTTTCCAGTCTTTTCTTCATAGTAAAGGAGAAGGATTTCTGGAAAATTCCGGAAATGAAAATATCCAGCAGCTGCTTCCTGCAGCTCTCATAAATAAATTTCAACTGTATTTTTATTTGGGGGCCTGTTTCTACAACTTCCTTAATGAATTCTGAAAGAGCAAAGAGGGGAATTATACTTTAGAAATGGCGATTATTCAGTATATTAAAGGATCAAGCTATCATGCAAGATATGTAACAATTAGTCCAAAACGGTTTGACCCTTGTGAATTTCATCATCTCAGGAGAATTATAAATCAGAGGCATGAACCTATAAACATAACCTATGGAAGGATATAGACTCCACAACAGTATGCTTCATCAGCTTATTTGGCATTGTGGTTTAGGTGGAGTGACATTACATAATTTGTGATGACTTTGTTCTGACATCTTCCCATCACAAAGGATTGATGGACCAAAGTCACAGATATGTCATTGGTGATAAATTCAAGCCAGACTTTAATCTTTCTCACTTGATGTAACATCAAAGAGGAATAACACAGTTTGCAAGATATTTTAGACAACTTATTAAAGAAAAAAGATCCACAACTGACAGATTGAGTGAAAATTGTATTGATAATTTAAGGTGCATTTTCCTTCTGAGTTTGTACGGACTTCACACATAAAGCTTCCAACTAGACAGAATTTTCAAGAAAGATGCAAACTTATGACTCAAGAAGTTTTAATGTTAATTGTTAGTTAAAAGGATGTTGGAAAAGTGATCTGTCCTGTACCTAATTTAAATAGTAAAAATGTAGTTTTTGTTGAGAACAATACTGTCAACTGCTTATTCTTGAAATCAGGACTCTAAATTATATTTAAGACTGATGCACTTTGTCCTTAATAACTCCAGGTGTTTGCTTTAAGCACATGAAAGAGGGGTGGGTTTATCCTTTGGTTCTTCCATAATCAATAGGTAAAGCTAGGCAACTCCAAAAAAGTGAATCACTTCATAGCTTGTTCCTTATTCATTTTCCATTAATATTTAAGAAATGTAATACTCAGTATTTACTCTCCTCTTTCCATGTTAAAAATCTAACTACTTTTCAAAAACAGGAATGTTGAAATCACAGTCAGTATATGAGGTCATACTCTAATTTTGATCAGTGATTTTGACTTTCATTCTTTGTGCAAACCTGCCTGGATACAGTCTGGGGACTTTATTTGAATGCCTCGTACTCATCTAGTGTATTTCTGTTTGTAATTGTCTCAATTGTCTTATTTCAATAACTATGATCTCACATTCAGTATTGAATAATCTATTGAATTTAATGCCAGTAGAGAATCCTGCAGTCAAGATGGTGAAAAACTGGGGTGAAATATTGATACAACACGTTTTTTAGTATAAATACTAAAAGTATAAATTTTAGTATAGTAAGTATAAAAAGTATATATAGTAAGTATGAAAAGTATAAATTTTAGTATAAATACATCCAGTAGAAATATAATTGATATTGTTATATCATTTCACACAGAAGTCACAAAAGGCCTTTACTTGCGATTAACTTTTGGCCATTTCTAAATTGGGCTGAATTTGAACCCGTGACCTCAAAGTGAAAGGCTCCAAATCCCATTACTAAACCTGTGATCCATGCAGTTCTCTTCAACATATATATTTTTTCCATTGTAGAAGTTCTCGTGCTAAACTGACTTACATTTCAATACAAAGAAATGGTTAAACCTAATTTTTGAAATTAACATCCCATTTTTATTTCAATAACCCATTTGCAATTACTTCCTTTTTCAAAAGCTAGTCTCTTCTAGATTGTTTCTTATTATATATTTTTTTCTCTTGCTAGAACTCTCACTTTTCTCAGACTTAAAAAACAGAAAACTGTTATTTTAAGAGACATCTTGGAATATAAAGCAAAAGGCTTATGGAAACTTTAAATGTTTCTCTGATTTCTTTTTCAATTCAATCATAGCAAGTTTAACTGGATTAGAATGCAGAAGGGGAAAAAAAAAAAAAAAAAAGCTACCTTATTTTTTTGAACTTTGTTGTTGTTGTTAAAATACCAAACAATAAAGTATAGTTTGCTTGAATTGTTAAGCAATATCTCCTTTAAAAGCAATGTTATATCTGTTTTTGTAAAAATAATACAGGCCTGAAAGGTTATTGACATTTCAGCAGGAGAAATAGATTTTGAGTTTTTGGATAGTAACATGTCCTTTAGAAATTTTTGTAGACATTTCATCAAAGACAGTGTAATTAACCTTAGAGCAGTGGATAAAACTCACTGGCAGTAGACCGAGTAACTTTTGTCTTCTAATGTCTGCTGTTTAGTTGTATGGTACTCTTTCAATAACACTTCCTTTCACACAGAAGCTGTATCAGAACTCTGCACCACCACCCTACAGAGAATTCTGCCATGTCCCCCCTCAGTACCCACTAAGTAGTGTTTAAGAAATGTGGCTTGTGTATGGAAGTTTAAGCAAGAAGTCAAAAGGAAAACAATAATAAATGTTTATCTCACTTGAAGAGAACAGCATTGGTGTAAGATACCCATGAGCTTTATGTAATAAAGGAGTAGTGGGAATTTTTTATTATTTTTCTAATCTTGGGAGAGGAGAAGGAAAGGAAAAATTTTTAAATGTTTGGTGGTAGTGTATCATCTTTATATATATAAAAAAAGATGTTTTCCTATGCTACATGATTTATGTCTGCAAATATTAGCTGATGTTAAAAGAAAAAACACATGCATCTGAATGAGGAGAGTCTTATGGAAGGGTAAATATATTCAGGAAGAAATCCAAATATCTTCATACAGTTGCTACAGGTTACTCTACAAAGCTAAATATGCATATAATGCTAATAAATTTTATAGCTTCTTCTAAAGAGGGTGCTAAACATTTTTAGCTGTACTGCATAATGACCTTTTGAATTTGAGATACTCCTTTTGAAAGTATGAAGCAGTGATCCTTTCTTTTAATATCTTGTGAAGACCTGTGTTGATGGTTTCCTTTAACTGGCTAACCTGTTAACTGGCTAACCTGTTAACTAGCGAGAAGACAAATTCAGTTGCTTTTTTTTTAATCCTAAAGCCCAGTATCATTGGGCCAATATGTTTTATTGTAGAGAATTCATTCTATTTACTTCTGTCTGCTAACAAAAAGTTGTTTTGGAAACAGTAAAGGGAATTAGTCTAGGTGATCTTTTAGGAATTGGAAAAATGCACAACTGTATTTGAAAATACTGAGATTGAGGAGTTAATGATTTCTCTAGAAACATGAAATTAAAAATAATAGTTAAAAAAAAAAGTTATTTTTTTTTCCATGATAAAACAACATCTAAGAGATCTCTGTAAATGCTTTTTCACTGCTTCGAAATACCAGTTGGCAGTATTTATAGGTTTGTAGGTATTCTTTCAGTTTATAACTGCCAAAAAAAAATGGTCGTAATCAAAGCAATAAATTCAAAAGCCAATAACATAATTTTGTCCTTCCTTGCAATTTGTATCATTTAAGTACTTCATGTTGTACTTGGTGCATCTTGCCATTAGTTCATTACACAGTCCTTCTGAATTGGTAATATTTATCTTGTATCAATTCTTACCCTCAAAATTATCATCTACCCTAAACTTAGCTGTTCGCACACTGCAAATCCTAACTTGTAATTAATCTCTTCTTTAAGTGAACAGCTTAAGTGAATGTCTCCTAAGCATTTCTCACCTCCCTGATCCTCCTTGGACTTGCTGTCCCTGGGCTGAATCTCTGCACAGTCACAGCAGTTGTCCCATTACTTCATCTCCTTCTGACAGATGTTTCCTTTGTTTGCATGGCCAATTCAACTTGGTATTTTAGCTCTTTCTTGTCCAGAGACAGGAGTGGTGCCTGTAAACTGAAAGGCTGCCTGGACCTGGATCTTCCTGATTGAGGATGAGGAAGAAGTGTGCCTACCCTGTAAGTTCACAGTCTCAGTGGGATGACTCCAGACTAAGCAAGACATCAATAGGCTTTGTGATGCTCATTACAGTCCTTCATTTCTTAGGGGAAAGACAAATTAGAGTTCATATGGACACTAAAAATATGTAGTGCTTCCAGTGCTCTTAGGTTTTGAAAGAACTGCAGCAGTAACATCTCATTTCATGTCTTTATAGGGTTTCTTTACAGCCACTATAAATGCAAGCTTTTTTTTTTTTTTTTTTTTGTTTTTTTTTTTTCTGAAATCAGGGAGAATTTTCTTAGAAATCAATGACTTTGGGTCTTTCTTGTCTAGAAGAACTTTCTACTTGTCTCAGGTGAGAAGGACCCTACAGATCTTTTTTAATGTGCCAAGCAGAGTGGTAAAAACTGCAGTGGGACATCGGGTTTTGTGGGTATATAGATATAAGACAATATCTGTACCTTTGCCAAGCTTTTGGTTTGTCAGAATAGCACATAATTTTATGAAATTAAAATAAAACCTTTAAGAATCTGAGAGTGTAAATTAAAGCATAAAAATTTCAATGGTTAGTACTCAGTATATGTTGTACTCTGCTTCAGCTGAGGCATCTGCACGTTGAGCCTCCGCATTTGCGACTATATGTCTTAATTTGGCACTGAATCCCACAAGCCTTTTTCACATGACTACCCTGCTGAATTTCATCAGAGCTGCATCTATGAATAACGTTATAAAATTTGATTAGCTGCTTTTGAGGTTTTTGAGATTTTAATGCTGTGTAAATATTATGCAGATGTATCGTGCTATAAGTAGTAATAATTGTTGTTCAGGAATTTATTTTCAACTATTGTTAAAATATTATTGAAAGATGATAATTACAGGAAGGGGTAAAAGAGAACTGTATCTAGAATAGACTGAAAAGCATTTTTCTTCTGCTTACTTACAGCTCCATCTCTGGTTAGATTTTTCTATTCTTCAAGACACTGTGAAACGTGGTCCTGAATACTGATAAGCCATAATGCAATGGTAGTAAATTCAACACAATAAACTAAATTTTCAATGAGTGGTTCTTGATAAGGCAGGATATGTGTTCCTATGCAGGCACCTGTACTGTTTTTGATCAAGGTCTTTCAAAGAAATATTAGGCTGTAGAATACAGAAATTGGGTCTACACACTAAATTCCTGATGAATCATCCTGTAGTTTATCGTGTTATTTGTGTTTCAAAGACTCATATACATAACAGCAACAACAACTACAAAAGTAAAAATAAAATAAAATGAAAGTATTAATGTCTTGTAGCAATTGACCTAACTGTAACTACCAGGTGAATAGTCCTCTTGCTTATGATCCAGTCTTTGCAATTAAAATCAGATGTTTTTATTCATAAATATATCTCCTGAAAAGAGAAAATAGGCAATTTATTGCAAAATAGGCAATAGGCAATGCTACTTCAACAATCAAAAATAGAAAATACAATAAACTACTAAAGAATTAGTTGCCTAAATCTCTGAATAAACATCTGAAATCCTGAATATTTGCTTATCACAGCTATCTCAGTTTCCGAGCATCTGAAGGAGAAAATAATAATTTCTTGGGTTTGTCTCTTTTACAGTATGAGACAAAACAGTTCTGGGGTTTTATTTGTGTGTTGGATTATTAATGGTGGAATTATTGATGAAATATTTAATATTTAACAATTATCAGTCCCTGGTTCTTCTTTGTTGTTGCTGTAATTTCATTTTTTTTTATTATTATTCTTTTGCTTTAAAAGTAAATTAGTGGTTATTTATTGAATTGATGAGAGCCATCTTTCATTTGGCCATAAATACAATTGCGGGACAGTGCGTTGGAGAATTTTGCTCTTTACAGTGGGCAAGTTTTGCTGGCCCTGTTGAGTTCTTGAGTACCACAGTGCCTTAACTGTCTTTGTTATTAATTAATGAGTTTATTTATTTATTTATCTTCCCACATTCTGGTACATTTTCTTTTCTCTTTTCACAGGCTCCACTGTCCAGCCAGTTCAACAGCTTTCTAGTTTAGGTCTTTTATTGCAGTTATTTAAGGTCCATGGAGCAAGAGAAAAAAGTATTCTATTATTTCATTAATAATAATAATAATAATAATGAGAGCGGTTATGTAAAGCAGCAAAGGGATTTGAGTCATTGTAGAAAATCACAGTGAGGTGATGAAAGGGAAACATTTGTGAAGAAAAGTAAAGGTGTGAGGTTTTGAATGGAAAGGGAAGAGAAAATGAGGTTAGGTGGGGAAGGAAAAATGCCATGTTTCAAGGAGAGGAAGAAGATAGTAAAATTATTTTAGAGAGATGAAATACAAAATGTAATAGAAGTGTCTCACAGTAGAAAAAGGCAATGGATATGCATGGAAGTGGGAAAGCCTGGAAGAAAATTCTGGAGGGAAGGAAAATGTGGTAGTGTTGTTGGGACAGAGCATGAGTCTGTAAGAATGGGCAGTTAGAGAGAAACAAAGTATACTTTTCCTTGAGGAATTAGAAAATGAAATAATGTGAACTTTTAACTTTTTTTTTTAAGTTATAAAGAAATCTCCTACACAACATAATAAACAGAATTGTTCTATCCTGCCATACTTTATTAAGGATCATACACCCTCATGAGGGTTTTCATGAGTATTGTGATCCTCCCTTGTTTATTAAAGATGCTAAGGGGTAACATCCTTTCTTAAACAAATCACCTCTTCTAAGGTTATAAAGAAATTAAAGTCAAAAAAAGAAACAAGAAAAAAAATATGTGAATGTTAAGATATTTCTGAATTATAGTATATTAAAATTGAGTCATCTGTCCATCTCAGTTTAAAATTATATGTTAGTCCCTTTGCCAACATCATTTGATATCAATGATGTCAAAATATAACATGAAAAAAATAATATTTAAGTCAAATGTTGAAAGAAATTATGTGGAAAAATAGTTTTCTGCCAAATCCAGTAATATAATCCTCATGTACTATTTAGTACGAATATTTCCTGAAGTAGAATAACAGCTTGAGTAGCATCTGTGTTAGAATTTCAATCACTGCTGTAGATTCTTATTTCCTAGTAATTTTAGTTGTCATTGTATTTGGTTGCTTTACTTAATGTTCTTAAACATTGCCTAAGTGATAAAATAACTGAAAATTGTCAGTAAGTGATATGGTATTTATCTTCTTACTAGTAACAATAATGATAGGATATGAAATACTCTCCAGCTCTTGGTTAACAGAATGTCAATGTCATTGGAATTCTTCTTGAATAATCAAAAGAAAATACATTTCATTCTAATGGACTAAGATATTCAAATGTATTTTGATGAATGAGGAGTATATTGATGGAAATTGCACTGTCTAATTAGTTCATGCAGATGCCACATCCAGACTGCATGATATGTATCAGTAAATGACAATATTACGTTGCTTCTACTGTTTTAATTTACAGACAAGAAAAAATAAAATAAAATCTATGTTTTGCTTTCATTTCAGCATATACTAATACAGCAAGTACAATATTTTTCCTTTAGCTGTCCAAATATGAAAAATAGTGTGCAATCATCTAGGAACCCCTTAAACATCATAAGGTTTCAGAGTAAACGTTGATCTTTTAACTCTTCTAGACCAAATGAAAATAAAAACTCAGGCCCTTATTTGAAAGCTAACTAAATTAATATGGACCTTAAAAATGTGCGAGTCTAGGTGACTACAGGTGAGACTAGGTGAGTATTTTATGACTGAGAGCAAAGTAATCTGAAGTCCTAGTTTAGGATAAGAAGCAACTTCCAACGAATAAAAGCTTAAAGTGTATGTTTTGCCACTTTAAACTGTAAAGATGCTTTCTGACTGGCGATGGCATACATGCAATCCCCCACCACAGCACTAAAAATACACACAGGTTTTTACATAACAAGGTTGCTTTTTTGTTGTTTGTTTTGTTTCTCTTTTAAAATCAAAGGTTGGAACAGAATATGCAACTTCACTTTAAAGGTTTTCAGAGATATTGGCCACAACAGCTTGAATCTAAAAGCTCCTATATCCCACAACAACTCTTGAAAATATTCTTCTAAATGTCACTTATGGTGTAGTCTAAAAAGGGCCTCAGATCTTAAATGTTCCTCCTCCAGCTGTAATTCAGCTCTATTATAGAGCTCTCAGATTTTTCTTTAATATTTTATTATCTGCATCACATTTGGGAAAAAAACAAACAAACAAACAAACAAAAATCTATGAGTTATGGCTAACTGTAATGTATCTTACTGTGCTATAGGGCACAAATAGACAAGCTCAAGACTACAATGAAGCACTTCTAAATATTTTTGTGGTTGGAAACTTCATGAAAAAAAAAAAAAAAAAGATTACTTGGTATAATATTTAAACTTATAGTTATGTTCCCCTATTGGAAGCAGAGTAAAAGATGTAAAGGGAGAGGGAAAGACTCTGTCCTCATCTTCCAATTACATGATACAGATGCTGAAGACAGCTCTTGGAGGCATATTAATCATCTGTCAAATTGCTATTTAGCTAAAGGCCCAAATGATATTTTCCAAACTAACAGTACGTTTTTCGATTTTTTCATAACTAGTGTAATGATTTGAAGGTCAGTTAAATGAGAAGTGTCATTTTCATTTCATTTAATGACATTGAATACTCAAAAGACTTACCTTTAGCATATTAAAGATAAAATAACGCCTTTAATGCCTATTAGTAGATTCAATCTATTTATTTGAATAGTGACTACACAGTTTTTTGTGAATCCTCTCTTCTCAGTAAGAATGGAGTCATTACAATATCTACTTTGAACAGAGGATAATCTGTTACATTATTTGTACTCCTTCAACTGTGAGCTTCACTCACAGGCTTGTGCTCTCTCAGCTGGTAGTTTGTTAGCTCTCAGCAGAACGTAATGATACCTTCAGTCTCATAGTTGCTAACGGAATGGTCTGATTTCTGCCTTAGAGAACTGAATGTCACGCATGAACTTATGTTGATGCAACTCTAATATCCTTCTTTCCCTCTTATTTCTATATTCAGTGTGCATTTTTAAACAATATGTCACAGAAGGCAGCTAGATTATCTGAAGAAAAACATTGCAAGAAGGATGGCAAATACATACCTATTATTAACTATTATTTTGACGAAGCCTAGTGCTTTCCAGTGAAAGGGAGGGAAGTACCATCACAAAAAAGTTGCCTTCTAATTGTATTGGTTCTTAGAAATTAAAACATTTATTTGTGTGTGATTTATTATTTCATGTTAGTGTAATTCTTGTCAACAAACTACTTTTTATGTCTTGTTCCATTATCTGTAAAGTTTAATACGGTCTTTCAAAATAAAATGTAACACTAATAGGTTATGTAAACATGTGTCTTGATAAGGTCACATGCAACAATTGCTTCTTTTACAGACAGTAGCTGAAGGGTGGAAATTGTTTTAAAATGACATTACTCAAAAGCAAGTCCAAAAATTCTTTTAATTAAATGGAACAGACAATGTTCAGTGCTATGTTCATTAACTACAAATATGTTCTTACCAGGCCTATAGTGACACTGTCAGCCTTTGAAAAAAAATGAAAACTTAGAAAAGCAAGCTAGTGAATTACATTGTCTGGGGAGATGAATACAACATACAAAAGCAAAACTGAAATGACTATACTGTTTCTATTACCACTACAAAATTTTACCTTCCCAAATGGTTTAGTACAAATTCAGATATGAGGTGTGGGAATAAGCAGATATTACTTGAAGTTTGAATAAATAATCCACAAATTGTAGACGTTAATCAAGAGAAAATTTATATTGAAAACAAGCAACATGCATTGAAAGTATGGAAATTATTTAAAAAACAAAACCAAGTCGATAATTTTGTTAATAAAAAGGGTAAAACTACCACAAATCTCTTTGACATTTATGTTTGCAGAGGTAGATATGTAGAATATACATAATAGTTTATTTTACCTGCAATATTTGACCTTCTTTTTCAGAAATACCATAATTTATTTGCACATGTAAATCTGAAATATGAACTGTCTTTTAAGTCTTTGAGACACAATTAGGCCCATAATAAGATTTGGAGAGTGTGTACTGCATAAATACTACTGTGATCGTTAACTTAGGAGTATCCAGGCTCAACAGAGAATTACTTTTTAATATGGTGGTTATAAGTGTACTGCACTATGTAACATACAACAGTTTCATTTTGACAAATATATTGTAATTAAATTATAATATAATTAATATACCTACATGTTAAAAATGCATTCATTAAATATGAAAGGAATAGAATGATGATGAGCCTCTACTAATATTTAATCCTTCTGCAAAATGTGGAACTGTGACAACCATGAAACCATGATTCCAAATACATTGCTATGCAGGTAAGATTTAGTCAAAATCAAATTTCAAAGCTTGGGCATGTTCTATCAGGCATGTTCTTCTTTTTGTTTGTTTCTTTGTTTTTTAAGTTAATTAAAAAATTATGAAGGTTATATTTTTGAAAGTAAATTTAGATTAATTATTAAATGATTCATGACCTTGCTGCTTTTTGGATGAAAACATATGCTGACAAAGTAGTAGTTTTAGTCAACAAATAATTATTTTAGGATATTGTATTAGAATTGGATTTCAAATCCTAATCCAAGGGTGAATAACTTCATCTTCTTTCGAGAGAATATGATCTGCATTCGTGATCTCTTGATTTCAAGTTAGAGTACAAATCTATTTGCACTTATAATGGAAAAGAATAAAAAATTTAGCAATCATGGAAACTGAGGTAAGCATGAACTAATTTGAGTTTCTTAGCCTGATGCTTAGATGACTTGTTCAGGAACAGAACAACAATGCCTAAAGATGGCTGGTGGAAAGGTAAGAATAGTCCATTTTGCTATACAGCATAGGGAAGGGAATGCATTTAACATGCATCAGGGAAAGTAGGGGCTATGTATTAAAAACATATATATTCCTAATAATGGGGGGAGTTATTAGAAATAACTCATTATTAGAAAAATTAGATATAGAAAATAAATTACGCATGGTTTCATCTTACATTTAAGATTCACATTTGGAACATAGGAAAATTCCAGCCTTTACTATTGCACATACTTCCCGTGAAACCTTCTAAAATACACTTAACAACAGTGCTAAAAAAAAAACAAACAAAAAAAAAAAACAGAAGAATAGATACTATCTGTGTGTCATTTATCTTTGAAACTCATTTCTTTAGCATACTACTTGATATATGAGCAGATTTTAATGAAAACATATATTATGAAATGTGTATTTAATGAGAAGCAGTAGTTTCACCAAAGAATTACAATGAGTGTTTCTGCCAGAACATACCTGATGACTTTGAAGTAGAACTGGTTGCTCATATTCACAATGACTGGAGACAACTTTATGCAATAGCCCAATTATATATACTGAAGTAGGGTTTTGCCAGACATTTAGGTCATCAATATTCAGATGAGTATTCATGTACTGTGCTGTCTTAACTGGATATTGTCCTAGAGTGTAGTCCCTCAGAAACTTTCACTGAAAAAACAGAGGAGAGTGAACTGTATGTGCAGAAAGAATGGGCAACAGTGGGTGAAAGATATAGGGAAGTTCTTAAGCTGGCTTCATAGTCATATACATGTTATAAATGAATTCTAAATGAATCCAAAGACCCTGGAAAACCTTGGACATACAGAATATTAGTCTGCAGAATCTCTAAGGAATACATGTTCTTATTAATTCTACATCAATAAACATATATATGACACGCAAATTCGTGAAGCGTTCCATATTTTTCCCGAGGGTACTGAGAGAACTGGCAGAGGAGCTGGCCAAGCCGCTTGCCATCATTTATCGGCAGTCCTGGCTATCAGGGGAGGTCCCACTTGACTGGCGGCTAGCAAACATGACGCCCATCTACAAGAAGGGCCGGAGGGCTGACCCGGGGAACTATAGGCCTGTTAATTTAACATCAGTGCCAGGGGAGCTCATGGAGCAGATTATCTTGGGTGTCATCATGCAGCAGTTGCAGGGCAAGCAGGGGATCAGGCCCTGTCAGCATGGGTTTATGAAAGGCAGGTCCTGCTTGACGAACCTGATCTCCTTCTATGACAAGGTGACACGCTTAGTGGATGAGGGAAAGGCTGTGGACGTGGTCTACCTTGACTTCAGTAAGGCATTTGACACCGTTCCCCACAGCATTCTCCTCAGGAAACTGGCTGCTCATGGCTTGGACTGGCGTACACTTCGTTGGGTTAAGAGCTGGCTGGATGGCTGGGCCCAGAGAGTTGTGGTGAATGGAGTCAAATCCAGTTGGAGGCCGGTCCCTAGTGGAGTCCCCCAGGGCTTGGTACTGGGGCCAGTCCTCTTTAACATCTTCATCGATGATCTGGATGAGGGGATTGAGTGCACCCTCAGCAAGTTTGCAGACGACACCAAGTTAGGTGCGTGTGTCGATCTGCTCGAGGGTAGGAAGGCTCTGCAGGATGACCTGGATAGGCTGGACCGACGGGCCGAGGCCAACGGTATGAAGTTCAACAAGGCCAAGTGCCGGGTCCTGCACCTGGGGCACAACAACCCCAAGCAGAGCTACAGGCTGGGAGATGTGTGGTTAGAAAGCTGCCTGGCAGAGAAGGACCTGGGAGTATTGGTTGACAGTAGGCTGAATATGAGCCAGCAGTGTGCTCATGTGGCCAAGAAGGCCAACAGCATCCTGGCTTGCATTAGAAACAGCGTGGCCAGCAGGTCCAGGGAAGTGATTGTCGCCCTGTACTCAGCTCTGGTGAGGCTGCACCTCGAGTACTGTGTTTATTTTTGGATCCCTTGCTACAAGAAGGACATGGAGGTGCTTGAGCGAGTCCAGAGAAGGGCTACGAGGCTGGTGAAGGGTCTGGAGAACAAGTGTTAAGAGGAGCGGCTGAAGGAGCTGGGACTGTTTAGCCTGGAGAAGAGGAGGCTCAGGGGCGACCTTATTGCACTCTACAGGTACCTGAAAGGAGGCTGTAGCGAGGTGGGGGTTGGTCTATTCTCCCACGTGCCTGGTGACAGGACGAGGGGGAATGGGCTAAAGTTGCGCCAGGGGAGGTTTAGGTTGGATATTAGGAACAATTTATTTACCGAACGGGTTGTTAGTCACTGGAATAGGCTGCCCAGGGAAGTGGTTGAGTCACCGTCCCTGGAGGTCTTTAAAAGATGTTTAGATGTAGAGCTTAGTGATATGGTTTAGTGGAAGGTTTGTTAGCGTTAGGTCAGAGGTTGGACTTGGTGATCTTGGAGGTCTCTTCCAACCTAGACTATTCCGTGATTCTGTGATTCTGTGATATGCTTATAGTATCAAATGAATTCTACTGTTCATTGTGTTCATTATCTCATCATCTTTATAGCTTAGAAAATAGAATTAGGCATGTGCAATGCAGACAGTCTCCAAAACAGATAATGTCTCTGGTTCTTTCCTGCTGTCTCTGGTTCTTTCCTACACATACATCTATTACCAGGAATGCTTCATTTTGCTTGACAATTGGAGAATAAATTGATCTTATAGGTCATTTCACTGATATCACTGATTTGTCTTTTGAATGGTTCTATCTGCTCTTTGTAGATCCTATTCAATAAAGATGAAAATTGCTTTTGTTCTGAGCTGGATTATATGAATATTAAAATTTATGAATTATAAACCTGGTAAAAAGACTGAATCTTGTTACTAAATGAATCCATGTCTAGTGTCTTTTATTATTATTATTTAAATTAATTTAAAGATATCTCTTTAGGTTTTATATCTGTATTGATACAATGGATTTTATTTCATGAATCCCAGATTATATATATATTTTTTCATATCATCATAAAAATCTTAGAATTTGAAAGATGCACACAATTGGTGCAATGTCTTCAGAAGCTAATTTTCAAGATTTACACATTCTTTCATGTTGTTTTTGTACAGCTTTCATTGGCCTACTGCTGATGTGTACCCTTGTTCTTTTTGAGAGTTTAGCCATTTCAAATCCATTTTGAAGTTGGCTGATTATAGGACCTAATTCCACATTCAGTCAGTCTTTTATAGATGTGTTATTTAAGCCAGCTTTATAGCAATAAGCTGTTGGCTCAAATCACTATAAAGTTGTCTATAGCATGTTCTACAGTCTATATTCTTGGTCACTGTGAGCTGCATATCTCATATTGTAATATATATATTAATAATTATTCTTCTTTCATACACAATTGTTATTCAGTGTAATAATATTCATTGTTTGCCAGAAATTTTTATCAAGCAACACTGAATTAAAATTACTTAATTTTTATGATACTGACTACAGTATTCTATGCCCCTGTTCTTCTTTAGCTGTTTTTTTGTGATATCGAAGTTATGGGTGAAGTCTACTCAACCTGAGTGGACTGTATCCTTTCTTTACCCTTGAATATAGTGCAAGAACATAATTGTGAATAGTGTTATGGCATTTTCTTATTGTGTAGATTGTTCTTGAGAGGTGCTAAAATATAAATATGCCCTTCGATATAAAAAAAACATGTAATCCACATAATCCTTTTTTTTTTTTTTTTTTTTTTTTTTTTTTTTTCCCATGCGGTAAATTACATAGGAACACTCCAGGATAAAGCAGGTTTAAGAGACTCTGTTATTACAACTGAATTTGCACATATGACAAAATACTGTTGCTAGCTGGTATGGCTACACAAGCTAAATTTTCTATGGATAACAAAATGTTAAATATTATGTTTAACAAATATTACTGAAATTATAGTAACTAACATAAAAGTGGTAAGATCTTTGGGAATCCAGGTTTTAATTTGATGGTGGTACAGTAGGAAATGGAACTAGTCAGCAAAAAACAAAACAACATTCTCCAATGATATGGCAATCTAAACAAGCAAATAACTAAACAGGCCAGAGAGCATAAATTAAAAGTATTGTTCAGCATGACTGTAAATAAATAGGTGGTACCTTGCGATTTTCTTATCTTGGAGTGTTTTTTTTTGTTTGTTTGTTTGTTTGTTTGTTTGTTTTCCTTTCTGCTTTTCAGTAGAACAACCATCAAATTTAAAAGGGAGCTTTAAGAACAGCTATACAGAGGAAGATTTCTTTCACTTTGCCATATCATTTAGAGCACATATTTAATAATCTATGAAGAAACAGAACAGTAAGAGTACAACAGCATTTTTTGATAATATTATCTCTAAGTGAAAGAAAAATGTCATTAATTGCTGAAATTCAGTATGGAAACCTCAACTCTGACATCCAACAAAATTTTCAGGCTTAGTTGAAGGACCCTGAAACAGAAATATGGATAATTTACATTCTTTTGGCAGGAATAAAGGGAACTATAGGAGGCTATAATGGAATTGTAAAACACAGTAAAGTTGGAAAATGAAATTCACGCATCATCTCACTCATTATTAGTTCAAAATAATGTTAAGGTTAGGAAAGAGAATGTTTCATTGTTTAAACTTGAGATATGGTAGGCACAGTAAGAAAAAAGTTTCAGAGGCATGGATTGATGGTAGAAGCCTTTTCCTAGGGGTGGTATACATAAAGACTGTAAAGGATGGTTTCACAATATTTGATCTGATAAAACTGGAAGCTCCTAAAGTCTTGAGGAACATTACTGATAAATACTTTTTAAATAAATAAATAAATAATATTAATTTAAAGTACATTTCAGCATTTACTCTGAACACCACTACTGTCTGTTCCCATCTTAACATGCTTAATGCAGACTTATTTAAAAAGAGTTATTTTGCAAAATAAAATAAAACAAATCCTAAACTACAAGATAACATGTAGCAGAAAATATATATATATATATATACATTTGTTATTAAATTATTACCTACTTCAAGGTAGTGATAGATAAACATCCTCTTTTGCTTGTGTTAAGAGATTGACAATTGACGGGGATTTTGGAAAAGGTGCTACATCTTTGGGGGGATTTAGTAACATTCTGTACATTTTCCTGATCTCTCTGCTGTGTTTATCTAATTTCTATGCACTGTTATATTGATGTTATAGTTTCTGAAAGAAGTTTCACCACCCCACCACTGCTTTGGATTGAAATGTAAATGAACCATGTACTTGTCTTTAGTTTCAAGTTCACCAGCTAGACTTGAAATAGACCTGTTGAAAACAAAAATACTTCTCCTTGTACTGCTCAATGTAGTGAACAAAAGACTTGATACATAATGATATGTATATGCAGATGTGCAGTCCCCCTTCCCACCTCAGTCTTTGGTCAATTGGATAGGTCACTAATAATTAAAGCACAACAGATTTTAAAACTACATATAAAATGAAATGTAGGAAGTTATGCTTTTTGACCTAATAATGTTACATACTATTCTATCTTTTAAAATGTTTTCTTTGTCTAGTAAATTGATGTAAATGAGCAATTTAACAATACATTAATATATTTTGTGCATTATGGTTTACTTCATCTGTAAATTGAGATGTTGGAAATGTTTCCATTTCACATATTCAAAAATGTCACAAAATTTATTCTAGCTCCTATTTTAAAAAGATGAAAACAAAACAAGACAAAAACCAAGTAGTATATTGTTGATAGAGGAAGGGATATCAAGATATAATGAAATGCCTGTTTAAACTGTCTCAGCAATTTCATGGATTTGACAAATTTTTGCAGTCTTCTATGTCTTTCCTGTTTGCATTTCACATCTTTTTTGGTATCAGTTGAACATTTGTGAAAAAAAAATCAGAATTCTGTTTATGAATTCTGATTAAGTTTATTAGTGTTTCGGATGAATCTGTATGGGAGTGGTATTTCCAATTTGCATATGGGGCCTTTTGCTACTCTGATATTTTTGTCAGCTCAATCTTCAGAAGCAGCTCAGAAAGGGGGTTGTTCAGAGCTGGCAGCAGAGGGCAATTGCTTTAAATGCTGCTTCTCTGTAGGTTTCCTAACCCTCAAGCTGACAAAATTTAAGGAAAACTTGTTTGTCAAAGGAAGAGTGTTGTGAAATTGATTAGTTTCAGCAATTATTCCAGTCAGGTTTCCCATCAAACAGATAGAGTAAGGAGAAAGGCAGAAAGGAATGGAAGTGGAGCTGTTTTATTTCTGGATATGTTCAGCAGCTGAACAGCTGAGGAAGACCCTCTACGTCCAGAACCACAGATGGGGGCGAGACCACCTCAGCAGTGTCAACACCAGTGCATAGGCTGCTGAGCAGGAGGACCTTCACCATGAAAGGTTCTCATACTTCTATCAGACAGAAGAAAGTAGATGTGTTGCATCCCTTACTAGCAACCCATCAAATGGCTACTCAGTCATAACTATTCCATTAGCCTTGTACCTTTGTTAACTGGGTTTCTGGGTAATTGTAGGTGGATGATTGGTTTGGCTGAGTCAAAGTGGTAATACATGTGTTGAAAGACTGGTTTATTTATTTCATTGTTTTAAAGGTACTTCATCACTGTCCCATGCTACTGACTTATGTTTTCTTTCTTTGAGATAACTTATTCCACCCCACTTTCCCCACTCCCAACTCACACACATTTGCTATTCCCACTTGCAGCTTTTCTCACTGTCAGCTCTCCTCCTTATCTATCCCCTTGTTATACTTCCTGTTAGTCCAGGATCTTTAGACCAATATGCACCAAACATGTCATCAGCTGAGTGAGTGCAACAGTCATTGCAATCCCGGAATAATATTCTGGCAGATCATAAATAGTGGTATAGCTAGAAAAAGTGTAATTTGCGTTGATTCATCATATAGTGAGAAGTCAAATTAAGTGTATAATAAGTGAGCAAGAGATATTTTAGCAGGAAATGCAGCTGACAGGGGGAGGTGAAATAATCTTTGGAAGGAAGTTACAATCTATTATCCACTCATCTCCATTTTTCCATCATCTGCAACTGTAAGATCCAATTTATAGCTGAGGATACTCTTTGCCATCCCAGTTTTACTATAAAAATGAGTGATTCTGTTTGTTTTAGGTTCCAGGTTCGATCAAAATTGAATACAAATGTTCTGTGTATCCTTGGAACCTGCATGAAATGTGAAACATACACAACTCTTCCTAGTCTTATCCACAAGCCGCACTTTTTTTTTTTTTTTTTTTTTTTTTTTTCATTTTAGTGCATGGATGTAGCCTATGGCTTATATGTACATCAGTTGTTTAATTTAGCTTAAGGAGACATTTCATATAGCCTCAGGGATAAATAATTAGGTATAATAAAAATAGGCATTTATGCCTGTAGATTTAATAGGCAAAACTCCCATGCTTTGCAGTTGAAGATACAGAAAATAGAAATTTAGAGGAATAAAACTTTAAGTTCTAATTTTTCCCTATTCTAATCAAATTTTGTGGTGGTTTGACCCTGGCCTGATCTTTTATTGCTGAGCTTGACATCATATGATGTAGGACATACCTCTGGTCAGTGTAGGTCAGCTGTTCCAGCTGTGTCTCCTCCCAGTCTCTTGCCCAAGCTCCTCCTACTTCCCATCCTACTTACAATGGCGGGGGTGGGCTGGAGTGGAGGATAGGTCCAGAAACAGATAACTGGAGATGGGAGTTTTCAATATCAGATCTGCTGCTAAATAAAACCTACAATCTAACTAGTTTCATAGAGTTATTATTTGCAAATAATGTTTTCAGAAATGCTTCCTTTCAGGTGTTTCTTTCCTTAATACTATATAATTATTAACATAAGACTTTTTGCTTTGCAATTTACATTAAAAAAAATAAGCAAAAGTTCAGTGGTGTGTATATACGTCAGTAGATAATGTTAATTAACTTCTTAGAGAATCATTAAGCAATTATTAGAACTGCAGTAGAGATATAACTGACCATACTGCAAAGAGATGGTGGTGTATATTTTTTTCACCATCCCATTTTTCACCATTTTCTCTATGACTGGCAAGTAGGAGTTATGATATCAGTACAGTTTTTGTGACCTGTATTTGCTTTCTTTCTCTCTGTGTGTATACATTATATATGCATATGCACATACATGTGTATATGTACATACAAGAGAGTTTGAAATTTTTCACCTAAAGCAATACTTATATTGTACAGAGTAATTAATTTGGGGAAATACATAAAGTTGTTCTGAAGAGAGGAAAATCAGCTATCATTAAAATGTTTTTTTTTTTTTTTTTTTTTTTTTTTCTCTTAAATTTCTATTCCACTTCCCCTTCCTTTTAGACATTTCAGAGTTAAAAATTTGTTAGGGATGCTAATTATTTACTTGCTACGTATTAATAGGTTTAAGGAAGAGTTTAGTTAAAAGGTCAAAAGCACATTTACTCTTGAAAATCTGGTGCAGACCATTGAAAATACCCTAGTCACTAATGACCACTGGTTCTTTA
Organism: Oxyura jamaicensis; assembly: GCF_011077185.1. Classification (NCBI taxonomy): domain Eukaryota; kingdom Metazoa; phylum Chordata; class Aves; order Anseriformes; family Anatidae; genus Oxyura; species Oxyura jamaicensis. The sequence goes on from NC_048894.1 coordinate 75,071,636, forward strand.
AGTGGTTATCTTTGGATAGTTAGTTTTCTGTAGCAGTAGTAATAGTAAACACAACTCAGTAATAACTCAGCAGTATTTATATGTTGGTTATGTTATACTTTGGGAGAGATTCTGTGTTATGGGAAGGAGGGTTGAAGTTGAAAAATCAGAGCAGGATGATCTCTTGTAGCCATCAAAACCTACTGTTTCACAAGGGATGTATATTCAGATAGGGCAGATGGGAACATTTCTAGAAGCATCTGTCCCCCATCATTCTTCTACACAGCAACCCAGATGCTGTAGGCAACTTGTATGTAAATCATGCTGACAATTTGTTCAATGTCTCTCCTGCTGTGACTGAGGTTGTTCTGGTCGTACCATCTATCAGATAGAGAAGATATTGCAGTCCTGCAAGAATGACTCCAACTGTTTTGTTGGCCAATGAATTATGGAAGTCATTAAATCAGTGAAGAAGTTTCTCTAACCAAAATTTATCTCTATATTACAGAAGAAATTGTTACCTCGTTCCCCGATTTTGTGGGAAAATTAATATTAGACATTAAATGTCATGCAGACTAGAAAAAGGCTAAATTACGTTGTGATTGTTCTTAGCCTTTTTGCGTTAGTTTTTTAGTGACATTGGCAGATATTTCTCTGACTTTGTGTTTTAAAATTACTTTCGTCTCAAGGATGTGACATGTAAGGGGGAAATTATGCATGTATTATTACACAAATGCCAGGCTTTTTAGTTTGTGAATGCCTGCTATAAAATCTTCATATTCATAGAAAGTTGATTTATACTCCATATCAGGTTTGAATCATCTTCCTAATCTCCTAAAGGAAGGAAAATATTTTGATATTGTATTAAGCGGATGAGGGGTTGGAGGGAGGCGGAGCAGGTGGAGAAAAGATGTCTAATGTTTTTTTAATTCACATAGTTCTCCAAATAATAAACTAAAACACTGGCATTTAACAGAGTACTGTTATACATGGTTTAAGTGTCTCCCCTGTAGTGAAGGAAAAAAAAAAAAAAAAAAAGTAGAATGATATCTTACTTAAAAACATTGGAATAGTACAGATGTATTAGGAAGTAGGTAAGGCCTGGTCCTTAAGTGGCAATTAAGAGAAGGCTTGCATCTTAGTGTTATGATTGCTTTTAATATACCACACATTAATGGATAGGACTGGTGGTGGGACTCCCATAGTCAAATGTTAATGAATACAAGTTTCATTGTATGGTTGAAAGAATCAGAAAGTCATTATATCATGGACTCTTGAGTGCTTCTAGAGAGATAATGAGTTTACTCCCAAATTATAACCTTTAATGTATTAATATTCCGAATACCTTCCAAGAACATGTAGAATTAGAAGACCAGAGAATATCATATAACAGCAGACATCCCAGTGTCTGTATATTGTTAGTATGTCTAGTAACCTGAATTCTTCCATTCATGTGAATGCCTTTGTGATCATTCTGTGACGCTATCTATATGAGTGCAATAAATGAAATCTCGTCTGAGAAATAAATAAATAAATAAATAAAAGTAAATTCTACTATTTGACAAGTTATTTTTATGAGCCCTAATTTTCTGTAAACAAATACATAGAAATTATAACCTGATATTCAGCTGAATAATATCTCATTGCTTCCATTGTCCTGGGCTTGCTAGAATCTTCTTAACAGAGATTTCCATTCAGAAATTCCTTTAGAATTCCAGTAGCACAATGGGAAAACAATTTGCTCTGGATTATTTTTATTTTTATTTTTAATTAATATTTTTTTTGGTAGTTTCATCTTTTTTCTTCTTATTTAATTCAGTTCAATTCATGTAGAGAGTTTTCCATAACATTCAGAAACAAATCTATTCAGAAGGCCAGACAAAATGATTGCAATGGTAACTTAGTCCCTAAAACTTCACCCCAACATCTTCATAGAATACACATATATTGGACTATAATTTATTTAAAAAATATTCCATATACTTTTTTTTAAGTACTCTTTCTGAAATGAAAAAATGGCTCTAGTTTTGTTGTTGTTGTTTGTTTGTTTGTTTTATATATATATATATCATTAAGATATATATTTTATATTTGTATTATTTTCCCTCTGATTAATTTTTAATATGTTCTTAGGTTTATTAATGCTAATTATTCTCTTATCAACTACTATTTTGAAATAATAATAATAAAAAGATAATATTCTCATTATTTTCTTACCAAATATTTTTTTTTTTCTCTTGTCCTTCTCTACATAAATACTATTCAAAACAATAACTCGGTTTCTACACCTAAGCAACAGTGATATTAACATAGCATCTGAAACTCAGAGATGGTTAGTCTGAAAGGTGCATAGTGAGGTTAAAACTGATTTTGTAGTTGCCTCTGCAACAGAGAGAATCCAGTTTTAGCTATTGAATACTGTGTTTAATGTAACCAAGCAGTACATTGATTAAAGAGATGTTTACATGTGATATAACTCATTTATTGAAGTAGTAGAGTTTCTCATCTACTTCCTTTTATTCATTGTTCAGCAGCAAAAGCTGTGAAGTAAGATTTTTGGTTGATATATTATTGTTTAATTTTTAAATTTCTTTTTTTTTTTTGAAAAAAAAAAAGGCTAGATTTTTTCAAAAAGGTTTTCAAAAAGGTTAATCACATAATAATATACATTTAATGTAGAGTGCACTGCTACAGCCTTGATGCCGATGGAGCATCCAATTTTGTGTACCTCAAATAACCTTTTTTCATCAAAAATAACTCCTGTCTATGCAGTTCACGTAAGAATGAGATCTCCTCTTTCTGCTCAATATGTATTTTGGGCAAAGCAGCATTTATCATTCATATATCAGAGTAAACTCTAAGGAATATTTAGTTAGAAGTCCTATACACAAAGAATAACACTATTGCTTAGTTAGAAACATGGTGTTCAGATTTAGACAATGAAGGATAGATAGAAAAATACAGACAAGGAACCACTAACAGTCCTGCCATCCTTGATTTGAAAGTAGAATTCTGATATGCAAAGTTATTTTGCTCTTTTAACAATCTGCTTATTTTTATGGAGAGACTTTTCATTTGCTGAACTTTTGGGCCCATTGGTCATTGCTAAATTCTTCTAATGTTCTTCTAAAAATTATTTTAAATAACATTCCTTGAGAAGTTAGGATAATTTTATAATTTCAGGAGGTAATTTGCAGTGAACTTTCAGGATACTAACATTCCAGTCACATCCATGATCCCTTTATAACCAAATGATTTCAACATAGCCTCTGTCAAGGAGCTTTGTAGGAGTGTGAAAAGTTACTTGTTTTTGCTTTCTTACTTCTGTTGCCCTATCCCCTTGTAGCTCTAACTATAATCTCTGAATGCCCTTTAGTTATTTGACTATATCTGGCACAGTAAAACTAAGCTGCAAAAGAAAAATAACGTAGGATGCAATGTGTACTTCTGGAAGATTGATTAAATATGGTCACTTTTCTTTCTAAAATGTATCATTCGTAGCTGATCTACACTAAAACTTTTGAGTATATTCTGTACTTGATTTTGGTATGTTAATTCATTTGGCTTATTTTCCTATCGTCCTTTACATTTTAAAACATTATTGAAATAATGATATTTAGTATTTAAGGAATTGATCTTGTAGCTAAGTAGGATGCAGGAGCGCTTCTTATTCTCATTCTCCAGCATTTATGGTTGGACTTGAATATGTTTGGACTTGAACTCTGAATCTGTTTTCTACTTTAGTCCAGCTCCATTTCATTCAGATTACTTCATATTTCTGCTGTGACATTATTATTTTTTTATCTGTAATGGTGCTCATTACTTGAACCAATTTATACAAATATCTTTTTCAGTAAATTTGTTTTAAATTTCAATAATGCATTTATCCATAGATGTGAATGCCAAAATATTTATTTCAGCTTGTTTTATTGCCCCTCTGAAGGAAATGAAAGCATCTGGGAAATCAGTACAAGTAGTCAGACATTTGTTGTAACTGTGTAAACAAGAGCAGGATTTCCATCACTTGTTCTCTTCTCAGAAGAGTTTTTGGGGAGCAGGGATACTTTGAACCAAATATGGGGCATAACTGATGTAGAGCTAGTTTTGAGGCAAAAGATTTAGGAAACCATGAATTGAGGTTACTCATTGGCTTTGATGACAATAAAAACTAGAGTCAAAAAAGTGAGTTATTTTACTGATGTGGATAAATAAATGTAAAGGAAAATGATTTAATTGACTGATATTCTGTGAGTCTTATTACTAAATGGACAGGTGTATGAAAAACAGCTGAGAGTTTTGCTGTTGCTCTCTTGAATTCCTGTCACCAGGAGTCATGAAAATTGGAGGGACCCTCCCTTCACCCTAGTCGTTCCATCTTAAAAGATGGTATGAGCTTCGAGAATGCTGTTTGTGAAATATAACAAGTTTAATTAAGGTAGAAATCATTGTAGAATAGAAGTTATTTGGATGGGCTCTGTATGTCTGAAAGATAAGCAGAGCAAATTGGATCCAGAAACTGGATGTTTTTAATAAAGAGAAAAATAATTAACTTCTACAGTTTGTTCTAGGTTCTGTTAAGAGTGTTCCAGATTAACCTTTGGTGGGAGAGCTCTGCCTTCAGAAGTCTTCCACAGTTTTCTGAAGCTACAACAGTGTTTGCCTTCTACCTTTCACTTCCCATTGGTAGCTTATGAACCCATTCACCACTTAAAACAAAGACATGAAAGTCTTAGAATTAACCTGGAAGACAAATAGAAGGACCAATGTATGACCCGGAAAACTATACCTGAACTGTTACTTTGTGTCTCTTGCACAGGAAATCATAAGTAGATGAGGAAAAAAAAAAAAAAAAAAAAAAAAAAAAAAAAGTGGGTGCAGTGATAGAAGTGAGTGGTGAAAGAAATACCAGAAATAAGTTGGAGTGACAAGGTCTCTGTAAAATGAGGAAGAGAACTACAAGTACACTTGACTTCTCTAGCAAATTAAGCTTTATTATTTAATTTGCCCTTGGAACATATTGTTTATTGTTAAGAAAAATACAGAGTGGAGCGTCTCTGAAATTTGAAGTCTGTTGCAATGGAGCTTTAAAAAGGCAAATAACTTCAATTTCATGTGAATGATTTTATGATCCTGGGCCTCCAACCAAGATTTTCAGTAGTGATTAGTAATGTCATAATTTTTATTATGTTAATAGCCAATAGTAGATGCTGTAAAATGACCTAATTTTCAGAAAGCACTTTATCTTTGACATGTAAGATTCTTCCTTTTGGGTTTGCAGAAGGGCAGAGCAAAGTCAGAGGAAACTGAATACAGGAAACAGAGCTTACAGGTAGGATGTTTCTTTCAGTCTTTGTCATGACATAATTTATAGGGCAGGTTACTTTTAAATAAACTGCTGTTATGATTGTTGTACAGGTGTGTTATTTAGCAATTAAGGTTCTTGAATTGGTGAATTATTCTCGAGAGAGACTGTTGTGCATTGCACTGTTACAGAAACACTGAACAGTTGTCTTTAACATACTTTATGATTATTTAATTTTCATTACAAAGAATGGATAATAAATAGTTTTTATATTGTGTCCATTTAACTACTTACTACTGTAAGCTAAATATATATATAAGCTTGAAGTGCTGTTTGTGATATAAATAGGAAGAGGAAAATAAATTATCTGAGATTTCAGTACTTAAAATAAGAACAAAGCAATGAAAACAGTGCTGGGGACACCACTTCACATTGACTTCATTATCAATATGGCTATAAAGCTATGTGATACATTTCATAATCCTCAACCAGAGAGAAACCAAAACCATATCAAAAGTGATTCTTAAATGAGGTGTGGTACAACTAGTAGAAATTTGGTCTTTCAATTACTGGAGGTCTGAGGTTCATACCTACTGTTTTCTAGTGTAGTGCTATTGTGTCTATGAGGATAAATAAAGTTGTAGGGTGCTGAAAATACACCGTTACAGTCCAGTCTCATCTACTTAGAATTTTTGAGGGGTTGAAAGGATCTTATAGAACTAATATTTCTGCAGCCTGCATGTTTTTTTATATAATCCTATACTGTAATTCTTTTGTGTACTTAATCAGAGGTTAACACAAGGGGAAGCAAAATACTGTATTAATATGTATAAAAAGAAATGAATAAAAAATAGAGTAAGAAGCTTATTGTGCTTTTATTGGATTTATAGTATTTGCTATAGTATTTGTGATTAAGTCAAACTGTTCCACATATGTATTGGTGAAGAAGGCATATGCATTAGATATTTAGGGAAACTGAATACATCTGATGGTTTTGTCTCAGTTTTTGACTCATTTCATTTCTATCCGTCATTGTTCTACATTTGTTGAATGTATGTAATGAGAATAAATGTACTTCCAGCAGCAAATTGGTCTTCTAGTTACTGGAGAAAAGGGTTCCATTGGAGGATGGCCTTGAAGAGAAGATCAAATGTGGCATTATGACCACACAGACACTAGAGTTCTTTTAGGATCAGTAACTGCTTCTACTTTATTGATGACATAACTTCATTATATATCTGTTGCCTCCCATATTGAGGACAGGCTCTCTTCTTATACCATTCCCCCACAGCAGTACTTTCCCACTAACTATTCATTGGTCAACAACTTTGCCTGGCAACCGCAAACCCCCAACAACCCCCATGCCCCAACAGCTGGAGAACAAGCAACCAAGATGGCAAGGCGTCTCCTGAACCACCCCTCTTTGTTCCCTCTAAACTCTCTACATTCCTGATGGCCTCATTGTTAAGAGTCTGATGTTATCACCAACCATGGGCTTGTCGACCCCCATGGCCACACTCCCACAATCATGTATTGAATACTCATTGGGTGTTTTGGCCAACTCAGATGCAGGATGTGAGCTATCCTTAGGGGAATTATTACCTCTGTTTTTTTTTCATTTAGAAAAAAAAAAAAATTAGAAAGGAAAGCATATAGGATGTGATGTGTGGAAAATTAAGTATTTTTGAGCAAGAAGAAAGCTTATAACTATGTACTCACCAAATAGTCACCTGTTTAGCCTCTAGAGCCACAGATGCCACCCATCTGCTCAGAAAGAATAAAGTCAGGAAGGAGACTATTTGACACTCTATTACCAGTTTTAATGAAGTAGTGTTGCATAAAGGATTATTTCTGGGAAGGACAGGAGTTCTGCAGGCCTACTTGGGTTTTTCAGCCCCTCACAGTATCAACCATCAGAGCCTGGATTTGGGGAGAAAAGTTGGGCTCAGATTTCTTGCAACGTTAAGGCATGTAGCTTGTAGCAAGACTGGTCTGGTGCTGTAGGACAGAGAAGACAGGGTCTCAGCGCTTAAAGGTAGATATCTAAGGAGGTTGAGCAATGACTACAAGCTAATTCATAGCCTGAAAAATTTGCAAACTCTGAACAGTAAAAGAAAAGTGTTTGAAGACCTATGGTTTCAAGTTTGTCTAGGATTTCGGAGTGCATGGTATGTCATATGTTATTCCTTTCCATTGGGCACTGTCCGACACTGTCTTTGTACATCATTTTCATAATGCAGAAATAAATGAAGAAGTGAGCTATTAAATAAAAAATGCCAAAGTCCTTGTTTGGATCTTCAGATAATCTTTACATTCCTATCCCAAGGTGAAGGAGCCAGTATCAAATTTCTGTGCTGTCTTCCAGAGGGGTGTCTTTCTCTCGACAAACAAGCTCCTAATTTACACACCTAAATTTGCCTTTCCCTTTGAAAAATAAGGCACTGAAATAAAAGTTGTGTGAAGTGTTTCTCATCCTTTCTGCCACATTTTTGTATTTTTGTGGACTTTGATATTTAAGCCAATTGGACAGATAAATCTAGTATAACGAATCTTCAAAACTCAACTGTAAGTATCTTGAAAACCACTAATTTGTTTAAAGATTTCCGTATTTCATTAATGAGTTCTGTTGTGTTGATGCTGTAGCTCAAATAGAAACCTTTAAAAGCTGCCATAGTACAGATAACTCATTAGCAAAGAATGACGTTTACTTCATTCTTGGAAAGCTAGAGACTGAATTTTCCTGAACTATAAGAAAACAATACACTTTATATAACTGGGAAATTTTTTTTCAGCAATCTTATTTTAGATTGTTAACTGAATAATTTGAATTTGTGGGACTGTTCTTTCAGTTGCTTTTATTTTCTTATCATTCATCACTCTCCATGAATCTTGTTTAGAAATGCCTGCTCTTTTTTTTTTTTTTTTTTTTTTTTTTTTTTTTTTTTTT